>NC_059072.1:36049603-36355529 GCF_020497125.1 Mauremys mutica | reverse complement strand
CCATATACTAAACTGACCAAGAAATTACATTTCTGCAATATATGCAGATTCTGTAGATCTGGTGCTGTACACCCAGAGATAACTTCTGCAATTAAAAAGCTACTGCATGAGAAAAATATATATTATGAGTATTGCTTAATTATATTTTTGCATATGCATGTTGTTATGCAATATACCAAGGCACTTTTTTAAAAGGTGTGTTTTTTCATAGTCCTTACAACAGACTAACTGACTATGGATAAATAAAAGAGAATGTGGTGGACACTGTGTATTTGAATGTTAGTGAGGCTTTGACAGATTATCCCACAGATAAATTATCTGACTGATAATATCTGATGAATAAAATCTGGCTTACAGAAAACCAATTATCACTGTGTTATTTGAATATGGAAGGTGTTCAGTGTCAGAGATTTGCGGTGATCAGACCTGGACTAGGTTTATACTAGAGACCCGATTTCAGATAGGAGGCAGAATCAAAGCTATGATTTTGGTGTAGATTTGATAGCAGTGAACTAGTGAGATGGAGTCTCAGATGACATAAATTCATATAAATAAATATGCATTGGACCAGAGGAGAAGTGAGAATGGTGGTTAGGTCACTCACCTGGGATGTGGGAGACCCAGTTGCCAGTCCCCTTCTCTAATGAATATTTAATTATGTGTACATAGTGGAACACCGTCAGCAAGAGAGAATACCCCAGAATACCCCATAGCACAGTGGCTAGGTACCTTTCTGAGAGAGTAGATCTACATCAGGCAGAGGGGCAGTGAACTGATGTTTCCCACACTACGGGTGAGTACTCTAACCACTGGACTGGAAGTTGTAAGTGGGGCACCATCACCTATTCCTCTTATTTTGTGCAGGCTTAGACATGCTCAGAGGACACCTACTGGTCAGGCCCTGATGATGACACAGGTGGAAGAATGCATCATTTGAGGGTCCTGCTGGGGCTTAGATGCTAGCAGGGTGCCTGGGTACCTAGACTGAGGCAGCTACACACATGCTTACTGATGGAAACTTAGGCACCTTGGGAACTCATTGAATTAGGTGGCAACTGAGCAGAGATTTTTTGAGGAGCTCTGGTAGTGCCTAAATGTTGGATTTAGGAATCTAACTGCCATTTTAGGCACCTGATTCCTTTTGTAGATCTAGCTTTTTGTCCCTGAAGTAGTAGAATTTTACTCAGCTGTGATCACACCTTCAACACTACAAGTGTGTTGAATAAATTCATTTCCAGTTAAATCACTTTTTGCTCGGACTTTATTTCAAATAAATTTCCCATTGTAAAGGCTTTGGGATCTATCATAGAAATGTAGGGCTGGAAAGGACCTTGAAAATTCATAAAGTCCAGCCACCTGCACTGAGGCAGGACCAAGTAAACCTAGACCATCTCTGACAGTTGTTTGTCCAACGTGTTCTTAAAAACCTCCAGTGATAGGGATTCCACAACCTCCCTTGGAAACCCATTCCAGAGATTAACTACCCTTATAGTTAGAAAGTTTTTTCCCTTCATGCTTCTTGATCTAAGATTGTATGGGCTCATGCCAGGAAAGAAAATAATTATGTTAGGGTACCACTGGCTACGTCCCTCTTGAGGACACCATCTATATTACTCATCCCAATGTCAGGAGGCTGAGAAATGGATAATAATACATTTCTAGGTTGGTCAGCAGACCTGCTCATGTACTTTTGAATGGACCAAATCCTGCAGTCCTTACTCAAACAAAACAGATATTAACCCAGAAATTAATTATCTGTTCTTTTCAATAGAGGGCAATCAGACACACGGCACACACAAACCAGCAATCAACAGAAAGGTGGACCATTCAGTTGTAGTAAAGGTTTATGAGATACCTACTCAAAGAGCAGGCTACACTAGTCTAAGGAAGCATTTGTACCACTGTCTTAGACTCTAGGGACTGGAAAGAGTGTGACAGGTGTCAAGCATAAAAAAAAGCCAACAGAAATGTGTTTTGCCTGATAAAGGTCAGAAGATATGTCCCACTATCTCACTCTGCAATGACTGCACTTCAAAGAAGGATAAATGACCATCTGAACTTGAAGAAAAGCATCTGCAATTGCATTTTGCAAATACAAATATTCGGTGGTGTTTTTGCATGCATTTATATTTTTATGGGTAAACCATTGAGCAAGTTTGGTGTGTATATAAGTATCTTGCTTTTCAAAAGTGCTGAGCACCCATCAATCCAATTTGAAGTTAAAAGGCGTGTAGTCAGGCAATTTTTTTATTGCAGGGTGTGGAAGGAATTATGGATTTAGATGCCTAACTTTAGGCAGCCATAATGTAAAATCTTGGCCTTGGCCCTTACATTTGTGTCTTCAGATTTTTTTTTTGGCTCATCTTCCAGAGATTTTACCTCAAGAAAATCTCATTCACTAGCCCTTTTCTTGGAAATATGAATGTTTTAACAAGAAGTAGAATCAAATTCTTGGAATGATATGAAATCTGTTGTTTTCCCCTGAAATGCATATAGTATGCCAATTATTAGTTACTGTTCTGCAGTTACTGATGTCAGAACATAGATGGGAACAGAAGACAAAGACAGATTTGCAAATGGAAGATTCTGTTATAAGATACGTGCCTCCTTAAAGCAGTGGGGGGATGCTCAAAATTAGTAGTTTTATTTAAATAATTCTGGGGAATTCATTTCTTTGACATATAGTCATGCGATCTAGAATTGATGGCAGGTAGTTTATTATGGCTCTTACAAACAAGTTTCGGAAATGAGGAGATTGGCAGAAAGATATCACTGGGAGCCTTACACACTGCTTTCAAAAGTAGTTCTGAATTGACATGAAATTGATAGCTTTCTTTGAATAGCTTTTTGTAGTCATATGGGAACTGGAGGGAAAACCAATAACAAAGAGAAATTGTACAAAAATGAAATTCTGTATAATAAGGTGAGCTACTGAATTGTTCATGTTCCATATTTGTAACAGTGCGCATCCATAACTCATCAATGAATATATACATAATATTATGCAGTCTATCCAATGTTTGTATATTTTAAAACTAGGAAGGTCATTTGTCTGGTTTTATGCCATACAGTCCCGTTTATGGATGGTTTGTCTACTGTCCAGTATTGGTATGAAACTAGACGTGGTTTTGTCTGGTATTCTACATGGAAGACACCAATTTGAAGAGTGCATATGAGATCACACTGGAAAAGGTGGGGGTCACACAGGATGGGGCAGGGACAACCAAGGGAATGTCATTCCATATGCTGGGTATGCATCAGTGGCCGCCCTCTTTAAAACACTTAAAAGATTTAAGACTTGACAGATCACCCCCTCCCCTTTATTTTCTTTGTAATTTAACATTTTTACCTTTACAAAGGAGGAAGGGAGTGTGGCAGGAAAGGAAAGAAGAATATAAGCAAAAGCTGTAGCAGAAAGAAACATAAATAGCATGATCTGATTTCTCTCCTCCTCACTGATTTAATATCAGACTAATTCCATTGACTGCAGTGGAATTACTTCAGATTTACAAAGGGAGAATCAGACCCATTCATATGTGCAAGATTACAGGAACAAGAAATATGCTGTGTACTGCAAATTACTCTGACCTTAAATCATATGGGTCCAGAATGAGAGTACACATTTTTAAACTCTCCGGCTTTATATCTAAAGGTGATAATTAACTCTCTCCAGTCACCAAATTTCCCAAACCACTGTAACATTCACACCTAAAAATTAAGCCATTGGACATTCATTTTTTATTTTTTAAAAAGTCCATGAGAGGCATTCAGAATAGTAATGACTGCTATTATATACACTTAGCTAGAAAAGTTTAGGTACAGACACACAAAATAACAAATTTCAAATAACCATATAATGTCTTGAGTCAGCTAATATTCAACATGCTTTACTCTGTATTACACGGACCAATATTCACAACACATTTAGCATGGGAACTTGGGTGCCATTAAACACTGCAAGTGTCCCCCATGCATCATAGCAGCAGGCAAGCCTGCTGAAAAGTAACTTTATGCTGATCTACAGTGAAAATTGTATGTTCATAGCTCTCAAAATGTCTTATCTATTTCTCATTTCTCACCTGCAGAAGCAATGGTTACAACATTAGATTACAGCAGAGAGTCTATCATGACACTGGTTTAACATTTCTTAAAAGGCTGCTTTGCATGGTAGAACTGTACTTCTTGTTAACGTGCAAAATTTTGTCTTGATATTACAGTAATTCAGAAGGTACGAAATCTATTTTGTTTGTATACAAATCAGAGATGTCAAAAGTACAACCCTTTGGCCAGTCCAGCTTGCCATAAGACTCAGACTCATGCTCACACATCTTCCCTTACAGTATAAGCCTTGCCCCCCACCAGATCCACTTGTGTCTTAGCTCATCAGCTGTGTACTCAAAACAAATGCCCACCTACAGCCAGTTTTTCCTGACTATATTAAACTCCCACCATTACACCCTTACACCCTGCATTCATTTTGAGCATCAAGAGTTGCTGTCATATTGTTTTAACGGAAGATGGTGGTGGCGGCCCATTTTTCATAACCACCGATGCAGAAAATACTTGCCAGCTCACTGATAAAGTTCAGTAGTCAACAGATGATATGATGAAATTGTCTCATGAGCAATTTGGGGTCGGTAGCTAAGAGTGTGTCTCTTCTTTGGCTAGATGTGCCACCAAGTTGTTCTATGAATGTAACTATAAGTGATTGTGAGATGTTTTTGCTTTTATTGCAGTTTAGATTTGCTGTAAAGCTAAGAGATAGACACTAAGATCCAGATCCTGAAAGGGATTTAAGCACCTACCTCCCAGTGAAATCAAGGGCTGTTAGGTGCCTATAACATCTGAGGACCTGGGCCTAAGGCAGGATATTCAAAGGAGCTTAGGCTCTTTTGAAAATCCCAGTCAAGCCCATGCTTCAGTCTTTTTTGTTTTTTACTACATGATTAGGCAGCCAGCACAACTAATCAGAGCCCCACAAGATAATTCTCTTAATCAGATGCTGTAGGTTTTTATCAGAGATAGTGTGGCAAATCCTGACTGGTGGCCAGAGTTAAGTTTAAGTCCTTGTGAAAAACCTAAGCAGTTTTTTGTTGTTTTTGCTTCAAATTTCTCATATAAAAATAGGAAACTTTTACAGGTAGTTGACCATTATTTTGCTCTGCATAGACCTCAGATATGTCTGGGCTCAGGTGAAGCACAGCTGAGCAGGGCAAGGAAAAGTGGATCTCAACCATCTTTCCACTTCCTACAACCTTAGGGGACAGTCAAGGGATGCATCACATGGTGCAATTTGGAACAGCTTAAAAATCCATCTCATTTACAAAGCTTGTAAAGGCTCCCTACCATTAGGTTAGCAAGGATTTTAGTGATGCCAGCTCTTGAGATTTCATTGCAAATCTCACTACCATTGATGTTTTTTTCTTAAAGCTCCAGCTCCTGAAGCCATGTGATTATGAGAATTTCAGTCTTTTATTTACATTTCTTTCCCTCGTGATTCCAGAGAAAAGCTTGAACATGTGATTCCTATAGACTGAGGTACTAGAAGGAAAAAAAAACATTTTTACAACTCTTACATATTTAAGTCAATCACATGATATTTTCGGGTCCAATTCTTGATTGTTGAATGACTTAGATTGGCAATACTGGGATTGTCTTGAGCATAGTGTACTTCAGTCCCCTTTGTAACAGCTCCCACTTCTGACTTTCCCCACAACAAACTTCTTTCATCCGCAGGGAAGGGAGTAATGGTACTGAGTCAGATCTATGAACGGATTCCCCTATGTCAACAAGTACAAAACTGATGGAAGTGGGCTTTAGGATCTAACTAGTTGATTTTGCCTTTTATGTACATTGAAACATACATTGATATTACCATGTTCACCAAGGGGATTGGGAGGAAATATACCAAACTGCTGGAGCAACTTTGCTGTATGCTGACTGCTGTGTTGATGTTTCATATCCTATAATGTTTTCTTGCTGTTATTATATACTTAAGATGTGGTGAAGGAGACAGATTTAAATCTCGCCTCGGGCTGTTTGTCCTTTTGGAGAGTAACATTTTTCCTTTCTGCTAGAATATGTTTTCTCCTCTAGATTTATTTTGATGGTGTTCTAGACAAAAAACAAAAATGCCACACTTTATCTATGGAGTACTATTTTAAAAATTAAAATATAGCCCTCGAGAAATATTTTTATATATGTTTACTAATGAATTATCTTTATTATTTGAGCATGATAGCATTATAGTTAATGAGTGCTGAATACAGATTAGTTATAAGGATAAAGGAGAGCAAAACTATGGAAATTAAATTGGTGTAAAGGAAATAATTTCACTGCAGCTACATGTTACTATTTCAACTGACCCCGTCAACAAACAGGGAGAACAAAAGTGGCACTTGTGGTAAGACAGGTGTGATATGTAATAATTAGATAGAATACATTTCCTGTTCAAATACAATGAATTTAGCTCTGCTAACCAGGGCTGTCAAGTGATTAAAAATATTAATCGTGATTCATCATGTGCTTAAAAAAATGTGATTAATTGTGCTGTTAAACAATAATAGAATACCATTTAAATCTTTTTCCATGTTTTCTACATTTTCAAATATCATGATTTCAATTACAACACAGAATACAAAGTGCACAGTGCTCACTTTATATATCTTTTTATTATAAATATCTGCACTGTAAAAACAAAGGAAATAGTATTTTTCAATTCACCTTATACAAGTACTGTAGTGCAATCTCTTTATCATGAAACTAACATCTCTTTATCATGTTGAACTAATAAATGTAGAATTAGGTACAAAAAATAACTGCATTCAGAAATAAAACAATGTAAAACTTTAGAGCCGCTAAGTCCACTTAGTTCTACTACAACTAATCGCTCGGACAAACAAGATGGTTACAATTTGCAGGAGATAATGCTGCCTGCTTCTTGTTTACAATGTCACCTGAAAGTGAGAACAGGCATTCACATGGTACTGTTGTAGCCAGCATTACAAGCTATTTATGTGCCAAATGCCCTAAAAATTCATTTTTCCATTTATGCTTCAAGTGTAACCCAAAGCAATGCAGACTGATGCATGTTTACTTTCATCATCTGAGTTAGATGCCACCAGCGGAAGTTTGATTTTCTTTTTTGATGGTTTGGGTTCTGTAGTTTCTGCATCTGTAGCTTCTGAAAGCATGCTCCACACCTCGTCCCTCTCCAATTTTGGATGGGCACTTCAGATTCTTGAACCTTGGGTCAAGTGCTGTAGCTATTTTTAGAAATCTGACATTGGTACCTTCTTTGCATTTTGTCAAATCTGCCGTGAAAGTGTTCCTAATATGAACATGTGCTGGGTCATCATCTGAGACTGCTATAACATGACATATATGGCAGAATGCAGGTAAAACAGAACAGGAGACACACAATTTCTTCCAAGGAGTTCAGTCACAAGTTTAATTAACACTTTATTTTTTTAATGAGCAGCATTAGCATGGAAGCATGTCCTCTGGAATGGTGGCCAAAGCATGAAGGGGCATACGAATGTTTAGCATATCTGGCACTTGAATACCTTGCAACGCTGGCTACAAAAGTGCCATGCAAATACCTGTTATCACTTTCAGGTGATACTGTAAACAAGAAGCAGACTGCATTCTCTCCCATAAATGTAAACAAACTTGTTTGTCTTAGAGATTGGCTGAACAAGAAGTAGGACTGAGTAGATTTGTAGGCTCTAAAGTTTTACATTGTTTTTTTGAGTGCAGTTATGTAACAAAAAAATTCTATATTTGTAAGTTACACTTTCACAATAAAGAGATTCCACTACAGTACTTGTATGAGGTGAATTGAAAAATACTGTTTCTTTTGTTTATAATTTTTACCGTGCAAATATTTGTAATAAAAATAATATAAACTGAGCACTGTAAAATTAGCATTCTATGTTGTAATAGAAATCAATATATTTGAAAATGTAGAAAACATCCAAAAATATTTAATAAATTTCAATTGGTATTCTATTGTTTAACAATGCAATTAATCATGATTAATTTTTTGGGGTTAATCGCATGAGTTAACTGTGATTAATCGACAGCCCTACTGCTAACACATTGGTCAGTGAGGCCTAGGTAAATACCTAAGTAAACAGACTTTTTAATGTCAGAACTAGTCAGGAAATGCCTCTTCCCTCCCATGGAAAGGTTAATCATTAAATACACACACACACACACACGCACACACAAACTAATTGATATTTTAGTTTGGGACCAGTGTTTTTTTTCCCCAGTTTTCTGATCATAGTACTTGAACATTTCCAAGGGAAGCTGATTCTTTCCATTACAATTTTTATTTTACTGAAAACCCAATTCTCTCTCTCTCTGCCCTACATCACACCAATAAAGCTGCTTATGTGAAGGAGGACCACTGAAATTTTAAAAAGTGGCACCAATTGTTTGAAGCATTTCTTTCCTATTTTTCACACAATCCCTGATTATGATTGTGAGATTGGGAGATATGAGCCAGAGAAAAATGGAATTCATGCATCAGCACTCTCATTAATTCAGGATCAGGATCCTGCTCATCATGTCTCATTTTGCACTTGTTTACACTCTCTTTGCCTGTGGCTAGACAGAGCAAGCCCACATTGTCTCACCTGCTTTCCTTCTATTATGCACAGAATGATTGCACCACACATTTTACTTTTCTGCAATAAGGCAGACCCGCCATGCGTACTCTTCTGTGGCAGGCTGCAGCGGAACAGCTGTGCCTGCCTCACATTCCTTTCTTCAGAGTCCCCAGTAACTCTATGCACATTTTCTGGTCTCAATAATACTGTCGTTGGGGCCAGTTTATTACTAAAACATTGTTCAAACAATTCCATGACAAAGTCCTAAACACAGTCTATTTCTCATACCCAGTGTATATAAGTCCTTGAAATCCTACATCCTATATAACTCCATCCACACAGCATATACTATTGTCCAGCATCTTCTACCACATCCCCGGTGCTTCTTCAGTCCTCTCCTGTCCTTTTACCAGAACAGCCAAACACACACACACACACACACACACACACACCTGCTGCAGTGCAGCTGGGCTCTTCCCAGCAGGAATGCTTACAGCCTCTCTTCTGGGATTTTGTCCTCTCTAGTAGTATACCATCAGCCTTCTCCAGCCTTCTGGTTCCAGCTCTCCAGCAGGGAAACATCAGTGGGTAAGCCCTTCTGTTACTCCCCTGCCTTCAGCCTTCTCTGACCAGCAGTTTCAGCTCTCTGGCTTAAAAGTCAGCTGTCAGCTCCCTCTGTTGCCCTCTGGGTCTCTGGCTTAGGGAGGTCTGTCAACAAATGCCTCTTGCTGTTCTCCTGTCTTCAGCTTTTGCTCAGGAATCACCTACAGCTTCCTTCAGGGATCTCCTACAGTCACCTGATTTGTGTCAGACCTTACCTGCTGATCTCTCCCATCCCAAGCAGTTCTCACCTGCCCTTTTGCTGACTGACCCTCAGGCAGCTCCCATTTATATAACTCAGGTGCCCGCTCTTCAGACTCAGTTAGGAGACAGCTGATAAGTCTCAGGTGTATTGGCCTATTTCTTCTTAAAGGGCCAGTGCCATCCAGTGTCATCCTCTTTTATGTGAAGGTCTAAAATGTTTTTCTCCTGGTGCTGTACTCAGGTCGCTCAGTTACTAGTGTTTGAATATAAAACTTTTACAGCCAAATTCTTCCACACTTACTCTTTAACATGAGACTTCTCAAGGAGTGAGATACTACTCAACAAGGGGAAACGTTTCTGAATGTGGATCTGAATGTTGCCGTAGTGAAGGTCTCTACTCTCTTTCAGTATTTTTGGTTTGCCACTAGGGAACAATTTCTACAACATAAACAATTCAGGTTTGTGGAGTTTTAATAAGTTAAGGCCTTCAGGCCACAGTTAGAATGAAAACTCTGCAAAGAATTATCTTTCACTTACAGAAAATAACAAAATCTCATCAACGATGTATTTATTTATTTTTGCTTTATTTCCCCCCCACCTTTCAATACCTTTCAGAAAGAAGAGCCATATTTTTTCATTTAAAAATAATACCAAGAAGCAAACCCTAATAGTAATGAAAACTATGAAAGATCTTTATCTGCTGTAGATTGCTGGATGTCAATACGAAATTAATGCATTGCAGTTTTTTTTTTAAATATAATCTCAATAAGCCTAATCATGACATATTATCAGACAATGCATCTGTTTGTTATCAAGGCATGACTCTTACCCTACATTGCAACATAAACCTCTGGATCAAAACATAAGTTGTTACAGTGAGGAATGACTTAATTCAAAGGATAAAATATAACACTTTTTTAGTATTGGTAATTAGTAGAACTTGTAACTGATTCATTATTGAAAAAGTCACAAAATGACCATTAAAGGAACACATTCATCTTGAGAATCATTATTAAGGACTAGGAACATGACCAGTGCCTACACTGTGTTGAATGGAGCATGCAGACAGTGAGTCAGTGTAGAAACTCATCTTATATCTATTATTTACTCAAAAACTGTAAAACATATCTCTGAGCTTCCTCCGCAATCTTAGCTGTTACAAGGGGAGATTAGGAGGACTATTGATACCTACCTGTCCAATACAGGAAAACATGGCAAATACATGTACTATTGTCCATGAGTTTTCAAGTAGTTAATTCCAACCTAGTGAAAACTTTCAACTCGCTTGTATCTATACTATCAAATTTTCATTATCGTTGTTGTTCAGCAAAGTAAATGTAATCTTAAAAAGACACAAGAACAAATAATATTTATATTTCTCAGGCACAAGAATCAAACATAAAGTCTCCCACAAAAAAGGAACATTTAATATAAGAGCCATTGTTTTCTTCATAAACAGGAACTCTGTTACCAAACACTTATTTTTTAAACTTGTGACATAATCCACATTTGATCTCAGAAGTAAATTGCCAGAGTCTGAACACATTACACAGCCTGGCTCCTTGAACTGAAGTTTGGCAGAGGAATATGATCAGAACATAAGAATGGCCATACAAGCTCAGACCAATAGTCCACCTAGCTCAGTATCCTGTCTCTGACAGTAGACAGTTCCAGATGCTTCTGGAGGCTTAGGGAGCATGAGGTTGCATCCCTGACTATCTTGGCTAATAGTCAATGATCGAGCTATCCTCAATACATTTATCTTTTTCTTTTTTGAACTCAGTTATAATTTTGATCTTGACAACATCCCATGGCAACAAGTTTCACAGGCTGACTATGTATTCTGTAAATGTGTTTGTTTTAATCCTGTTTCCTATTAATTTCATTGGGTGACCCCTGATTTTCGTGATATATGAAGGAGTAAATAACACTTCCTTATTCACTTTCTCCACACCATTCATGATTTTATAGCTCACTAGCATATCCCTCACCCCTTAGTTGTCCCTTTACTAAGATGAACTATTCCAGTGTTTGTAATTTCTCCTCCTATGGAAGCTATTCCATCCCCCTAATCATTTTTGTTACCCTTCTCGGCACTTTTTCCAATTCTATTTTTTTTTGAGATAGGGTGACCAGAACCGCATACAGTATTGAAATGTGGGCATACCATGGATTTATATAGTGGCATTATGCCATTTTCTATTTTTTATCTTCTATTCTTTTCCTATTGGCTCATAATATTGTGTTAGCTTTTTTGACTGCTGCTGCATAAGGAGCAGGTATTTTCAGAGAACTAGTCATGATGATTCCAAGATCTTTCTTGAGTGGTAACAGCTAGTTTAGACCTCATCATTTTGTATGTGTAGTTGGGATTTTTTTCCAGCGTGTTTCCTGATTATTTATGAATATGTTGAATAGCATAGCACAGGCCTCAGTCCAGATACTTGTGGAACCCTCCTATCTACACTTATCAACACTGAATTTCATCTGCCATTTTGTTGCCCAGTCAACCAGTTTAGTGAGATCCCTCTTTAACCCTTCACAGGCAGCTTTGCACTTAACCACCCTGAGTAATTGTCTATCATCTGCAAGTTTTGCTACCTCACTGTTCACCCTCTTTTCCTGATTATTTATGAATATGTTGAACAGCAGAGGTTCCAGTCCAGAGCCTTGGGAGACCCTGCTCTTTACCTGTCCTCACTGTGAAAACAGCCCACTTATTCCTACTATTCTTCCCTATTGTTTATCCAGTTAAATAAAGAGTGGACAGGACCCCCCACAGACACTACTGTAACCCCACATCTGTCATATGGGTTGCATACCATTTAGTGTGGATTTTGTAGTCACTGGATCTGTGTAACTGTAGGCTCAATGGCCACAGTTTAGTGCCACAACCCCACAACTGCTCCATGCTAGCCTAGAAAAAACTAGTGCAGAATCCAACTCCAGAATATGCCAGGGATGCACAACCCTCTTTGAAGCCCCCCAGTATCCTGTGAAGCAGGACCATTGCAGATCTTGGGGGGCTTGCTGTAACTACAACATTGCCAAGTAAGTGTCACCTTGATGTATTTTTTCTTATTCACTATTGTATAGAAAAGTCTTGTTGTTATCAGGAATGTTATAAGGCACATTGCCCCATTCAGAAGTCATTGAGTCTTGCTGTAGCACCATTATACAGGGAGCAGCCAGGAAGTACTGTTACCCTTTTTGCTAGCTATTTTTCTGAGAAAGAGACAACTATTGGTCCACTCCACTTTCATGTCTAAAATCTGCACAAATTCCCACAGCCCCTGAAAGAATGTGGTTAGACCAGTGCATTCACTGTACTGTGCTTCAAGCTAAGGAGAGAGAGTAAATTAACAGTGTGTGAAGAGCCTAGAAAATGGGGAGTCTGAAAACCACCTACAGTACCTGTGCACTTGTGTCTTATTTAGTACTGATCCAAGGAGCTCACACTTTTATCACAGTATGGTGGTACCACCTCGGACCAATGCTTCCTCCTGTGGCTTCCTCAAGACTGTACTGTAATTAAAGTGTGCCTTCTGTGGGGGGTCTAACAGAAATAATCATTCAGGGACAAGAAACATGTTCCTCTTCCCTTCCTCCCCTCATGCACACACAGAGATTAATGTTTTCTCCTCCTTCTTGAATTCTAGGATATTTGCCAGGTATTCATTATAAATAATGTAGCTTAGAAGAACCCTTTTTAGTAACAGTTTCTTCTCAGTTACAAAATTGCACCAGGTTGCTGCTGCAAAGTTCCAGTTCCCAAGAGACTTCTTTCCCTCAAAAGAATATGTGACAGCCCAGATTTATAAAAATATAACCACAAGTAGAAGACCAATGTTCATACTCTGACAAGCATACAAAATACTGTGCGGAGTTGCAGGGTGTAATGGATAAAATGTTCATTTTTCACCTGTGGGATTGTGGAGAAGAACTTATGTCTAAGGACGAATTAACTAAAACGTACTGACTCAGTGAATATGTGTTCACATGCAAATTAGACAATCACCAGCAGTCTGAATCAGGGGAATCCTAACACTTGGCCATTAAGGACAAAAAGGTTGTGTTTTACAAGTAAATTTTGGTCCGCTCACAAGAAAAGGCTGGAAAATAAATTGTGGTATGTAGCAGAGGCGCTGACTTTCTAATGTGCCGGCGGGGCGGGGGAGTGGGGGGCTGGACCCCTGGCTCTGCCCGAGGCCCAACCCCTTCCCCCAAGGCCCCATCACCACCTTACCTCTTCCCACCCCGCCCTGCTTCTTCCCACCCTTTTCCACACCCTCCTGCTCAGCATCTCCTGTACAGCCATGGAACAGCTGATTGTGGTGGGCAGGAGGCACTGGGAGGAAGGGGGAGGCACTGATCTGCAGGGCCACCGGTGACTGCTCAGCACCCAGCATTTTTTCCCCATGGGTGCTTCACTCCTGGAGAACCTGTGGAGTTGGCGGGTATGGTATGTAGAATCCTGTGCAAGTACTGACCTGGAGTTAAAGATACCTGGCATTTCCCATGATAAGACACTGTTTCCAATTGCTTATATTTGCCAATCTTCAGCTGCTTTGGCTGAGTTTTTCCATGGGGGTGCTTGTCTCATGCTGAATTTTTTGAGAAAGTTTCAGCAAAAAAAGTTTCAGAATAAGATTAAGGGAAAAATGTCATTTTATCCCTGTTATAAAAAAAACTTATGATTGTTTAATTGATAAGCCTTAGTTCTTCAATCATTTGGAGCAGAGACTTGAAATGTACCAGTGAGGTGACCTTTATGCCAACGATGTTTGTTTTCTTTCCCCATGAAAAACCACCAACATTTAGCCAAATCAAAAGCCTTTGATTACATCTTAGTTTGCACATATTCAGTAGAGATTTGTTAGCATATGGCAGCTAAATTCTCTGGAGATTCCATCTGCACTGAACATGCTCCAACCCAAGGCTGCTGCAGGCACTGAACAAAACTTTCCCTGTAATTGCTGCTTTCAGCTGCTGTGGGTCAGAGTGGTGACAAAAGCAGGGAGACTGTTTCTCCCATGTGCTCAGTACTCCACCTGCTGGGACCCCAACACAGTGAAGGGAAAAGCATTCTGATTAAGATACAGAGTGGAAAGTGCCAGACCTGTGGTGGGGAGGGACAATTAGAGTGACCAGATGTCCAGATTTTATAGGGACGGTCCCGATATTTGGGGCTTTGTCTTATATAGGTGCCTATTACCTCCCCACTCCCATCCTGATATTTCACACTTGCTGTCTGGTCACCCTAGGGACAACTGAGGGAGTAGATTGGGACAAGGAAATGGGGGAGATGGGAATCATAACCTTAATTTCTCTTCCCCCCTCCCCAGGCCATATGCACTAAGCTAATGCATTAAACACTCAGAGGTGTTTAGATTCCTAAATCACATTGAAATCAACCTTTTCGTGTGAAATCAGTGAGAGTTAGGCACCTCAAAACTTTTAAAGATCTTGACCCTAGTAAAAAGCAGCGCTAGATCTAGTAATTTTCAATTATTTATTCCTAGACTAATTCCGACATATTTCATACCGATCTCTATAAATACCACAGCAGGTCAATCTGAACCTTTACTTTCTGCTTTAGAGTTTTGTACAGCTTCCCATCCCCATAGTAACTGAAAGGCATAATCCTCAATGTCTATTATTGTATGTATTTGAAGGTGCCTGTGTGCACATCAAAATTTCAACTCTGATTGGACTCCATATCTGAAGAAATTGACAACATATCTTAGGTTACAAAGCTTTTGTTAGTCCTGTGAAGTTAACAGGCTTTAATGTTGCCACCACTAATGACTATATAAAGATTTCCCACAAATTTCCTCCTATTTTCAACTTCCCACTGTAATTCCTTGGTCCCTTTTCCATGCGTTTTTTAAATTAATTAGAGCCTGATAATAGGGTGACCAGATGTCCCGATTTTATAGGGACAGTCCTGATTTTGGGGTCTTTTTCTTATATAGGCTCCTATAACCCCCAACCCTGTCCCAATTTTTCACACTTGCTGTCTGGTCACCCTACCTGATAATTACCAGTGTAAAACTATTGGTTATATGTCTATCACAGTAGAGAGGAAGAGATGAAATTCTAGATAAGAAAGATCAATAGATAGAGACAGATTACGCCAGATCAAATGGTGTAAATTGGTTTATCTACATTGACTTCAATGAAGATATGTTGGTTTCAGTGAGGATCTGGACCATATATTTTAATTTTCCTTCCATCTTTGTGGAGCTCTTTTTTTTCCATATGGAGACAGATAAAATGCAAAAAAGGATTTTATTTTTTCTTTAATCTATTTTCTTTTTCTACTCTGTAGTTTAGAACTTGGGTATATACCAGTTAAAAAATAAAAGAGGAAGATTAACAGAAATGCCACATATATATATATATATATATATATGAACAAGCCCCAAGATAAGCAACCTTTATCAGGAATCTTCACAACAGTCGTCTTATCCAGAGGGAGAAGTTACAACAGAGTTCATCCAAAGCATGTGAGAATAACTCAAAGATTAGGAAGTGAATGTAATAAAATGTATTACCATTTGACCAGGAAATTCAAGATGAGTCTGTGAAACTTCCAGAGCAGATTACAAATGTAGATTCAAATGTTTCCAAGATAAACACAATCTTGTAGCCCATAGAAAAAAATAACTGTAGCAGAAAATCGGATTAGCAAACAGGAAGGTTCTGTATCTATGATGGCATTATGACTCATAAGAATACAAAATAAATGTAGACCTGATGCTATGAAATTGGAGGATACAGAACCCTGAGCCAAACAACCAGAACCAAAGAGTGGCCCAATTTGTCAGAGCTTATGACTGTAAACCAGGATTTGTGTTTTATTCCCAGCTCGGCCACTAATTTCTCAGGTGTAGCCTTGGGTAAATCACTATGCCCAATTTTTCACACCTGTTCTCTGATTTTGGATGCCTCAGTTTTTGGGTGCCTGACTTGAGACAGCAACAGCCTGATTTTCAGAGGGGCTGAGCAGCCTGAATTCCAGTGGAAGTCAGGGGGAATTTTGCTGGAACAAATACAGTAAAAAATGGAATAATGAAGCTGAATTGTCAGCTGGTGTAAATTGGTGATAATTCAAATGATGTAAATGTAGTGAGTCCATTTTAAAAAGCTGAGGATCTGGCCCTATGTTTTGTATTTGCCCTTGGAGTATAATAACAATCATATTATCTTAAGATTACAGAAACTAAGAAGGAGCTGACACAGATTCAGGGTCACTGCATCTTTGACCTCCGTGGTCTGCTCTGAAAATGCCCATTCAGGTTTGAAGCCTCTAGCCTTCACATCTCTATGGACGGGAAACCACATCCCTTCTCTTTCCAGAACCAGGGTTTTTAGGCTATATCCCCCTGCTTTTTTACTGTGGCAATCCCAAGCAGGTCTTACTAGTGTACAGCCCATGCTCTTTAGTTACTCTTCAAGGACAATGACCGTGTTTTTCGAGTGACAACTCTTCCAAAACAAACACATTTATTCTTAGGTAAAAGCATAATATATTAAAATAAATGGATTTACACACTTCATAAATGTAACAGAAATAGGCTGTCAGGATTATGGGACCCTCGTAGGCCAAAATCTTTCCAATCCTTCAGCAAATGTTGGGGCAACCTTAGGACAGAACATCCTGTCCAGTTGACGGATCAAAAGAAAGACCCCCAAATCTGTTATAACTCAGCCTATATATCATGAGTTGTTTCTTTGTCCCTTGCCTCTCCTTTGATACTTCCCTAAACCAGTACATGCCAACCACCGCAGGGAGTGGTACTTCTCTAGAGCTGTTTACAATCTTGGCCTGTAGTAATCATCCCCCACTGTTCCTAGAGCTGGGGTAATCTGCCCTTCATGGATTTGCTTACAATCAGTGGACCACAATGATACATAAATCATGCACTTAATAAAATATAGTCAGCAAAGATACTGCATGTGGTACCAATATCTGTCTCAGAAGCTACAATAATACAGTTTAATGTGCTAAAATCACAGATTGAGAGGAATAGGGAATCAAGTTATCCTTTGTATCTGGTGAAAGTGAAGGGGTTAATTTTTAAACCAATGATAAATTACTTCCAATCCCTGAAGGATGCAATAGTCTGTATCAATGAACTGAAGAATTTAAAACCCACTTAATGTGGAATGAAAATTTATTCTAAATATCTATTTTATGGCTACGCACACTGAGTAAGAATGATGCAACAGACAAGGCAAAATCTTCACGACACAGCCTATCACACATGCATGTTCTCTCTCTCTCTCTCTCTCTCTCTCTCTCTCTCTCTATATATATATATATATATACATTTATTGTGTACAGAAACAGAATAGAAAAGTCATACTTTAAACTATTTTCAGGGACTATCCAGGAAGACCCTTGGAACCAGAATAAAATTAATGGTAGGTATACAAAATGGTAAGAGGAATGATGCCCAATGGCTCTCTTCAGGTTCTACATGACTACACTAGGGTTACCCCCAGTATCCCTCTCAGTTTCATAAAAGTGACATAACAACATTGTGCAGGAAAGAACGTGAGGCATCATATTTTAAAGGCTTGCTTAAAAACAAAAATTGGCAACATCATGCGTGCACACATGAATTCTGAAATTTACTTTCCAATACCTAGCTAAAGAGTGGGCTATAATTGGTTTTCAAGCTGGTTTCAGTGAATTTCAATTTTCAACAATGCTACACGTTCCTGGTACACACTCTGCTGTATTTACATTCATGCATTAAGATCCTGCCTGGGTGTGCAAGTGGGGACAATGAAAGCACCTTCTCCCCTCATGTCCCACATGCAGAGGCAGAGTACAATCACAGCTTTTGAGATTATACAAAGACTGTATAAGGTTACCACCCATAGACGACTGGTGCCATCTGATGGGGGGCGGTGGGCAATGTAAAGGGGAGGAAATGTGACCGCCCCATTTGTCTCCTCTGGGAGGAACTTCCAGCCTCACCCCCTTGAGACAGGGCAGCCAATCCTGCCGGCTCCTGCGGGGATGGGGCCACAGGAGAGGGAAGCAAATGTTGTTGAGGCCAGTCCCAGTCTGGGGAAACTCACAGCACCAGTGTCTTCCCAGAGCTCATGGACACCTCAGCAGGGGAAGCACGGGGCGAGGGCAGTGCCCTTACTTTGGCTGAGCAGAGGCCAGGGAATCTGCTCCCAGCAACTTCCCCATTGACCCCCCTGTCCTGCACCCGACCCAGGGCTCTAACACTTTCCCAGCCTCACCAGAGTTACCTGCGGGGGACTCTGTCCTTCTCCGGCTGTGCCTCCACTACCCCCAGCACATTCAGCTGCTCTCCCTGGCAGCCGGTCCTGGGCAGGGAGCGGGACGGAGCCACTTCTCATGCCGGCTGAAGCTGGCGGCTCCCGGTCTCTGCCTCTGTTCAGCATGGCAGCTGCCTGAGAGTGAGTCCATATGGGGAAGCAGCGGTAGCCCGCTTCCTCTGCTCCCCGTCTGGGCCTGGTGGCCAGGGAGCAAAGGGGGCAGGCTGCCACTGCTTCCCCAGCTGGACTCTCGCAGGCAGCCATTACACTGCACAGAGCAATCCAGAGCTGCCGGCATGAGAAGCGACTGGTCCCGCCCCTTCTGTTCCCTGTCTGAGCCGGGCTACTTGCCAGGAGCAGGCACAGCAGGAGAAGGACAGAGCCCCTCTTGCTCTCCCCAGGCAGGCCATGCAGAAATCTGGGGGGATGGTTAACTCTGCATGTCTCCCCTATGTATCATCTATGTTAACACCTATAGTGTTGCCAGCCAGGCCATGCCAAAAGGGGAGGCCTCTCTGGAGTTAACACAGAGTTAACACTCCTCTCTGGAGTTTGCCTGTTCTTATAGGGCAAAACAGAACGCTCAGTCTTTATTCAAGCAAAATACTCACTTGGACTGAACCATCCTCTAATTTTAACATGTCCTGCTGTGGAGGCTGAAGGACTGCAGCAGAGAAGATGATAGCAGAATTCAGCGTGAGTTTTGCCAGAGAAGATACATAATAAAAAGAAAGTGAGGACTTCAGATTGTGGACTGATAGGAGTATCTTACGGAACCTGTGAAAGTGACCCATTCACTAGTGTTAAGCTGTTACAGAGCTGAAGATCTTACAGTATAAGTAGATAGACAGACAAAGGTTGGAAAAGGAAATAGAGGTACTGAAAGGTGGTGAAGTGACTTGGCCATAGCTATACAGAACAGCGGTGGCAAAGCTAGTAATAGAACCAAGGTTTTCTTGTTCATAGTTCTGTGCTTTGTCTTCAGGCCTCTGGGTGAAATCCTGCCTCTACTGAAGTTAAACGGAGTACTCCCAGTGACTTTGATGGGGCCAGTTTGCTACCCTGGATTGTTCTGTTACTCAGTAATTCTAGCTAAGAATTATCATGGACTAGAACATCTGCAGAACAAACCCATTTATTTGTTTCATAAGAGAAAATAGCTTTTGTATCTTATCCATATTTAAGTTTTGAAGAAAATGTAAATAATTCAAACATTAAATACAGCTTGTGGCAAAAAGGGGAAAAGATTATGTGTTTTATTGATTTATATTGTTGATTTGAATAAAATGGACTTATTCACAGTCAAAAAGAATGAATTCCTAAAGGAAATCAATAATTTTCAATTGTAAGGAGTCAGCAAACACATGTTCCCATGCTTCTGGGGGTAAAACCTGAGGGAGCACCATGAATTAATTAATTTACCATTTAGTTCATTATATAATCAAAACTATTCATTTGATGCGCTGTAATTGTTATATTTTGGCCCAGCAGAGAAGGAGATAGACATAGACACAAAGGGAGCTGTTAGAAACACTGTTATCTGCTGTGGTGGTGGCTTTATTGTTCTTGCAGCTAAAACAACACAAATAGGAGGCTTTGCATCAGGGGAGGGCTATGAAGTGCTCAAACATTTAAAGGGACAGGACATCACATTCCTCCACCATACTTTAAAAATCTTCCCAAATAGTCATACATTGTTGTTTACCTGGCTAACATAAAACAGTATATAACCAAACTAATAATTGTGGGTATAGTACCGCAGACTTTCCAATTTCAAGTGATTATTCTGCCCTGGAATAGCAACTCACTTACTAAACAATTTCACAGGCACACCACTTCTTTTTGCACACTCTTGGGATAACAGAGTGATGGTGGTGTGCCAGTGTCCTGAACAACAGGAACAGTTGGTGGTAAAGCACATGGATTTCGTACCAAAGTTTCTCCAAACAAGTCATCAAAATTAGGAGTTGTAACAGAAGAAGGTTTGATTGGAGAAGCAGAAAGTCTTGCTGGAACATTCCCAGATTTGTTAAGGCTGCAACTGCTCCATATATCATTTACTTTCCATAAAATACTGCCAGGTAGTTTTATCACAAATGAAACAAGTCCCAGGAATTTTGCAAGTTCTCCAAGTACCCATTTCATTGCACATCCTAGATATGCACACAGGGGGCTTGGCTACACTTGAGAGTTACTGCACTGGTGGTGGCTTTACAGCGCTGTAACTTACTCCCCGTCCACACTGGCAAGGCACATACAGCGCTGTATTTCCCTGGCTTCAGCGCTGCATGTACTCCACCTCAACGAGAAGAATAAAGAGAACAGCGCTGCTCTTGCAGCGCTGGGGTGCCAGTGTAAACAGTGATTAATCTTACTACGCTGTAACTGACCTCCGGAATCTTCCCATAATGCTTTTAAGTAAAGATAACACTAAACAAACACAGCTACTGTTTGCAGTGAATGAGCAGAGGCAGGGGGATCCCTCTGGAATATCCACAGCTAGTGTTTGCTTGAGGAGAGAAGCAGCAAGGCAGGCGGGGGAGGAGGGGCCCATTTCGGAGCAGCTGCTTATCTGGTCTGAAGGCTATTTGCATTTAGTGAATGAGAGGGGGTGGGAGAAGGGGTCGGAACTTGCAAAGCAGCTGCTGATAGAGTGTCACCTCCAAAAATCCACTCTCTCCCCCATGCTCCCTGTCACACTCCACCCCACTCCCCTCTTTTGAAAAGCACGTTGCAGCCACTTGAACACTGGGATAGCTGCCCATAATGCACCACTCCCAACACCGCTGCAAATGCTGCAAATGTGGCCACACTGCAGCCCTGGTAGCTGTCAGGGTGGCCACACTGCAGCGCTTTCCCTACACAGCTATACGAAGACAGCTGTAACTCCCAGCACTGTACAGCTGCAAGTATAGCCAAACCCTAAGTCTCCTAACTGAAAAAGAATGATGACAAGACTTGAGTCAATCGAGCTGCATAGATTGGGATTTGGCTACACATGAGGCAATATCAGGATGTAGCTGGTCCCAACAGGTTTGCAAAATCATTTAAAAAAAAGTTGCTACTACCCAGAACGCACCTATATGTGCTGTGTTCCTGTAGACGAGCAAGAATTGTCCAGTTTCTGCTGATGGCTCAAAATAGACTTGATGCTTTTAATGCATGCTTAAGTATCTGTACAAAGCATTCTGCTAGTCTGTGTATAGAAGGATGGTATGGAGCAGAGCATATGTGCCGAATTACATTTGAAACTAGGAATTTTCACTCATCAACTGTAAAGGTAAACCAAACTGGCTAAACAAGATATGAAGATGTCTAATGGGCCAGTGGTGCTGAAACAATTTTTACAGGGGGAGTGCTGAAAGCCAGTGGTCCCCAAACTTTTTACCTCACACCCCTCTTTACCTCTGTCCATGCCCCCTCTCCCCAGAGCTGGGGCCAGGACTGGGCCGTGGCTTCAGAGGGATGGGGGATGGGGATGTGAACAGGGGTAAAGGGGCTGAGTCTTGGATCACTGCTGGGGGTGGGAGCAGAGCCCTGAGCATGGCTCCAGTGGCAATTGGGATCCCACGTGCGGGGCCAGTACCAGAGCCCCAGGCATGGGGCCAGCAGCTGGGACTCTACACAAAAACTGGGGGTTGCTGCAGCACCCTTAGTTCCTATGCCTATGTAATGGTCTTAGTAGCTATCATGTAGTAGTTCTGAAAACTTCTGGCCATTTTGAATGGGCATTGATTATGACCAAAACCATACAACCTTCTAAAGGTCTGGCAAAGTCCACATGAATACACATCCAAGGAGTCTGAGGACATGACCAAGGGCGTAGATGAGCTGGGCCAGGATCATGCTGGATTTGCTGACATGTAGTACAGCACTTTGTCATGCTCTCAATATCTTTTTCAATCTCTGGCTACCAAACACGACTCCAGGATATAGCCTTCATCCATCCAGTGCCAAAATGACCTTTGCGAAGAGCTTCCAAAACCTGAGATTGACGAGATTTCGGAATGATCACTTGCACCATTATTCACAGATAATTCACATTGACTTGACATGAATTATGTCAACTGGTGATTCTTGTGATCCAATGCTCTACCCTGTAGTACCATTCCTTTCACAAAGAAAGCACAATATTTTCTTTGTAGATATCTGTTCTATTAATGGGCAACCAACCCATCAAATTGAGATAGATCACTTTGTCTGAAATGTCTATGGGTTGATGAGAGTTTGGGAATGGCAGGTGTGACAGCCTATCAGCATTGCCATGTTGAATACCTTTATGGACTTGTATAGTAGAGGAATGATCTGAAAGTAGCAATGCCCATCATTGTATACAAGCAGCAGCTAATGATGGAATTCCATGTTTCAGTCCAAAAATTGAGATTAATGGACAATGATCCATCAGCAAGGTAAAATTTCTACCATATAGTTAAGTATGAAACTTACGAATTCTGATGATAATACAGAGAGCTTCTCACTCTATTTGTGCATAGTTCTTCTCAGTGTGGTGAATGTTCATGAAGTGAAGGCAATCAGGAAAAAAGTGAGAAAGAACTGCATTCACTTCATATGGCAAATTATCACATGCCAATTGCAATGGTAGTGTCACATCAAAGTGCATAAGAAGCAATTTCTTTGCTTCTTTAAAAACACAGTAACAATCTTTAATGCATTTCCATTTTTTTCTTTGCTTGTAAGCATTCACGTAAAGGTGCCAATATTGTAGCCAGATATGTAGAAATTTACCATAGTAGTTAAGCAGTCCTAAGAATGAATGTAAACTTGACACATTCTCTGGCAGGGGCACTTCAGGAACAACCTTCTTTTTCTCTGGCAATTTTCTTAAGCCTGTGGCATCAATTACATGTCCAACATATTCAGCTGCAGGTTCAGTCCCTTCAGGGTCTCATCCCATGGCTTTCTGGAACAGGGCTGTGTCACTGTGATACTAAAAGGCAATCTGTTGTAACAAAATAAGCCTTTTTGCATGTTGATTGCAAGATAGTTGCAAGATGCCAAATCAATCTCCATTTGTAGGTATACACTAGGCAAATCCAATTTACTGAAACACTGTCCACTACTAAGAGTAGCAAACAAATCTTCAGTATGAGGTAGTGGATAATGGTCTGCACATGAAACTGGATCATTGTCACTTTGAAATATCCACATATTCATACTGAGCCATCTTTCTTGATCATTGGTACAATGGGTGTAGCTCGCTCACTCTGTGAAACTGGTGACAGGACTCCAGTGTTCCTTACGTGGTCCAAAACACCTTTCTTCAGAAGCTTCAGAACATATGGCATAACTTTAGGCTTGGAATATTGTGGCTGGCTATCAGACTTAAAAGTGAGCTTCACTGACACGTTGCTCATCTGTCCAAGCTCTTATTCAAAAACTTTGGAGTGTCTGTCTAGTATTTCTTGAAGATTTTGAGGTGCTTTGGTGAGCACCTTGATCTCGGTTCAATTCACCTTGAGTGTCTCAAGCCAAGAACTTTTAATCACAAAAAAGGGGAAAACAACAGATTGACTATCTAGTTGAACTTTCACCTGGATTATCCCCTTTGGTGGTCAACTTTTCTCCGTTATATGTTTCTTCCAGAGGAACTTGTGACACAATGTGGTGATAAATAGATTCCAAAATCAGTGAGATGGTAGCTCTAGTATCAAGCTCCAGTCTGCATCTATCTCACACAACCTACAAGGACTTCTAATTTATTTTGGAGTACAATCTATCAAACCTTAAAAGGATATCTATCAGATACAGTGTCATATACTGACAAAAAGGAGTTTACAGGTACACAGTAACAATTTTTATGGTTTATACAAAGCACTTTTAAAATTAATGGGAAACTAAAATTGCTCCAAAGCATCTGCAAATAGTCACATGAGCTCATGTCACTTTTGGATGATAGGAGACTATTAATTTTGGTGGTTAAACTGCTTTTGGAGAAGGCAAAAGATGAGTGAAACTTTTATTCAAAGCTTGATCCAAATTCTCCTTCTGCCCTGTCCTCTCAAATGTGATGTTACATGATTAAAATATGAGCATGTAGACCACTGTTGCTACCACTGTTATATAATTGCAACAAATCTTGCACAAAGTATGTCATGTAAGCTGTCTATGAAAATGTTATGATTTGCTGAATATGAGTATGCTATTTGCATGCATGTATCATTTTTGTATATGAAGTTATGAATATTGACCATGAACCTGTATTTCAAATGTGTTTGCTCATGTGGTAATACCCACAAGGTATTTAGCCTGCACATCTTGAAGGGACTATTCAGGTTAAATGGCCCATCAAGGAACACTTAACTCACAATGGAGCATGGAAGACATCCATCCACACCTGATGGACTTTCATGTGAACGTTCTAATTAGAGTATGGGTGATGGCCCCTGTTATGACTCAGGGGAGCAGGCAAGAGCATGTGATGAGACCACGTGACACTAAACTCCATCTTGTTACCTGTATTTTTCCACAAGCCATGGGGAGGACTTTGTTTGAAACACTGAGTTTCCCTCCATGTGGCAGGAGCTATAAAAGGCCCTGGAAACATCTCCATTTTGCCTCTTTCCTGCTCAAACCTCTGGACTATGAACTTGTACTAATGGGAACATTCTAACCAAGGGACTGAGGACCTTCCAGTGATTTGGGAGCAACCGAAGTTTATTTAATCACTGCTACAAGTCTGATCCAATAACTTTGCAATTAGTGTATGTATTTGATTCCTTTAACCAATTTTAACTCTCACCTTTCTTTCTTTCTTTCTTTCTTTCTTTCTTTCTTTCTTTCTTTCTTTCTTTCTTTCTTTCTTTCTTTCTTTCTTTCTTTCTTTCTTTCTTTCTATAATAAACCTTTAGATTTTAGATACTAAAGGATTGGCAACAGTGTGATTATTGGGTAAGATCTGAGTTGTATATTGTCTTGGGTGTGTGGCTGGTCCTTTGGAATCAGAAGAACACTTTGTTTGATGAAACTGGTTTTAAATAATCACTCATCATTAAGTTTAGTGTTTTTGATGGTGAAACAAGAACAGGAATACGTAAGGAGACTGCTTCTCTGACTTCTTGTTAGCCAGTGTGGTGAAACAGAAGTTTACTTTTGTTTTTGGTCTGATATATCTTATGCAAGAATAACCACCAGTTTTGGGGTGGTATCTCAGCAGTTTGTCTTGAATCTAGTATTCTCAGTTGTGACCCACTGAGGCACGGTGACACCAAGGCTCTCAATTTTTTTCTTAGCTTTCTGTTTTTGAACATTTCCAGATGCTTTCAACTTCCTGATTTTGGCTGCAGTTGGAACTGAAAGGAAGAAAATAAAGAAATACCACATGAAAAGTTGCCTTATTTAGATATCTATCCTGATTTTACCTCAAAAATTCAGATATTATGCATATAAGCTTTATGGTTCTTATCCAACTTGAATCTCGGAACCAAACCTCTGAAATTTCTGCAGTTCACCCATTACTAATTAAAATAACTGCTTGAAACTCTCTGTTGCTAAATCTTCTAAAAGAAATCTGCTCAGTGAAAGGCATGCTCATCACTTTCCTTGCACACAGGTAACTGTATTTATTTTGTCATTATATATTCATGAAGCAATAGAATTTGTTCTGCCAAACTAATTTCCTCAATCAGACAAGAGCAATTCACAAAGAAGGCATATTATAGGCAGCTTAACAGCTGCTGTTCAGTGTGTTATTCCTTGGAGACTTTTTAGTGATATATAGAAATGTCATCCCACTTTGGGCAGCTTTAACAAACTGTTTTGCTAACAACAAAATAAAACCAGCATTATACAACTTCCTTTTCCATTTTGTGTCTGTATGAAAAAGAAATGTATCCTAACAAACCACCTTCTGTGCTTGTGTATGACGTTTTAGCACCTGGATTCCTTTGATTTAGTGTCTCTCTCACACAAACAGCAAAGGACACAGATTTCCAGGCTTCCAAATTTTCACTATGGGTGCGATTTTCAAAAGAACCTCACTAATTTAGGAGCACAAGTCTACTTGAAAACATGCCTTCAAAATTTGCAAGCACATATATTTGCATGCCCAAAACACAAAATAGCCATCATCACATTTAAACTGTGAACTTAGTGTGAAGAGCTGTGGGGGCTTGTATTTGGCCACAATTTGAGATTTTTGGAACTTCAGTCCTTAAAAGTTTCTTTATATGCAAACAGGTTTCAGAGTGGGAGCCGTGTTAGTCTGTATCAGCAAAAAGAACAAGGAGTATTTGTGGCACATTAGAGACTAACAAATTTATTTGGGCATAAGCTTTCATGGGCTAAAACCCACTTCATCAGAGGCATGCAGTGGAAAATACAGTAAGAAGATATTTGAAGATATATATACACAGAGAACATGAAAAAATGGGTGTTGCCATACCAACTCTAATGAGACTAATCAATTAAAGTGGGCTATTATCAGCAGGAGAAAAGAAAACATTTGTCATGATAATCAGGATGGCCCATTTCATACAGTTGACAAAAAGGTGTGAGTAACAGTAGGGGAAATTAGCATGGGGAAATAGTTTTTAGTTTGTGTAATGGCCCATCCACTCCCAGTCTTTATTCAAGCCTAATTTAATGGTGTCTTCCTACCGTATTTTCCACTGCATGCATCTGATGAAGTGGGTTTTAGCCCATGAAAGCTTATGCCCAAATAAATGTGTTGGTCTCTAAGGTGCCACAATTACTCCTTGTTCTTTTTATATGCAAAGGTACCCAAATCTTAAGAAATTTAACAGTTCACATGTAGTTGTACTGCAGTTTTGCAATCTGCCCTGAATAGGAGGCAACTCACAGCTTTTCCTTTCCAGAGGCAACCTGGAAAATGAACTGTGACTCAGAGAATAACATCCTTTCCTGCTAGGTCTCTTGATTTCCAGAAGGAGTTGGGAGTAAGTTATTTCATCCATTTTCATGGAGCAGCTTACTTCCCCCATATGCCTGGACAGCTACACTCACCAGAATAGCTCTCACTTTCTCTCAGACACACTCCTTATCTACTTCCCCTTACATAGGAGAGGGAGTATCAAGCGTGTATCTCCTGCTGTCCGCCACTTTTTGCAGAGCCACAGTATGGGCAGAACCTAAGAGGGAAATAAGGGGTAATCCAGTTATCATTACTGATGTTGATTTTATATTTAACATTTATCATAGATATTCTGATTACTATGATTATTAGTGCAATATAAGATTAATATATTTTAAGGCCAGAAGGGATTACCGTGATCTTCATCTCACATCTTGCATAACACAGGCCATAAAATTCCTTTGTATTAATTCTTGTTTCAAATCCAACAGCTGTGGTTGAAATAGAGCACACTTCTAGACAAAAACATCTGACCTTGATTTAAAGATTGCCAGTACTGAAGAATACCACCACAATACTTGATAATTGTTCCAAATGCTGATTAAAAATTTGCACAAAAATTTGTTTAGCTTCAGCTTGCAGCCACTGGAACATCTTATACCTTTGTCTCTTGAAATGAAGAGCCCTCAATGATCAAATGTCTTTTCCCTATGTAGATACTTCTAGCTAGACTATGATCAAGTCACCGCTTACACCTTATACATCCAAGCGTTGTGTTAGCCCTTTGGGGCACAGTGTAGCACTGGGACCTCATGTTCAGCTGATTATCTGCCATGTTCCTCAAGTTTTTGGAGAGTCACTGCTCCCGAGGATAAAATCTCTGACCTTGCAAGTATTCTAATCTTTGTTCCTAGATGCATATTGTTTGCTTGCATCACAGTTTATCAAGAGATCCAGATTGCTCTGTATCAGTGACTCATGCTCTCCATCATTTACCACTCCTCTGCTCTTGGGTCATCTGAAAACTTTATCAGTAATGAGTTTATCTTTTATTCCAGGTCAGTGATAAAAAAAATATAATAGCATAGGACCAAGAACTAATCCCTGTGGAATCCCACTGGACAAACATGCACTTGATGATTCCCTGTTTTGAGACCTATGAGTAAGTCAGTTTTTAATCCATTTACCATGTGCCATGTTGATTTTGTACCATTCTAGTTTATTAATCATAACGTTGTGTGGGACTAAGTCAAAGTATATTACATATTATGCAATATATGATGCAATATATGTTATATTACATAATCAAAACAACCATTTAACAAATCTTAACTCTCCAAAATCCCACAATAATGCACAGACTCTCCCAGTTTACTTACTGGTGGTTTGTTGTGATGTGTATAGAGTGGTGTGGGCTGCTCCTTAGATGGAGGCTAACATGAAATACGTATACAGTGGTATTACTAGATGAGAGATTCTCTCTTCCTATAGTTGCACAGGCATATATACTATTTTATTGTATAGTAATATTTTGGTTACCTGTGGCACCTAGAGGACCTCAAAATACCTTACAAATAATAATTGAAGAATATTAGCCTCCTCCTCATCATTTTACAGATGGGACAACAGAGGCAAACAGAGGTTAGGTGACTTTGTCCAAGGCTGTACAGTAGGGTGGCACAATTCCTCTCTCACATAAGTGTAACTCCCCTAAAGTTAGCGGAGTCACCGAGGTACAAAACCAAGGAAAGTGAGATCTGAAGTGTTTGATTCTACTCATTTATACCAGTGTAACTCCATTAATTTCAGTGGAGTTATTCCTGAGTTACATACTTTTGTCAGTGCTTAGAGAATCAAGCCCAAAGTCCTTAGCAGACCAGGATACAGAGACCACTTCACTCAGCTACCAGCTTGGTGCGTTAACCACATTAGCCTCCTAATTGGCATTTGTTAAAAAGCACTTGGCTTGTTTATTTGTTTAATCTCAGTTAATTATTTAAGCCCCAACACTGCAATTGCTTAACCACATGAGTAACTGTTCACATGAGTTAAACCCACTGAAATCCATAACACACTTACACAATTGCATCTGGGGGTTCCTTTTTTTAGTTAGCTTTGCTAAATACTAAAATACATGAACTTATCTTTCCCCCCAGTTCCTTATAACGCATTGCTAGTCATTTTTCATCACTATTATTTTTGCATTAAAAAAGTATCAGCTGTTATATGGGTAGCAGAGGTGGGTTTTTAAAGCAAAATGTACTCCAAATGATAACTCTAGGGTACATCACTCTGTACAAAATGAAAACCAATCCCATAACGGAGGAGGAGGATTTTCACTAGAAATTATTTGTTTGCAAATGTAAAGGTTACAAATTATCATGTTATTTAATTTGTTGACACTACGACCATAAAGCAACTATCTTTGCTTGCATGTTATTTTCTTTGTTCTCAGAAGAAACACTCCTTGTGGGCAATGACTCCTTTATTTAATACTCTGTGAACCATACTCAGCTCTCAGTTATATTGGTTTTACATGGATATAATGCCAATAGAGTTACTCTTGATTTCCACTTGTGTAAGTTAGAACAGAATTAGGTCTGATATACTCAGCTCCTGGATGCCTTTCATGACCACAATCAAGTCAGGCTAGTATATCTAATCTAAAAGAAAATTGAAAAATACATTTCTAAAATGAATAGCACACTTTTATTATAGTTATTTTTATTAGAGGGTACAGCTTATGTTATTTTGTTATTTGTTCTGCTCTATAAATAAGATGGTAAATACAATAAGGTTGTGCTGGTCAAGGCAATCAATATAACATTCACTGAGACTGTTTTTCTTATTTTATTTTTCCTATTTTATACACCATATTTTTTTAAAACAAAATAAAGACCAGAGAAATAAACCTTAATCAGATGCTTTTCTACTGTCCCTATTTAAAAAAAAGAGAATTAGTTCTGATACAGTTCAAAACCTTCAAACTTGTCCACAAAATAATCTTGAACCATTTTTTTCCTTTTTGTGTGTGTGTTTGAGTGTCTGCAATAGATATACAGAGGATTTCATTCTCAATACCGTCGCTCAGAGGAGAGGCACCAGCAATGAAAGATTCTTTATATATACCCCTATGTATCTTCTCCTTATTCGGTAGGAACCGGTGCTCAACAGGGTCTCAGGGAACTATGTTCACTTCAGTCCTTGGCCTCTAGCATGAAAATATTAACTGTGATGTGAACATTTCTCTATTGCAACCTATTTGAGACCACCAACTCAAATTACCTGAAGCTGAAAGCATTTATTCTCCGTTAACAATTTTTTGAACCCACCAGTGACTCTCAAAACTGTAGCTATGACTATAGAAAATACAACCATGAAAAATCTGTCTGTGCCTTCCAGATATTTTTAGGTCTCTCCAGTGGTAGCCATTAACAAAACAGTATTTACCACACCACCATATCAGAGATGCAATGGTATTTCTCCTTACTTAGGTGTCTCAGCCACAATGTGGCGGGGTTTCTATTTATTTATTTTAGTAGATTTCTCATGCTTGAACTGTTTCTCTTCTCATGTTGCTACCAAACTATGTATGAGACAAGAGTATACAAAAGTTATTAAACAGAAATCCAGCCAGAGTTCAGTTAGTATAGCTTATTAGAAATTCCCTTTCTATCAGTAGGACTCGACTGGTAAATTTATTTTGGTGTGTAATAAATGGATGATGGGTATATTGAAAAAAAAGAATTATGTAACAACACTTACCCGAATCTCTGATATGGTGATGTGGTAAATAATGCCAGAAAGCAGAGCTACAGGAACAGGGTTAACACCTGTGGTGGGGTCCTAGAGAATAGAGAGAAGCCCTGAGCTATGGTTTGTGAGGACCAGGGATTGAGATAGAAGCTTGTGAGGGGTGGAGCGGTAGTTTAAGTGGGACTTGGGCTCCCAGCAGAGAAAAGCTTGGGGAGTCAGTACCCTAGGAAGGGGGAGGAATTGAAGTTGAGTACCAGTCTCTTGTTTAGAGCTGAACCCAAGAAGGAGACTGAACTGTTGTGTGACTTGGCTGGAGGACTGAGCCACAGCAGACCTATTGAGAGGATCTGGGGAAGGGATCAGCTGAGACTGATCATAACAGCTTAGAAAGTGGCCACCAAAAGAGTATGAGGCAAAGTCCTCCACAACTCTGCATCTGGACAGGAGGGGGCACGCTACACATAAGGATGTATGTTTACAGGTAATTAAAGATATGTAGAAGGCACCTATCTCTATAGTTAGACACTTAAATACAAGTGGTTCATCTTCAGTAGTGCTGAGTATCCTCAACTTCCCCAGCAATTAATGGGAGTTGCAGGTGTTATGCATCCCTGAAAACTAGACTAAAGTTATTTATGTCCATAACTGTGGAGTTAGCTATCTAACTTTGGGCATCCAAATTTGGAAATTGTGGTCTCTAAGTTTCCCTAAAGAACCAGGCATTTGTAACCTCAAGTGGTTGTCCCAGGTGGACACATAGTTAAGTATTAAAATTAAATCTGGTTTTAGGACATAATTTTTAACATCACTTCCCCAGTGTCCAATTTCTTAGGAATTAATTAACAAAGTGTGTTTTCAAATTTTAATTGCATTTAAAATAAAACAAATAAGCATGTAGTTTCCTACCTTGGTTGAACAAGGCTATTAACACAGAGATATGCTCCTCATAAATCCTTAGCCATTTTAAATGGCAATTTCTTATACTGTATACACATCACTCAACTCTGATGTTTTCTTCAATAAAATTGTTTTGAAGTGCTGTTTGTCATTCACACACACAATGGATATTGCCACCTATCCACATCTTTCTGACACAGAAAGCTTTAGACAAATCCTTCCTGATTGTCACTTTAACCTTTCAACACAAATATTCTGCATCAACCACCACTACATAAACATTTTAAAAATGTATTTCGTTATGAATCATTTGCAAAAAATATAAAGCTCCTTCTTCAGATTATGCTTCTATTGGTATGGCCCTTTTGCTCATTTATTTTCTAGCTTGTTGGAAATAACAGCTGTTGCAGAACAAAGATAAAGACACAAGACATAACCTTCCAGTTTTTGGCAGAACACCACACAATTTACATGAAAATTAGACACATTCTTCAAGAAAGCTTTGAGCTACTAAAGTAACTTCAATACAAACTTATTTATATGAATGCTGGCTTTTAAAAAATATATTCAGTTTATTTTCATCTAAAATGTACAAAAAGATGCTTAACTCAGGATCTAAATGCCTTAAGAAAATATTTAAAATGTATTATATAGGCCCTATTCAAAGCCCTTTGAGTTCCGTGGAATGGTTCGTCGATTTTGGCATGCTTTGGAATAGACTCTATAAGAAACTGAAAAAAACAAGTGAAATATAGAAAATAGTAACAGCAGATTTCACAAAGTTTAGCTTTTTCACAGAGAACATAAACAACATCCCGTAATTCCCTCCCCATAACTTCCTGTACCCCCCACACCTGAGTCCTCCTCAAATACCTGAGCTAATAGATGGAACTTGCAGCATACACTGAAGATAATCAGATTTAGGAAATTTGGAACCAAGGAGGGAGAAGCATGAATTCCGAAGTCACAGTGCCCACCTGGAAAAACATTCTGCAGCTCCTTCTGCTAAACCAAGGAAGCTCCAGTCTGAGTACCACCATTGATTTTTGTTTGGCATGCTCACCTTGGGAGAAATGTGATCTCTCAGGAAGGAAGTCCCAAATCTGTTTGTGATTTACAAGTCAAAACCAATACCTTAAGCTCCAACTGCACCCTGCATTAACTGCCAGATACACCATTTACCAAGCAGGATGCCACATACAGAGGTAAATTTCATCTTCTACAGAGATTTCATATATAATGGTATGCAGAGTATATTGCAGTAGTCCAATCTAGAACTCATAAAGGCATAGATAATAATAGCATCTTCCGACTTCTAGAGGAAATGACACAGTGCCTCCTGATCAGGATTAGAGTGAAAAATAGGACATTTTGACCATTCTGGCTCCTGTTTGATCCTCAAAAAAGAGAGGAAATTTAAAAAAAAGAGCCCCAGAGTTGAACACTTGAGGAACAAATCACTTTGAAAGCTTGGATTGGATGACAATTACTACAAAAGAATTATTATTAGCATTCAGGGCTGCCCAGAGGATTCAGGAGGCCTGGGTCAAACCAATTTTGGGGGCCCCTTCCATAAAAAAATTGCAATACTATACAATACTATATTCTTGTGGGGGCCCCTGTGGGGCCCAGGACAAATTGCCCCGCTTGCTTCCCCCCCCGCCACGGGTGGCCCTGGGAAAAATAAACCTTCCACATTTCGGCACAAACCCAGTTTTGAGAAAACTTCTTTACAAGGTATCACTGGTTCTCAGAATCAGCTAGTGCTAAAAGGCACTAAAGCTCATTAAAAGGGTTGGACAAATATTTTCTGTCAAAACTTTTTTTGGATCGAAAACTAGGGGTTTTTAAAAAGCAGAAAAAAATCATGGACAATGTCTGCTTTCCTTCAAAATTTGTTGTGGTTTTTCTTAATTGAAAAGCTGAAATTAGTCTGCCAAAACCTGAATATGGTTTGAGGTTTCAGAAGTGTGTGGCCAAATATTTGCTGTTTGTTGTGTTTGATTGTTTAAAGAAACAATAACAAAATTCTGCTTAAAAAAAAATCCAAAACTTTTGAACCACCTCAGCTTGTGACCAAACGCCTGAGCCCATCCAGTCAGAGATTTTTCCAGGTTTCTGATACTCTGCTGTCTTCCTTGACTCATATCTGTCTCCATAACTTTGGGTTCATTTAGGTTAGAACATAAGAACAGCCATATTGGGTCAAACAAAAGGTCCATCCAGCCCAGTATCCTGTCTACCAACAATGGCCAATGCCAAGTTCCCCAGAGGGAGTAAACCTAACAGATAATGATCAAGTGATCTCTCTCCTGCCATCCATCTCCACCCTCTGACAAACAGAGGCTAGGGACACCATTCCTTACCCATCCTGGCTAATAGCCATTAATGGACTTAACCTCCATACATTTATCTGTTTCCTAGAGACTTGCTCCATGGGGTCCCTCACAAACTGGAGACGGTTACTGTGGGTTTGTCTTTAGTATAGCTTATGCACTTACTCCACGAACTGAGCATTTGAGCTTGTGCCAGAATCTGGGATGAGCCTATGTTGTGAAAACTGAAATGCTCAAAATAGCACATGCATGTTGATGGACACAGGGTGCTAAAATTAAATTAACCCAGGGGTTCTCAACCTGGGGGTCAGGACCCCTCAGGGGATCACGAGGTTATTAGTGGGAGTCGCAAGCTGTCAGCCGCCACCTCAAACTCCACTTTGCCTCCAGCATTTATAATACTGTTAAATATATAAAAAAGTGTTTTTAATTTATAAGGGTGGGGGGTGCACTCAGAGGTTTGCTATGTGAAAGGCGTCACCCGGACAAAAGTTTGAGAACCACTGAATTAACCCCTCTGAAGCCTCAGGGAATGCAGGGGAGGGGGGTCTCCCTTGGTAGGGTTGGGAAGGAGGTAGGTGGTGTAGGATATTGCTCTTCTCATGTGATCCCTCCCCCAGTGGCTAATTTTAAATGAAGCTAGCCTCCCCTGACATGAATCTCCCTATGGCACTGAAATTAAATATAGACTATAATTTGGCATTTGAGAAGTGAAAGGGATGGTAGCCCTAATGGAAAACCTAACAGACTGGCTCTTCTGTAAGCCTCAAACTGCTCAATAAGCTTTAGGGTAGGAAAGGCTGTGCCTCCCAAACAGCCTGGCCTTGCTCCCTATCCGACCCCCACCCACTTCCTGCCCCCCGACAGTCCGCCCCCCTCAGAATCCCTGACCCATCCTCCAGAGACCCCCCCAACCACCACCCCGGGACCCCACCCCTGCTCCCTGTCCCCTGACTGCCCCGACCCCTATCCACTCCCCCCGCTGAGTCCTGACAGACCCCCGGAACGCCCATGATCCACCCCCCATTCCCTGTCCCCTGACTGCCCCCCACAACCTCTGCCCCCTCCCTGTCCCCTGACTGTCCCCAGCACTCCTTGCCACTTATCCAACCCCCCGGCCCCCGCCCCTTACTGCCGGCTCCCCCCTCACCCAGAGCCTCAGTGTGCCACATCCAGGAACATCCCTGAACAGTGCTGCAGCATAACTCTGGCAGGGCCTGAGCTCCTCTCCATTCAGAGCCGCATGGTAAGGGGGTGGGGCTGCGAGCTCCAGGCCGAGTGGAGGGAGCTCAGGCCCTGCTGGAGCTCGCAGCCCCACCCCCTTACTATGCGGCTCTGAGCGGGGAGGAGCTCAGGCCCCATAGGAGCCACGCTGCACCGCTATCCAGGGACGCTCCTGGATGCACTGAGGCTCCGGGAGAGGGGCGAAGGTGGGGTTGGGCCAGGGCCGGGGAGGGAGCCTCAGCCATTCTCATGGGTGCCTCTGCAGAGCCCGGGGCCTGGGGCAAATTGCCCCACTTGCCCTGCCCTTCCCCCCCCCCAGTGGCCCTGTTTGCATTAGTAGTATCTTAATGTCTTGGATTTAATTCTCTTCCTTTTTCTACAGCCATTAGGATTAAGGACCGCAAATACTCCCTAACAAGACTCCAAAGGTGACCCTTAAAGGGACACAGCTGTGCAGCCAAAGAAAGGCCTCCAGACTACAAATGCAATGTCCATCAAGAATACAAAATTCAGAAGATACATACACCGATTTTAAGACCAGAATTGTTACATCCAATATATTAACAAAACTGTTATGCCATTCTAAAATGGGAGCAATGCAGGCCCTGAGCATTTTGGCATGTGCCTCACTATTTTTGTGCAAGTACATCAGGATGTAAATATGAGAGGCAAAGAGAATATCCTTCAAAGCCCCAGACTGTATCAATAGAGAACGGAATGCTATCATGACTCTGTTGGATTACATATCACTGTACAAAAAGCTTTGTTGTAGCAAGACAGAGAGAAGCTGCTGTGATAAAGTAACATCATAGCTGGGATTAAAGAGGCCCATCATACTGGAGAAGTGGATGGGAATGCTACAGGGGGGTGTTTAAGATGAGGGACAGGAACAGAAGGCATATCAGGCACATGGCGCTATCATGACAAGTCAAGCAAGTCTCAGAGCCCTAAGTATACAGAAAGTTCCCCTGCAAAGAATTGTGCCCTGCAGCAAAGGAAAACATTAAAATATCCTGGCAGGTCAAAGGGAGATGAGATAAAGGGATAGAAATAAGCTTGCCTGGCTGTCTTAAGTTGCAGACAGTGCTACTATGGAAAGTCAAGAAGTTTGATGGCCTAAAGTATAGAGAAAGTTCCCTGCAAGGTGTTGCGCCCTGCAGCAAAAGAAAAATGTTAAAATATTTTATCCCTTCTAGGTTAAAAGAAGATAAAATAAGGAGCTAGAAATAAGATTCCATGGCTGAGTTAAGTTAGTAACAAAGTGCTGTCATTAAAAGTAGGTAGTTGGAGGTAAAAGGAAAGCAGGAGTCAGCAGCTGACAGTAAAGATAGAGGCAAAAGGATCCAGCTGTCTGAAATGTGGCAGGTGATCCAGAAGATGGTAGGCCTTCCTAACAACCAGTCAGTACTATCCACAACTTCACTGGGATTAAAATGACCTTTTCCAGCAGAGTCCCGTTAATAAATTTCCCTTAATTATGCCCAGTTTCTAGAGAAAATATCTAAGATCCCTATGCTCCTCCTGCAGGATATAACTAATTCCCACTGTCTTCAGTGAGAGTTGCTCTCTAGTTCCTGGAGCAGGAGCACAGGTCTCCTGAATATGCCAATGACTTCTCCATGTTGCACTTATCTTTTGCAGTTCAGTCTTGACTGTTTTCTCATTTTTTTGAGATCTCTTGAGTTTACCTGATGTTTTCACAAAAAGTTTTGCAGTTCATCCTTGGGAGAGGCAGATCAGAATTAGTTTAATTTTGCTAGCCATGATCTCCACCCAGAGGAGAGAAAACTGAAACTCTTTCTTAGAGACCATTCTTAAAGAGACAGGGAACTCATGTGTTCCGGGGAGGAATTATGATCTTGGGAAGCCAGTAGGAGAAGTTTCCAGGGTCAGATCCTGATTGCTGCCTTTAATCAGGGCCCAAGACCACAGATCCCTAGTGAAGACTGAGTGACAACTCTTTTCCCTTCAGCATGGAGGCACCTCTTGGGAGGATACAGTCATGCAGCCACTGTTCTGAAGAGATCACAACTGAAGAGACAAATGAAACAGAAACAAAACAAAACAAAAAAGGCATACATGCACACTAAAAAATGCTGAACCATCAAAGTGTTGGTCAGCAAATGCCATGCCAGTTCCATTTATATTATGATGATAGATAGATAGATAGATAAGACAGAGGCCTGTGGTGAGGTGGATATGCAGTGAGGGTAAGTTAACAGGAAAAGGAAAGAAAAGATGAATATTCTATTTATGTTCTCATATTGTACTCATCACTGCTATTCCAGTTCTTCACCGCTCAAGGATTCCCCAGTAGCCAACCAAGCCAGTTGTATCCACGACAGCAGTGACCAGTACAACTGAGACACCATGTGAAAGATAATCAGGCCCATATTATTGAACAGTTAAGTAAATACCATTTATTAAATGTATTTATTTTACACAAAACAATGAATGTTGTGGCTGCTGTAATTAATTCTGGTCAACTGTTAGTGGCAAACAGAACAACAGTCAGGATAACACCTTTGCTGGTAAGTTATAATTTTATTAATTGATAACCCCCTACACACTCTCATTTCCAATCCCCAAAAGAAAATTAACAAATGTGTTCTAGAGGCATGGCATACTACAATGAAATTTCCACATTAAAGTCATAGAATCTCTTTCTGCTTCTTAATGAATCTGGTCATGTGGTTCAACATCATATTCCAGACAACTGAACCAATATAATTTGATTATCAAGGCATTTGAACCTAAACAGTTAATTAATTTGCAGCATCAATAACCACCATAACTTCCCTCATCATTTGCAACTCTGAAAAACTGCTAGATGTACAATGATTCTGGAAATACCTGTTCAGTGTTGTATACCCAATTAGCTTTATGTTACCATAGCAAAGCAAGCCAGTTTATGATCATTACATGCAGCAAGTGCCATGAAAACCTCAGTCAGTTTATAAATCCATCTGGCAATTCTGACAATCAGATAAGTAAGTTGAAAAAAATAAGAAATATCTTGCCGAAATAAATGAGATATATATTATTTTTGCAGCTACTATCATCTTTCCTCCCCAAAGACAATTAGCCATCTTAGTACACATATGCAGGCTCTATTCATTTAACATCTTCTCACCTTAAAGTCTAATCAGTTTTGGATTATTATAACCCTTGATGTATTTCAGAACAGTAGATAGAAATCATCCAGAAACGCAATCTGAAAAACATTTTGTCATATTATAATAACAGCTGTAATGAATGAAGACAAATGACATGAAAAAGACCAATTCACCACAGGACAGCTCCTGGGGAATATTAGTAACTTGAGGAGAGAGAAAGAATCCAAGTGCATTCTTATCTGCCGAACACAATTATGCATTACATTTCCTCGGTATAATTTTCTTTGTCTAAAAGACTGTCTAGAATAGATTATACAGGAATCATGTAAAATAAACAAAGGCATTAGAAAAACAACATAAATGGAACATTTTGGTGGGGCCTGTATTGTCAGTTATAATGTAACCTGAGAAAAATATTAAAAATGCACATGTGAAAAAGTCACTAAACAAACAAACAAATAAATAATGGACGTTTTAGTTATTTTACTTGCTGAATAAATCAGGCTAGGATTTGAAAAAAAAACAAATGTACTTTAATAATTCCACTTTTAGCATGTGCATTTTTTTTACAATTAAGTAAAAAATTTAGGCACAATTGATATACCACAATGGGATTATGGCTCAGTGCCCGGGCTATTTTGCCTATGTAGTCACCAACAGCTGCAACTCCACTCCACACAACAGCAGCCTCTGTCACTGCATTAGATGCCAATCCAGCAAAGCACTTGAGCACATGATTAACTTGAAGCATGTGAGCAGTCCCACTGAAGTCAAGTGGAACTGCTCACCTGCATGGAGTTAAGCTGGTGTCTAAGTATTGGGATTTAAGTCTTAACTGGTTCTGAACAATTACTGATTCCAAATGTGCTGATATAAAATGCAGTAATGATACCAAGAACAACTAATGTATATGACATCTGACTTAGCCAAAAAGAGAAAAATGGGAAAATAGCATTTAGAATATTTTGTGAGTTTTACTAAAAATTGAAACATGTTTGAATGAACCTGAGCCAGCTGGCACTCATGTGCTTCAGTGATGGCTGAAGTACAAATATATAGACATAGTTTAGCTGCTTTCACATTTGAGTTCAAATTAATAAAAAAAAATTCTGATTTCATGTAAAACCTGAAATGAAAAGGTTTTTGAATTTCATGGTGAATATTTCATGCAACACTAGTTCAATATGGTTTAAAAAATAAATAAAAATACCAGGTAGAGTAGGAAGTGAAAATTTGTGCCAATAAGAAATCAGTATTAATATAAACATATCAGATTACTGGGTTAAATTCTAATTCTACTGAAGTCAATGAGATCTTTGCCACAAACTTCAAAAGGACCAGGATTTCACCAGAAATTTACACTCAGGGTGCAAGCCTCATCATGTCAGTCATTGTAGATTAATTTACACCAAGTCTAAATTTTAAAAATGTTCTTGAGAGCCCAGAAACTGTTAAAGATCACCTGGAAATTTTGCTTGTGTGGGTGAATACATAAACCGTGCCCAAGGGCAGTTTCTATAGTACTAAGGGCTAGATTAAAGATCATAATTTTTAGTTACTCTCTTTAACAAGAAGTAGGACTAAATTGTAAACAAGGAAAGGTCAATCCTCACTTCCCTCTTCATTCCTAACAAGCCAATGCTGATCTGGAAGTGTGGCTTATTAAGGTTATGGTGAACCCATAGAAGGAAACTGAGGATCTGGGAAGGGGAGAAGAAAGGAATCTCCTCCTACCAGGGCCACCCAGAGGACAGGGGGTCTGGGGCAAAGCGGAGGAGCTGCAGCGCTTGTACTGACCCAGTGGCGATCCAGGTCTTTGGCAGCACTGAAGGGCCCCTCACTGCTGAAATGCCACCAAAGACCTGGGGCGAATGAAGGGCCCCCTGCCACCGAAGATTGGGACTACCGCCACACCAGGGCTCGCGGGGCATTTTGGTGGTGGGGGGCCCTTCAGTCGCTCCACGTCTTTGGCAGCATTGAAGGGCCCCCCGCCCCCCGCCGCCAAAATGCCGCCGAAGACCTGGACCACCATTGGGTCAGGGCTCGCGGGACACCTGCGGGGCCCGGGGCCTGGGGCAAATTGCCGTACTTGCCCCCCCCCGGGTGGCCCTGCCTCCTACTTCCCCTCCCCCCAGTCCCATGTGGCACACACTCTTTACAATTGAAATTCCTGCACTCAGGAGTCTGCTCCCTTGTTGTGCCTGGCCCTTGAACACTTGGGACAGGGAAAAACAGGGACATGGCTGCAATCCATTTTGCATCAGCTGTACAATAAGCTAGCCACACAGATGGAGAAGCAGCGCACCTCATCCCTAAAGGAGGATGCAGCCTGCACAGTACTCCTGCACTTGGCTGTTCAAGGAAGGATTGGACCTTTCTGAGGTACGATAGGTCTTAGAGTTCCTCAAAGAGAAGTGTGACTCTGCAATGACCCTGTGCATGGCTGTGTATAAATCATCAAGCTTAGCCAAAATGGATAGTTCCAGAGAAAACAGCAAACTGCCTAGAGGAAGCAGAATATCCTCAGAAAAGAGAATATGCAACTTTGCATCTTAACAAATAATTATGTTCACTGTTGAGTTTCAACTAAAATACTGCTCTATTGACAAATTATATTCAGTCATTGATACAAGACAGTTTAAATTACATCTGTGAAATAACAATGCAGTGCAACAGAAACTCAATATGTAATATGGTGTGTATACTTCCTGAATATATTTTCAGTTTGTCAAAGTTATGCCACACAGTCTTCTGGAGCATATTCTGCCTGTGGTTTCCTTGAGCCTCTTGAGGAGCTCAATACTTTGGCGTAAGTACAGGACATTCCTTTAATTTGTCAAATGAATGGAATTTGATTTCTACATGGTGTGCTAGGAGATCATTTTATAATTTCATTTTTGTCCTCTAGTTGTGTGAAGACACATCTCCTCTGTTTCTTTCCGTATAAGCAACAAGTTCATTTGCAATTAGATGTTTCTGAAATACAATAAAAAGGAGAAGCCACTGGCTATATCAGTTGTTTACTTTTTTGTAGAGCATGTACAAACTCAAACTCCATGTTCAGTACGCAGCCAAATCACCATGCTGTGCACATTGGGGAGGCAGGGTGTCGAGAAACCTAGCCCCATTACTGGAATCATTCCAACACCCTTCCCTCCCCTCATAAGTCACCTAGTCATAGACCTTCTGGCCTGTCCCTCTTCTGTATTCATAATCTTTCCACCCAGAGTTCTGCTGATCTCAGACATCCCCACAGAGTTGCACTCTGTAGCAGACAGTGGTTGCATACCTAAATGTAGATTCTGCAAATACCACCCCTATTCATCTGCAGATAGCATCATGTTGGTCCCACTGCATCCAGGTTCCTAACCCCTGCAAGAGAAACAAAGGTAGGATTTATTCTGGCTGTATATCCATCCTAGAATATTTTTCCTTTTAAAAAACTGTTTCAACCCACATTTGCTGGGATGGCACTCAATGTGTCAGTGCATTATGATTTGAGTAAAGTGATCTTATTTCTTTCTACCACATTCAAAATTGAATTATTTACAGATGGGTAAAGATCCTTCAGAAACATCTGTCTCTCCCAAGGACACATGTACTTTGCATAAAACGTTTCCTTCATTTGATTTTGTGCTCTGAGAATAATTTGCAGGGATGGGAGGAGGGGACGGATGGGGAGAGAGGGAGAGGGAAAAAACTTTGCTTCTGACTTACAAGTCTACGCTTGGCTGAGTTTTAGGTGATTGCTGAATAATCTCACTGCTATTCTGCCTCAACATTCTGCTATATGAAAACTGATAGCAAGTCCCTATTCTATTCCTCAGTAACACAAAACATGAACTAACCTCGAACTCCAAAATTTGCAGAGTCAAATGAAATTAGTTACATTAGATAGGTAGACTCTGGGGCAGCAGTCACATCTCTCCAGGATGGGGCAAGGTGCCAGAAGCTCAGAGACTGAGCCTGCAGCTGTGGAGGAGCCAGCAGGAAATACAACCCCATATGATGTCTCTTGTGATGTCAGGAGTGACATTTCTGAGTGTCTAATCTCTTTGGTACTGGGATTTGTGCAGAGGAAAGAGGCAAAGCTTTGGTAGGGAAGTGTGGGAAGGATGAAAGAAGAGAGGCTGGTGAATGAGAGTTAGATCAAGAACTAACAATGGGATCATTTTATATATTTATATATAAAAGAAAATAAATAGCACTAACAAGAGTGGTGCCAGTCACTCACCTGAACACTTTGTATATATGTTGATCCTCTTTGATCTTATTTACATTAAAGCATGTTGAGGTATGGACTGTGTTTTCCAATGGTCTGAAAAGCACCCCACACTGGAGCTATCTGTAATTTTTTTTCCTTCAGGGAGTGTAAACCAAAGAGGAGAATGAGGAGCATGAGGGCTGAACCACAACTTCAAAGAGGTATTGGGATGGCATTTGTAAACTGAAAAGTTTCAGGTTAGGAATTTTCTTCTTGTTGTTTTGGATGTGATCATTCCCCTCTATTCGGCATTGGTGAGGACTCATCTGGAGTACTGTGTCCAGTTTGGGGCCTCACACTACAAGAAGGATGTAGAAAAATTGGAAAGAGTCCAGCGGAGGGCAACAAAAATGATTAGGGGGCTGGAGCACATGATTTATGAGGCGAGGCTGAGGGAACTGGGATTATTTAGTCTGAAAAGAGAAGAATGAGGGGGGATTTGATAGCTGGTTTCAACTACCTGAAAGAGGGTTCCAAAGAGGATGGATCTAGACTGTTCTCAGTGGTACCAGATGACAGAACAAGGAGCAATGGTCTCAAGTTGCAGTGTAGGAGGTCTAGGTTGGCTATTAGGCAACACTGTTTCACTAGGAGGGTGGTGAAGCACTGGAATGGATTACCTAGGGTGGTGGTGGAATCTGCTTCCTTAGAGGTTTTTAAGGCTGGCTTGACAAAGCCCTGGCTGGGATGATTTAGTTGGGGATTGGTCCTGCTTTGAGTAGGAGGTTGGACTAGATGACCTCCCGAGGTCCCTTCCAACCCTGATATTCTATGATTCTATGATTAGGACACTGTCTCTGATCACAAATGGAACAGCTCCAGCCGAATGTGCTCCTGAGCCTCTTCTGCCACCTGCTGCACTGGTATATTGGTCTGTGCTTTTTTATCAGATACTGTAACGCCAAGTAGTAGGAAACCTTATTTTCACATTAAGATGGTACAAAACGGTATGGCTCTCCAGTTACCCAATTTCAGGACAGTGACATGTTCTAATTACAGTAAGGAGATCGAAGAAAGGTGATCTGATTCCAGATCTTATCTATGGTTCATCATGATTTTTCATCTGCTGCTTACCTGAGCATCATAATGATGCTTTCACAGTTCAGTGAATGATGATATGCAAATTGAGGTAATAAAAGTAACTGTAGAAAATTGCTATGGCCTCCTTGCCTATTAAATATAATCTAGAACAAAGTGGGAGATTCTGAGTCAATGTGTGCTGCAAAAAAGAACAAAAGTGTTAACTTCAATGCAGGCTGGAACAAGAAAATAAGGGCTTCTCACAACATTTTAACTGTGAAACCGGAGTCAGTCAAATGAGATCATTAGAGGTACACTTGTGTAAAACATACATGAAGTGAGAGGAAAATAAAGTCTATTGTACAGATGTTTTGCTTCACAGGATTATTTCAATTTAGTAGCATTGTATTCCTGTGTTCCAAAAAAATAAAAATAAAAAAAAGACAGCCACACTCTGTTATACAAAGGTCTTCTGGCATCCCTCTAACCGATTCATGCTTCAGGCTGGATTTTAATAAGTGGTCAGAGTATACTGGTACAGCTACATATAGAAGTTTCTCTTATCAGGTTATCTCGCTACATGAAAATGGCAAGGAGAACGACGGTGATCCTCTTGAAAACCCATATTCCCCTCATCCAAGTAAAGATAATCTGCCTTGAACATCTCTCCAAGCCAACTCAGCATTGGAAGTCTTATCATTCCTCCCATTTCTCCGTACTTTAACTGTACCCTCCATTCTTCTGTTTTGGGGGGGGATTGGATCAGACTGTCTTTGAGCCTCACTAATGTCCTTCTTTCATTCGTTGAAACTGTGGCTCTTGAGTGATGTAAGACACTCCTGAGGCCTGGGTTGGAGTTTTGAATTGTGAAAAGTGGGTAAAAGGCAGCAGAAGGTGATGGTCATCTGGAAAAAATGGTATCTAAAAAAATATAAAATAAGCATCAACTGCATTCCAAACAGGCCGGCAGAAATGGAATGTATTTAAACTAAAAAAATTATTTTAAGTTGTTTCAACACTCCTAACAAGATCACAAAATTGTTTTAGCAACACAGCAGAGGCCTCTAAAGTGGGAGCGAACATTCAGAAATGGAACCTCTACATGTTAGTTTTAATTGGTTAATTTTGATGGGATGAGGTTACCATCATTTTTGCATATTGGTTTTTGAGGCACATTTGGCACTTTGCTTTAGAAAAGAGCTTATGGAAATAGAGAGGAAAAGGTTCATCAGAATGGCTGGCCACATCTCCACCTTGTAGAGTGTGGGTGCAAAAGAGGTGCTTTACCCATCAGGTTGTTGAGCTCCAAGTAACTTTGTTCCAAAAGTACAATGCTCACAATCTGTATAAACAAACAACAACAACAACAAAGGTGGATCAGCTTTGCGTGATTTTCGTTTATTTTGTTTTTTGCTCACAAGTATGTCTATGGCAAGTGTGTCTCAGGAATATCTGTGCATATCAGGGGTGTCTGTGAAAATGTGAAAAGGTTCATGAATTTTAGTCTGTGTGACTTGTCATTTGAAAATCAATATCTAAATTTGCATTATTCACTGTTACGGCTGTCAAGCAATTAAAAATATTAATTGTGATTAATCACACGATTAAAAAAAATCGAGATTAATCACACTGTTAAACAATAATAGAATACCATTTATTTAAATATTTTTGAACGTTTTCTACATTTTCAAATATCTTGATTTCAATTACAACACAGAATACAAAGTGTCCACTGCTCACTTTATATTTATTTTTTATTACAAATATTTGCACTGTAGAAAAACAAAAGGAATAGTATTTTTCAATTCACCTAATATAAGTACTATAGTGCAATCTCCTTATCATGAAAGTTGACTTTACAAATGTAGAATTAAGTATAAAAAAATGCATTCAAAAATAACAATGGAAAAATGTAAAGCCTACAAATCCACTCAGTCCTACTTCAGCCAATCATCCAGACAAACAAGTTTGGTTACAATTTGCAGGAGATAATGCTTCCCGCTTCTTGTTTACAATGTCACCTGAAAGTGAGAACAGGCGTTCACATGATACTGTTGTAGCCAGCATCACAAGATATTTACCTGCCAAATTATCTAAAGATTCATTTGTCCCTTCATGCTTCAACCACAGCCCAAAGCAGTGCGCACCAATGCATGTTCACTTTCATCATTTGAGTCAGATGCCAACAGCAGAAGGTTGATTTTCTTTTTTGGTGGTGTGGGTTCTGTAGGTTCTGCATCAGAGTGTTGCTCTTTTAGGACTTCTGAAAGCATGCTCCACACCTCGTCCCTCTCAGATTTTGGATGGCACTTCAGATTCTTAAACCTTGGGTCGAGTGCTGTAGCTATTTTTAGAAATCTGGCATTGGTACCTTCTTTGCGTTTTGTCAATTCTGCTGTGAAAATGTTCATAATACGAACAAATGCCAGGTCATTATCAGAGACTGCTATAACATGAAATATATGGCAGAATTCAGATAAAACAGAACAGGAGACACACAATTCTCCCCAATGGAATTCAGTCACAAATTTAATTAATACGTTGTCATCAGCATGGAAGCATGTCCTCTGTAATATTGGCCGAAGCATGAAGGGACATATGCATGTTTAGCATATCTGTCATTTAAATACCTTGCAACGCTGGCTACAAATGTGCCATGCAAACACCCGTTATCATTTTTAGGTGATATTGTAAATAAGAAGCAGACAGCAGTATCTCCCATAAATGTAAACAAACTTGTTTGTCTTAGCAATTGGCTGAAAAAGAAATAGGACTGAGTGAACATATAAGCTCTAAAGATTTACATTGTTGTTTTTGAGTGCATTTATGTAACAAAAAAGTCTACATTTGTAAGTTACACTTTCACGATAAACAGATTGCATTACAGTACTTGTATGAGGTGAATTGAAAAATACAATTTCTTTTGTTTATCATTTTTACAGTGCAAATATTTGTAATAAATATAATAATAGAAAGTGAGCACTGTACAGTTTGTATTCTGTTTTGTAATAGAAATCAATATATTTTTAAATGTAAACATCCAAAATATTTAATACATTTCAATTTGTATTCTATTGTTTAAAAATGCAAATAATCACAATTTTTCTTAATCGTGATTAATTTTTTTAGTTAATCGTGTGAGTTAACTGTGATTAATCAACAGCCCTACTGTTCACTATTTGCTATTCTACTCTTAAGATATTTCACTTACCCAACTGGGGAACAGAAACATTGTGTGATTTAGCTGAACAACCACACAGCACAAATTTAAGAGTCAAATCAAACAGTTTGAAAATATATATCTGAAGAAGATTAGCACAATTCATGAAAAGTTTGCTAACTGAAAGAGGGCTTTGTTTTGAATGAATATAATTTGTAACAGAGTTTGGAAATAATTGGGATATACAACACACAGAGAAATGTTCAAACCCTCTCTCTCTCTGTTCCCTCCCTCCTCCACCCCCACACACCAGGCTCTACAATCTCTCTTCATGGCTTCTGTCACAGAGGGCTTGCGGAGTGCTTACCATGTGTTTTTTGTTTGAAACACTTTTGGGGTGGAAGACATTCACATTCTCAGTTCTGCTGCAACTGAATATTGTGACAATTGTTTGTGTGATGCATTCTCCTAGATTTCATCCCTTAAACTCCCAGCGAATCTGACACATTTGGTTCCTGCTTTCCTTCCCATCATATCTATTTTGTCCTTTATGGCTTTATAAGGGTGAGTGTGAATAGCACTTAGTTCACACATAATATAAGACATCAGTTAGTTTTGTACAGTTCTCTGTGTTATGTATTCTATAATCTTATTCTGTTTTTGCAGTGAATGAAAGACAGTGTATTTGGAAGAAGAGCGGTGTAGAGGAAGCTAATCCCTGTAGAATTACATATAGAAGTACTGTGGCAAGAAAATCTTTTTCAAAAAAGTATTTAATATTCTGCAGTCATACCATCAACTCCAAAAAACCCACTGTATTATTTCAATAACCTCCAGGCTAAATAAACTTTACTCAAGGTCATGGCCTTTAATGAGTTCCCTGGATATTCTTCAAAAACTTACATTGTTGAATGTACTGAAATGTACACCTTACCTATAACCATAAATAGCTTACAAATCCTTAATTTGGGGAGTTCTTCTTCTTAAAGGATAAGGTGTAAAATTTATTGTCTATTTTTTAAACTATTTTCATAGGGTAAAACTTTTTCTAAATATTCCAGCAGCTTCTGTGTGATGTTATACAACAAAACAACAGAAAAAGGGCACTTGGGAATACAGATAAATCTTTTTTTAATGAAGGAGTGATGCCTGAGGTGAAAGAATCAATCTCTCCACATAAAAATAGGAATTCTAACTCCTATTTTCATAAATATTTGACCTACGCAAACCTTATAAAACAAAATATTTTGCAGATGAACATTTCGATTATTTTCATGAAGCATGCAATATAGCAATAGTTTCATGGTTTTTGCTTCATCAATATTTCTTTGTGGTTTTAAAATGTAAATACATTAATTAACCAAATGAATGTCTATATAACTATTTCAATCCCAGAAACACACACTTACCCTCAGATCAAGTGGTTTCCAGAAGAGCTATTCATGTTCTCAAGCTCACAAATGTCATATGAGCTATGAAAATCATAGAGATTGTTTTTAGAGTCACTAGGCATTAAATAGATGGCAAAAGTAGAATACTAACATTTGCTTTTCTTGTCCATTAGCTTGTCTCCCATATTAAAAATAAACAGTCCTAGTGTACCAGTCAATATGATAAAGACTAGCAAATGAAAATAAGAACATTGATTATTTATAGGGCTTCTGATTTTTTGATTTTGAACTGTTAAATACCAATAAAATATCCTTGATACAAAATAAATTAAGTATATTTATCCAATATACACCACAACTCACTAGAAATAGTTACGTGCATCTAGGGGCTTGTCTACAAGGGGCAGTAATGCAGACTACAAGGGTGTGATTTGTAAAGCGCACTAATATGTTGTGCACATTAATCAATCTGAGTAGACACTGTTGGTGCACACTAAATGATCCCTAGTATGCTTGAACATAGTGCTGTTTGAAACAGTCCTGTATTAAAGCGCATCGGGTAACATTACAAAGAGATTACTCATTACAGAATATGCTGCCTGTACATGGTATATACAGAGAGAAAGCCCTGAAATGCCCCCTCCCCTAATTTTTGGACCTCTCCATAAAAATCCAAAAAATTCTCAAAATAAACTTCAAAAAAATGAAATCAATGAGCCTTGAAAAATTATTTATTAACCATTCATTAATAACCCTACTATCAAATTTCAGAGTGGTAGCCGTTTAGTCTGTATCAGCAAAAACTACGACTAACAAATTTATTTGGGCATAAACTTTTGTGGGCTAAAACCCACTTCATCAGATGCATGGAATACAGTAGGCAGGTGTAAATACACAGCACAAGGCAACTTCCATCTTTTCTTGTGCTGTGTATGAATACCTGCCTACTGTATTTTCCACTCCATGCATCTGATGAAGTGGGTTTTAGATCACAAAAGCTTATGCCCAAATAAATTTTTTAGTCTCTAAGGTGCCACAAGGACTCCTCATTGTTTTTGTTCCTACTGTCAAAGAAGAATGAAAAACACTTTAGACCAGTGGTGGGCAACCTGCAGCCCGCGGGCCGAATGCGGCCAATCTGGGTAATCCACTGGCAGGCCGCAGAGACTTCCTGGCCTCTGCTTCTTGCAGCTCCCATTGGCCAGGAATAGCAAACTGCGGCCACTGGGAGCTTCGGGCAGCTGTGCCCGCGGATGGTCAATGTAAACACTATCTCGCGGCCTGCCAGTAGATTACCCTGACTGGCTGTGTGTGGCCTGCAGGCCTCAGGTTTCCCACCACTGCATTAGACACATCAGACAACTGCAAAATAGTATTGAACCAAAAAGTGTACACGCTACTGAAATATATAATTTCTCATTTGATTTTTCTGGTGTCTGTATAAAACTTGTGTAGATTTCTTTTTCCCTTATTTGGTTGTCCTCAAATGCCCCAAAATAAGACTCTTGACAAATAAATATGGTTACAGGCTTCTGTCTATACCTAATGACCTCTAATCAAATCTTAATTTTTCTGCAACCAAATCAGTTCATCATCCTCTTTGGAAATAAACACCACAGCCTACCAGGTGCCAGCCAAATCAGGTATAGAATCTCACCTGAAAATCATACATCAGGCCACAATGATCTTCAGAGGGATATGCCACTGATATTAATTATATAGTTCATATTCTTCCTTACTTCTTAAGTAACCTATATGCAGTTATGTTGTATTTACACACACAACCAAAACTGCGTGGAGAGAAAACCTATATGAGCAAAAAGCCCTGCCAGGAGGGATGTCTTACCAAAAAAATTGAAGTGACACAGCATGAAATGCAGCTAGCCTAGGTATCCTCTCTATGACGCGCAAATAAATTTTATTAACTCCCAGAGTATTTAGCAAAAAAACCCTTGTGGATAAAATTAGGGCCAGGGATAGGGTTCCCACCCCACACAAGCCCTGTATGGGCTATTTCAGGCCAAAAGTGGCCAATTAACCTTAGATACTGCTCCTGGAGAGGAATCAGGGATTGGCAGGGCTACTGGAAGATAAAGCTGAGCTGAGGGAGAATCTGGGAAAAGATTACACAGCCAGGAAGCAAGAGCCAGAAAGGGGCTGCATGGAGGAGGTCTGCAGTCACTCCTCAACCTTTCCAGATACTGCAGTGTCTCTCAACCTTTCCAGACTACTGTACCCTTTTAGGAGTCTGATTTCTCTTGCATACCCTGAGTTTCACCTTATTTCTTGCTTAAAAAATCAGACATAAAAATACAAAAATGTCACAGCACACTTTCTTACATTCTTACAGCACACAGTGCTTACTTTCTCATTTTTACCATATAATTATAAACTAAATCAATTAGAATATAAATACTGTACTTATATTTCAATGCACAGTATGTAGAGCAGTATAAACAAGTCAGTGTCTGTATGAAATTTTAGTTTGCACTGACGTTGCTAGTGCTTTTTATGTAGCCTGTTGTAAAACTAGGCAAATATTTGGATAAATTGATGTACCCCCTGGAAGACCTCTGTGTACCCCCAGGGGTACACATACCTCTGGTTAAGAACCTGTGCACTAGAGGAAAAAAGACTGACCAGAAGGAATCATGGGGTTCTACTCTGGACTTGGGAGTCTTACAACGGGCTGAGAAGGGAAAGTAGACACAGGGAGCTGAGGAATCTCTGTTGGCAAACCCAGAGATAGGCAAGGAGATGGCAGAGTGTGGAGGGGAGTAGGATGGAGCCCAGGGAAACAACAATATGGTCTGAAACTGAGCAGATATGGATTGCTAGTTGTAGGCACCCTGGGATAGATCCTGGAGTAGTGGGTGGGCCCATGACGTGTTTCTGTAAAAAATCGTTCAACTAGCAGTGGAGCTAGAAATTCCCAACACCCAGGCATCTGGCCCCTTAAATACTCCATCCCCAGTCAGGCTGTAACCTGTTTCCAAGCAGGCCAGTTATTTCCTGGCTAAACTGGGTCTCCTTTCTTCTGAATGACCAACACAAGTATAGAAGTGAGGAGAAGGAGGAAAACATGATACAGTTTGCAAGGAAAACACTGCTAAAATGAGAATTACATGACTACAATCCCTTACTCTTTAGTCTTGCAAGAAGTCACACTGAAGTCAATGCATGGGAGGGTTTGTCAGTACAAACATGCAACACTATTTTGATTTTGGAATTGCAATAGTTTGTCTGATCTTGATGAGCCTTCTTTGCAGGTCAAGAGATAACACCTCTGCTGGAGACTGGTATTTCACAATAGTTAATTATTCTCTCCAAGCTGGTGACTTGCACAGAGGCTTACAACTGCAAATGTTCAAATATTGCTTTACTGTATGGAATACAGATGTTATACATGAGATTGAATGCTTGTGTGTGGCTTCCTGGATTAATAAATCCTAAAGACTTAGCACATTTTTATAACTCTAATACCTATTATAGCAACACTAATAAACAAGTAAACCAGATAGATTCCCGCTATGTGTTTATCGGTATTCAGATGAGGCATGGGGACCTTGGCACCTGATTTGCCAGTGTCACCGGGTGTAAGCAAAGAAAGTTCAGTGAAAGTCATTATTAGTAATCCAAACCAGTCTGCCTTCTGTAATCTTTCTGGACCAAATCCCAACATTCTTTTACTCAGCCAAGACTTTTAGTGAAGTCTGAGTCAGGACTTAATAAGTACTCTGCAACTCTGTCTGGTGGCCACACACCTTGTTGGTGTGCACCCTTATAGCACAGATTGGTGTGGCAGTGGCTTTGCCTATATTTCACTGTGGATCTTCAGCTGATCCACCCAGCCTACAAAGCCTTCTGGGTTAGGTCACTTAGCCATCCAGCTATGTCACATAACAGTCCCACCCCTTTCAAAGTCCAAAATAAAGAGAAGGAACATAAACTCAACTGTTACCTTAGGGAAGCCTTGATAGACATCAGTCTCCCCCCTTCCTGCCCCATACAATCTTCTCTGCCACAATCAGGGGTCAAGGTCTGCTCTCCCTCCAATCCAGGCAGCAAATGAGGACCTCCCTTTTTTAGCCCCTCCCTCAAAGCCTGGTACTCACTTCAGGTGTCTCGGGCTGGGGCTGATAGGGCTTTCAGCAGCCCATTCACCTTCTCCTAACTCATGTGTGGTTTGTCTACCCCACCACAGCCCTAGAGTAAATTGGCATAGATCCACTGATTTCACCATCCCCTAGTGCTTCTATGAAGCTACGCCAATTTATACCAGTTGAAGATCCAGCCTATTGATTTGTCTTTAGCAAGCAATTCTGGGTCCTGTTGGTAAGCTTGGACCGATGAGTCTAACGTGGAACTTCTGACAATCTGACCCCTCTTCCATTTTACAAAACACCACTTGGCATTAAAAAATGGGGCAAGGCCTGCTCTGAACTGAGCACACTTAATTTTCTGCCCTTTTCAACAGAATCTTAGTCCACACTATGACCTGACTTGCATCCCACAGAACCCCAGCTGAAGTGAGTCATCACAGAAAAGGTGGATAAAACAGGACAAGCTCTTTGAGGCCTAAATCTTCCTTTCCTCTGTGAAAACCCACCAGAGAGCCAGGAAATTGTGCATGTTTCCTATTCTAGAATTTCCTTTCACTCCATCATGGAAGTGGTGCTGGGGTATCATAAGGTTTCCACTCACTAAATAGGCAGGAGGGGCAAGGTCTTTCATAGTTACACATGTTCTGAGATCTGCTGTGGAATTTTTCCCTTTTTATTAACAGTTTTCTATGTCACTCCAGGGATGTACCTAAAGCTTTACAGTAACAATAAAGACATGATGACAGAGCCATATCTAGCATAAATTGCCCTAACTTCATCAACTTTAGTAGAACAGCAAAGATATATGTACATGACTTCAGTGAAGCTGTGACCAGTTACACCAGCTGAGAATCTCCCCTCGAGTCCCATCCCTGAGAATTTGACAAAATAAGTTAAATTATTACACAAACGGAGCTGGTCAAAAAATGGATTTAACTAGTGCTGCAGTTAGATTTTTTTTCTTATGGTGGATCTAGTTTGTTTCCACTGTTTTTTGGAAGATGACAATTTTAACTTCTAATTCCTAGACTTTTCTGACTCTAGTCATCTCTTATTATGATTTAAAATGTTTTTGTATATTCTTGAAGCTGAGCAGCGTAACATATCACATATGTCAGTGTCACCTTTCTTTAGGATAATGGTATTTTTGCTAATTTGTTTTAGCAACAGCGAATCTGTATATATTTTAAAAATTAGCTTCTACATAAGTGAATGTGCTTACATCTCAGAGAAAGACATAAAGCTGTTAAAGTATAAACCATTAATATGGCCGATTTCTTTATGGCCACAGTGGCAAGCTAATCGTTAATGCAACTGAAATGAGATTACCATGGAAGTACCTGCAGCTGCTCGAATTACAGAATATATCGGTAGTTAAATATGTAAATACAAAACTCTGGTTAATTTCAGATATATTTGTGCCTCTAAATTCTCTGAGTGGCTGTGAAAGAACCTAACTTTAGAGACCTGTTTTTGTTTTTGTTTTTGGCCAAAGACTCAGAAATAGTTCTTGTATTAAACTGAGAAATGATAGCCTATCTTCCATTTTTTCATAAATTTTAAAGTAAACAAAATCAACTGTCAATAGAAACACCAGGCTCATGTAATCAACTACATCACATACTAGGTTCTCTTTCATCAGGATGTTTTGTATCTCTTGCTTTAAATATAAAACAACTGGAGAATTCAATTCTGAGATAGGCATAACATTCCTAAATTGTGTGCATCTTCTGTTTTGTTAACTCCATTTAAACTGCATGCTGTATAATCCCTCCAATATTTCCTGTGGTCCCAGGAGAGCATATAGAATAGCTACACAGATCAAGAAGGGGACGTTTTCAGCTCTCTGGAGAGCAATTAGTGCTAATTTGAATAGAGTATACAATTTAAATATGAGAAATTGAAATCCTGGTTCCCTAACTGAGGGCTCTATTCTGATCTTTGAATAAAAAACTCGTTTTTAAAAAGGAGGTGCATCTCTGCTCAGTGTAAGGGTAGCACAGCTTGCATCATCACATGCATATTTTAACTGATGTATTTGTATTTGAGGATATTACTTTCAAAGGACTATCCATATCTGTGTTTCAGACATATATGGATATTTCCTACCATTACTAATGACCATAAACACTTCATATTTTTGCCTATTTGTAGACTCCCAGTTGCTTTATTCAGGCTGCTTAACCCGTGATAGGAGTCATTTTGAAGTCTTTATCAAACTCTATGTTCTCCTTTATCCAGTGTTTCTAAACTTCTGTCTGCCTCAATGGCCAGGACTCGTCCTCTCAGCCCCATCTTTTCTCCTTCTTTTCTCCCTAACTCCTTTTATTCATAATTCATTATCTCCTCTCCTCATCAACCTCTCTCATTTGGCTCTAATTTTCTGAGCCTGCCTATACTCCTTTTAGCTCAGTGCTTTATTACTGGTGGACTGACTTCTCATGCAACTTGCTTCTTGATCCTGCGCACAGTGGCTTCCATCCTCTCCATCCCATTGTAACTGCCCTTGTAACAATCATTAGGGACCACTTCTTTCTCCAGTTTGAGGGTCACTTCTCTTCTTTGGTCATTCTGCAGTTCTTGATGTGATCAACAATCAGCTTCTCCTCAATACACTCTTTTTCTTGGATTTCATTACTATTTAATTTAATGTTTCTTCTCCCACCATACACGTCCAAATCCCTCTATGCTTTTCAACATTCATCTTTTCTCCTCTCTTATCTGTTTATCTCCTTTTGCCACATCCTCATTCTCAGTTTGTAAAACTGATATGCATATGTGTCATACACAACGGTGTATAGTTCATGTTATCATTTTCCCCTTCTCTACAGTTTTGTATGTTTTGTGCTATATTTGTCTATTTTAGATTTTAGATTCTCTAGAGCAAGTATGATGCCTCTTATTTTTGCACATTGACTTTATCCTAGTGTATGTGCAGACATAAATATTAAATAATAATATAACATATCTGCATTTAGTAGACATTTCATTTGTTCAGAAAAGCAATCCTCCCTCCAGCTCTCAAGAACACTAAGTCACCAAAGGAGGATAAGATACTTCATTCCATGAAGATCTCTTAGGGTGACCAGATCACCCAGGTCAAATATCGGGACGCGGGGGGGGGGCGGGGGCAGAGGGGGAAAAAATGGCGGCAGAGCAAAAAATAAATAAATCCCCCACCCCCGATTCCTCCTCCCTCCACAAGTGCTGGAGGGAGGCCCGGGAGACTCAGGGGAGCGCGGGGCCACGGTGAGTGTGAGTCCGGCCTGGCCCCGAGCAGGCAGGACTCGGGCGCGGTACCTGTAGGGAGAGTAGGGAGTGGCCTGCGGGGCCAGGCGGCGGCGGCTGTTCTCCCCACCTGGGCAGCGGGACTTGAGAGCAGCCGCTGCTGCAGCTCCCACATCCGCGGGGGGGAGGAAGCGGCCGCTGGCCAAGCTCGGCAGCTGCGGCTCTTGTGCCCACGAACCCCCCGAGCCCGGGCCTGCTGCGGGGACCCAGCGCACACACAGCGCGCGCCCAGCTGCTGGACAGTCGCGTCTGGGCTGGCTGCCCAGCTGGTGCAATCCCGCGGGCGGCCCTGGAGTGGGGGCAGCAGGCCCCAGCCCCCCCATCCCGCTCGGGTCCCACAGGGGAACGAACGGGGCTGGGCTGCCGATGCCTCCGCCGCGGGATTGCACCAGCTGGGCAGCCAGCCCAGACGCGACTGGCCAGCAGCTGGGCGCAGCGTGTGTGCTGCTGGGTCCCCGCAGCAGGCCCGGGCTCGGGGGGTTCGGCCCGGGCGCCACATGCTTGGCCGCTTCCTCCCCCCGCGGCAGTGGGAGCTGCAGCAGCAGTTGCTCCCACGTCCCGCTGCCCAGGTGGGGAGAACAGCCACCGCCTGGCCCCGCAGGCCACCCCCTAATCTCCCTCCAGGTACCGCGCCCGAGTCCTACCTGCTCGGGGCCAGGCCGGACTCACACTCACCCCGGCCCCACGTTCCCCTGCGTCTCCTGGGCATGGTTTGCTTGGCAAGAGGCGGGGATTTGGGGAGGGATCCAGTTGGAGAAGGAGGGGGTGGAGTCGGGGCGGGGAAGGGCGCGAGCCCTTCCAGGCTCCGGAGCCCTTTGCTTGTTTGTCCAGTGTCCCGACCTAACATTGGTCGGGACGCGGGACAAACAAGCAAATATCGGGACAGTCCTGATAAAATCGGGACATCTGGTCACCCTAAGATCTCTAGTCCCTTTTAATATCCATTGATATTAAAACTACAAGTCACTACTGAATTCTCAATGGGACAAGAATTTGGCCCAGTTAAAATATCCTTTTCTGCTGACTTCATATTGGTTATTAGACCTGGATTTCTTATTATTCTTTATAATTTTCATTTTAAAATAAAAGTGCCCAGAGGCCCAAGTTAAGATTAAAGCTCCATTATGCCAGGTGCTATACAAAAAAAAATAGGAAGACACTTCATCTATTTTAAGGGCACATTCTTGTGGACACTAAACACATAAGTATCTCTACTCATATGCTTATTTCCAAAAAATGAACTTAAAAATATTTTCAGTAATAAGATGTTATTCTTGGGAAAAAATATTTCATGTTAATGGGATTTGTTTATAAAGAAAACCAACATTGTTTAAGAAACAAGAGGATCTTAAATGGTTACTAAATATGTACTGTGTTGCTTCCAATGTCATCTTGTCAGATATATGTAGTCTAAGATGTATGCTTTGTGTTTGAAACAGGACATTTTACATTATAACGACTCAGTCCATATCATATTAAATCACCTACCTTAAAAGGGAATATTGCACAAGATTTGCAGTACATCCTGTAACTGAGCATGACCCGTATGCATCTCAATGTAACATTATGAATGTGTGGCTATCATATAAGAAGTGGAATTAATTTTATAGTATATAGGACACTTCAAATCATATAATCTGTTTTGCAGCCCAGATGAGGAATTTTAGGCACCCTTAAAGTGAATGAGCAATTTGGATAGAAAACTATATCCTAAATCCAATAGCCTTTCAGCTCGTTATAGAGGATCATGACCCACAGTGTTCCAAGATTCATGTTTGCTGAAAGCAAGCCTTTTATGTAAGTTAAAAATGTGGTATTAAGATAAAATACAGTATCAAGGGGCACATTGTTATAATGTTTCCAGTTTAGTATAATTTGATAAAAGAAAAATAACTTTAAAAACTGAAAAGCACCAAAGCTCAGTTTCAAGTCTTAAGAAATTTCCAGTTTCTACTGTAGATGGCTTGTTCACTAACAATTATGTAACTGGTGACTTGACCACAGATGCTTAGCATGTATATTTCCTGAACAAGATCCAATTAAAAGCCTACCATCTGTCACAAATCTTTGTCTCCCTACAGCTTTCAACATTGGTGACATAAAGTTGCATTCAAGCATTAACCTACCTTTCAACCATTGTGACTGATTTTATCAATACATCTATTTATTAGGTATCTTTCAGAAGTTCCCGCAGAGGATTTTTTGTTTCACATGTCCTCACATAACATATGCATTTCTCTATATGTCAGAAATGAAAATATTACTGTGAGATGTTTAGAGAGAAGCATAATACAAATGGTTATGGTCCAACTGAAGTCAATTAGAGTCTTTCCATTGACTTCAATGGACACTGGATAAGGTCTTTACCACATAGAGTATTTAAACACAGTAAAGACAGTAGACTGTCTTGTACTTTTGGAAAAATTATTTATTTTAAAATAAATAGATATTACTATTAATTCAGGGGACTGATGAGCATTTAATGTGAAGCTAGTATCCAAAACCATGCTCTCAGACATGTTTTTCTTAGGTTAAAAATACATGTAAACAGTGCACGTACATAAATACCTTTATACAGTAAATGAAGGTTCTGTATTACTTAGTTTGTGTAGTTTTAATTTATAAAATATATTTGCAAATCCCTTGATTATTCTCTGTGATCCAATGAATAATTTTAATCTTTTAATCAGATTTTCAAGACTCTTGTTTAATAATTGTTTATAATTCTTAATAAACCTATTGATCTGAAATGTCAGTTAATTCCTCAATTGTATTGACAATTACATGCATATTTAGCAAATTTTATAGTCCTTGACACTTCTAAAGGTGAAATTTTCTGATGGTGGAACAGATAATTTGAAAGCATAAACATTTAATTCTGTGCTGTGCCATTAACTGTTTCTTCCCGATATCTTTTTCTTTAAAAACATGTAAGTTGGTCAGGGGAAAAAAGAAGTTATTTTCACTTATCTGAAACGAATAGCATTGCTCCTAGGATACTATTGCATTATTACAATTTTACAATTTACACTTGAACTGAAAAAAATAAAAAGCATCAGTGAAATGAATCAAATATATACACATTTAGAATCTGAAAATGTGGCTATTTTTATTATAGTTCTTAAACACCCAAAACTGTTCTGGTTACTTCACAGAAACTAATAAAGCACTGGGGCTAGAGACCCACTAAAGGACTTATGCAATGACTATTTCGGGGGCACCTTCCAACCCAGTGTGATCCACAGCCCGTAGTTAGGTTCCCAGACTCCCTAAACAATCCATGTAGAGAGTTAGGTGCCTAAGCATGGGACCCACAAAAGCCAGCACACTGAATGGGGAGCCACCTAAGCTAGTCAATAGGGAATGTTGAGGAGAAAGGAGTGGCCTAAACTCTAACCCTCTCAGGACTTGCATCTGTCTCTACTTGGGATTCTCAGCTGTGAACCCTTTCCTGGAGGGAGATGCCTGAATTCTGTACAGGTTGGGGGGATGTCTCCTTTTATCCAGTGGTTAGGGTACTAACAGAACATAAATACTTATTTTTCAAGATTCCAAAGCTTTCTAGAGTGTGATATTTCTTTGCAGGTGGACATAGTTTTGCAGTATTCTTTCCTTGTCTATTTTTATTAATAATGGAGAAAATCCTTCTCTTCCCAATTGACCTGAAAGTCCCCTTCCAGAAGTTCTGGCACATTCCATTACTCAGGGGAGAGAAGCACATTTGGTGGTGTGCACTGCAGAGCCCAATTCTGTGGAGCCTTCTTATCCAAGGGGGGATGGGCCAGTAGGCCTGCTGTCATGTGGAGATCCCAGCCACTCCCTTCAACAAAAAGCAAATTGCAAGCAGCACAATGGTTATTAGCTCCAACAAGGATGGATAAACAGCAAAAGCACCTGCTAAGCAGGCACACTTGAAGCGGTAGCTGAAACACAGCTCCATGTTCAAGTCCTCAAATTGTCCCCACACTGCTGTCTAAGCCTCCCTAGCCTTAAATTGACAAAGCCTTATTTGTTACTAAATGCTAAACTTGCTTGCCTGGGTTCCCTGAAGCCTCATATACTCTGGGAAATTTCTTGTTGCCAACAGTGGATTTTAGCAAGGGGTGCAGCTGAACCAGTGCTGAACATGACTTCACTACAAGAACAGAGCAGAACAAGTCCGTTGAGCACCACTTTAACAGATGTCGTTAAACGCTTTGTGTGTGGGACAATACCCAAAGAACTACATATCACAGTGATTCCGTTTCAACTAACCTGTAAAATCAGTGCCTTGTTTTTATGAAAATGGATTGCCTAGTACATATGTTAATATATGAAGGCCTGATCCACATGAACAGACCTGTGTACCTGTGTGGAACTCATTGACATCAATTGGAATTTCATGTAGGGGTAAGTCTGCCTGTGGGGATCTGATAAAAGGACCAGTTACTCACCCTCAAAGTATCTGAGATATCATTTTCACATGTCAGAGGTGCTTAGAGTCCCCTGCTGAGGTCAGGGCACCATTGTGCTAGATGCCATACAAGCACACAATGTGGAAGAGTCCCTGCCCTGCAGAGCTTTTATAATATAAATAAACAAGACAAAGGGTGGGAAGAGAAATGGGCACAGAGAAGAGACGTGACTTGCCTAAGGTCACCCAGCAGACTCACTCTCCTTTCCCAGCCAATCCCAGACTTACCCCAGCTCCCAGTTTTTCTTACTCCCCTTCCATTCCCAGTCTAACCAGACTCCTTACCTCCATCTACTCTTTTCCCTCTCCCCTGAGCCAACTTTTGTCCTCACTACATTTAAATCAGATGGTTTCCTCCTCCATGTTATGTGGGTGGCAGCATGGGGCTCCCTGCTCTCAGTTCCAGGCCCCAACCAGACCTGAAGCAGCTGGTAGCAGCAATTACAGGGAAAGTTCAGCTTCTTCACAGTTGCTCTGTGAAGAAGGCACATGCACAGTCTGGTCAGCACAGGAGCTATGAAAGGGTGGAGCATGCTCAGTCACTCTGTGGGGAATGGAGTATGCACAGTTCGGTCAGCAGGAGGAGCTGTGAGAGGCTCACGCATGTTCAGTGGTGATGGAAGCTTTAGAGAGTTTAGCTGTTAAAATCAAAGAAATCTCTAGTGAGCATGTGCAGATTTTAAAATTTCCTGTCTTATAACTTGGCCAAAAGTGGATGGATTTTCACAGGAACAGCAAAAGGCACATTACTGACATGAAGGCCACCCCCTACCACATTTCAAAGCCCAGCACCAAAGCATGGAGGCACTAGAACTTATTTTAAAAACATGCAATTTTATTTTTTTTTAATTTGTATAAAGCAACATTTTCCTCCCTAGCCTCAGTCTCAGAAATAGGTGAATCACTTTGACTGAAGTTTTCCAAAACAATCCAATCTGAGGACAACAGAATATGAAAAATGTCAGCCCAAACAGTTAGTTTGACAAAGGTATAAGCAACTGAAAACTGGGTCCTATAAAGGGACGTGTTGAGCAACCTTAATAATAAGAGATGCTACCGGCTCCATCTATAATTAAAGGTCAAATAATACAGACACAAGCTGGTATGGCATTTGATTTGAAGACTGCATGTCAAGCCAAAACACAAGCTACTCCACTGAAGCTGATTAAACCACTATGTAAAAATAGTTGCATAAGGTAAAATAAATAACATTTTAAAGGATCAGCACCAGAATACTTGCATGTATTTTATCTCTTTGTACATTTAAAAAAATACAAAAATTCTTAGAATGTAAATTTTTTAGAGCATGGACTTTCTGCGTATGTGTATATGTGTAAATGTTTAGTATCAGAGGGGTAGCCGTGTTAGTCTGGTTCTGTAGAAGCAGCAAAGAATCCTGTGGCACCTTATAGACTAACAGACGTTTTGCAGCATGAGCTTTCGTGGGTGAATACCCGAAGAAGTGGGTATTCACCCACGAAAGCTCATGCTGCAAAACGTCTGTTAGTCTATAAGGTGCCACAGGATTCTCTGTGTAAATGTTTATACAGCACCTGGAACAATGGACTCCATTCCTGATTGGACCCACTGTATAGAAAAGTTATATATACACAAAATAATTGTATAACTTAGATTGACAACTTGAGGAAAGGTGCCTGTCTGATTTGTAGGCCGGACACCATGCACAGCTTTGGTGGTGCATATATAAAAAAGATGAGATTTGTGACCTCAATTAAAATGGTGTCAACAGAGGAAAAAAATCATTTCTTTTTTTTTTTGTAGAAAATATTCCCTGAAATTCCCCCTTCTTTTTAAAATTAATCACCCTTTCTGTGATTTGTCAGAGTTTGGGAGTTTAAACAAAAAGTTGAAAGTATAAAGAAAAAAATGGAGATGTCATGTTTGTTTTTCTACTCCAGTTTTGTGATGAGGTGCAGTACTGGTAACTCAGTTATATACTGGGGTACAAATAGTTCAAATAATTTACTGCAATACCATTACTGTAAATCAGAACCTAATGTGCTCAAACAGCAACACCAGTGAACTTAGAAAAAAAAAAGAGAAATAGTTGTCCCCCTCTTAACTTTGTACAAAACATATTTAAAATAATCTCCATGGTGAGCTGGAAATCATGTATGAAATGAGAACTTCCGTCCCTGAGAAATATATTTCAGAGAAGGGAGTTTTGCTAGGCTTCTACGTCATCCAGAAGTATCAAGTTGCTGTCTCTCTTACATTTGGGAGGCACACTGGATGTACTGATGACACAGTTATGGTGATATATTGTAGAAGCAAAGCCAGTGTGATGCCTTTGCCAGTTCCTGCTTCTGTTATTTTTTTCCTGCTGTTTCAAACAGTCATTTCAATCAACCTGCTCAATCAGGTGAGACCCAAACTTTCCTATTGTTTCTCTCTCTTTCTCTCTGTAGGCTGTATGGTTCATGTTTTCATCTGTGCAAATTATTGCTTATATTACAATATTTATGAAACTGTGCTAGACTCCATATAGACCTATAGTAAGACAGTCCATGCCCTGGAGAGTTTGCAATCTGACAGTCAGACAATGAAATGTGGGGAAAACAGGATACAACATATTTATGTTGTTTATTTTATTTAGTATGTATACTTTATTTCCAAATGCCCCTCTACCCAGCCATAATTTGTTGACTGTTTTTTGTAGGTGCCATTGCAAAGTAGGTCTGAATGAGAAATGGGTTGTGGGCTTGTGGAGCAGCTCAAGAAGGGGTTTCCATGGGTGGTGAAGGTGTGGAAGAAAGTATTAAGACAATCATGGGAGACAAATAGTTCAAATAATTTATTGCTGCCATATCTCTGCTCCAAGCCGGGCTGCCACCCTGCCCCTCACCTTAGGAAATCCTGCTGCCCCCCCGGGGCCCAGCTCCCTTCTCCCCACAAGGAGCTTGGCAGACAACCGGACTCCAGGCATGGATCTGCCTGCCAGAGGCAAGAAGCCCTGGGGAAAAGCTGTGCTTCCAGTGTGGTGCTGCGTGGAGCTGAGAGCCCTGGCTCTCAGCCCCCCACACTTCCCCTCTCCTGGTGAGGACACGCACCGCCAACAGAAGGAGGGTACCGTGGACATCAGCCACCACAGTAATTACTGCAGTGGCTGAAAGTGGACCTAACATAGGTTGACTTAAGATGGTGGTGTAGACATGCCCTATATGTCAGCACTGATAAATGAGCAATAGGGAATAATGTTGCATTGGCAGGTGGATTAAATGCCCCAACAGGTATTTCCAGGCTCTAATTTCTCTGCCTCAATAATATATATTGTGCTCACTGTGTGAAAACAGTTGTTTGGCTGTAACAAATCACTGAAATGAAAAACATGATGGTATGACTCCCAAGGTACTTTCATTCACTTAGACTTCTTCTGACATGCTGAAAAACCTTGACATATATTTACACCTTGTACTTTCTATATGTAAAAGTGCAAAGGGATTGAGCATTCTCAAGAACAATTCACTTGATTGACATCTGAAGTTCTGGGAATTTGACTTTGTTAGAAATCTAATTCCAAACCTTATTTGCAGATGGCAAAGAGGCACACCGATTTTTTAAGTATATTTAGTGATGGCTCTTACTATAGAACTAGGCTAGAGGGTCATTTTTCATAGGTATTCAGCACACAAGGGCATATTTCAACCACTCCCCAATATCCAGATCTCCTGAAGGTATCACATATATAGTACAACTTCCATTTTTAATAAACTAAAATTATTATTTTGTAATTATGCATATCAAGAGGACATAGAACAATTCATTTTACCTGTGTCCTTTACTGAACTTGATAGCTGAATTCTTTTTCTGTAGCCAAATTCGCATTTCTTCCTCAAACTTGAAATATTTAAAATGACATAGACTTTCTTTCTAGTGCTTTGCCAGTAGCACAAATATGTTGTATTCCCCTGGCCTTCACAATTTAATTGTTGGAAATCTATTGTCCCATCCGGAGTTACTGTAATTCCCCTGGCCCCAAATATAGATAGAAACTTTTATCCAGAATAATTTATGTAACTTTTTAGTATACTGTCAACTTACCTATTAGCTTAATTCATAATAGGTATAAACATTAAGGAAGTTTAATTCTCAAGATAGTCTCAGAATTTTTGTGACTTGTCTGACTCATTGTCAACGAGGCAGTTAATGCCTCCCTAATAGACACATACATAAAGGTACATCGGCTTTTAAAAATATTTTTAGAAATGTTACGCTTAGTTGGAACAAAGTTGCCTTAGTTATATAGGCATTATTCTCAGTGAAGTTAGAAGTATTAGCCAGGATGGCAGGAATTGTGTCCTTAGCCTCTGTTTGCCAGAAGCTGGGAAAGAGTGACAGGGGATGGATCACTTGATGATTACCTGTTCTGTTCATTCCCTCTGGAGCACCTGGCACTGACCACTGTTGGAAGACAGGATACTGGGCTAGATGGACCTTTGGTCTGACCCAGTAGGGCTATTCTTATGTTCTTATGTACACATCTGCCCTATTTCTACTTAGTGGGGATTTCACCAAACTACAGAAGTTTGAGAGGCATTTTTGTTGAATGCAACCACGGATTTTTTTTTCTGGGCACAGGGATGCATGAACATCATAATAATGTTCGATAGTTGGGACCATGCAAAGATTACCTGCCGCAACCACATATGAAGACTTATTTTCCACATAGAAGGGAGATTCTTGGCCATGCTCTGGCCTTTTTTCCCCATGGTGTTATCTGGTTTCAAGACTAAGCTTAATAAGTTTATGGAGGGGATGGTATGACGGGATAGCCTAATTTTGGCAATTAATTGATCATTGACTATTAGTGGCCTGTGATGGGATGTTAGATGAGGTGGGATCTGAGTTACTACAGAGAATTCTTTCCTGGGTGTCTGGCTGGCGAGTCTTGCCCACATGCTCAGGGTTAACTATCGCCATATTTGGGGTCAGAAAGGAATTTTCCTCCAGGGCAGATTGGCTGAGGCCCTGGGGGTTTTTCGCCTTCCTCTGCAGCGTGGGGCATGGGTCACTTGCTGGAGGATTCTCTGCACCTTGAAGTCTTTAAACCATGATTTGAGAACTTCAGTAGCTCAGACATAGGTTAAGGGTTTATTACAGGAGTGGGTGGGTGAGATTCTGTGGCCTGCGTTGTGCAGGATGTCAGACTAGACGATCACAATGGTCCCTTCTGACCTTAAAGTCTATGACTCTTTGACTCTATATGTGGCATAAAGGGACTCTAAAAGCCCCAGGCCTGACTAGGAGAGAACTCCCGGGTGCAAGAATTGAAAAAAGTCAGCCATAAGGCTTCCTCTCAAGGAGCCTTTCCAAAATCTGGGCCTACGGGCACAAAAGAGGCCGTGCTGGCAGTGAAAAGATTGTGGTGTGTGTGTCCAATCCAAAATCAAGGGAACATAAAGAAGACTTAAAGTCACCTAGCCACCCCTGTCCCCTTGGGCTGTGTGTTCTGCTCTAAGAGGGGAAGCACAGACTCTTAGCTAGATGGGACAAAACTTTTTCTCTGTACCTGGTGAACTCTGTCATATCTCTGTGGGTGGTTCTGCCTGTTCTCCTGGGGCCATCAGTCTCCACTAGCTTTGGTCTAGGTGCGTCTCATTCCTTTTCCAGTAAAGAAGTCTATAAAATCATGAAAACCTCTTTTGCTGCCTCCTCCTCCCACTAGATTTCTCTTATCTAGCATGAGGCTTAGAAAGAGAAAAGAAGGATGGTCCAGTGACTAGAGACATACCCTATGACTTGGGAGACCTGGATTCCATTCTTTGCTCTACCACAGACTTCCTCTGTGATCTTGGACAAGTCACTCGGTCTCTCTGTATCTCAGTTCCCCACCTGTAAAATGGGGATGATAATACTTGTGTTATGAAAATAAACATATTAAAGATTTTGAGAAGCTCAGATATTACATTGATGGGGGCCATATAAGTACCTAAGATAGAAAGATGATGGTCCTGTCATAATAGAGCAAAACATACGGTTCTAATCCTCTACGCAGAACCTAGATTACTTGGGTGTGATGGACAGGGTATAGCTAGATATAGACATTTGTTTAAGCCATCTTATTATATCACATTACTCTTCCATAATTATTAGTTTCCCGAACTACATTTTTATCTTTGTTCATTTCAAAGACATTCTTCCATTGTTCTCTGTCCACCAAGCAAACATCCGTGCATAATTTTCATTAACAGCTCTTGGCACACCTTTTACAAAACTTCTCAAGAAGCTCCAGGTAGGTTTCTCATAGCTCACTTGTGTAATGGAGAAAGTGTGCAAGTGTATAGATCAGTGGAAATAAATGTTATCTCATTAAGCTCATGGATGTCACTTTGGTTGTCCCTCATTCAGGTCCAGGCAATATCAGCCTTTTCCAAGAAAGACACAAAATAAACTCTTCACAGAACCCCTGAGCATATGTTATACATGTTCTGTTTTTTGCTTTGTTTTTTATCATGTCAGCTCTTGAATCTGAACATGTTCCTACAGCAAACATATCATTGCCTCCTTTTTCTTTCCAAATGATTTCTCCAACCAGTTTGATCATGTCTACATAATCATGATAACTCCTCCCTTTCCTATCTTTTACTATTTCTATTTCTTTCTCTTCCCCACCTCTGTTTGTCTGTTAAGAATTCAATTAGTCTAAAATGTAGATTTTATGAGTCATTACTAGTTTTGGTACATAAAGAGAATTCAGAGATCAATAATTAATTAAGAATAACTACTAAAGAATTATTTCCCCCCACTCCTCTTTCCAATAATTTTTGATACCATAAACTCAGGTAAAATACTTGTATAAATTAATCTCTATTCTGTTATATTGAAATGTTGGTAGTGCATTGACTGTGATAGGCAGGTGTAGAGCTGATTAGGGGCTAGACGTCATGTGAGGTTCCTCAAGTTTTCCTGTTCAGGTGGCAAGTTTAAGTTCTGGAGCTGTCACATCCAGGCCCACAGTTTCTACACTGAAACCCTGCCTCGTGTTCTCATCAGTATCACAGACCAAGATCAGAAATGCTGTAGCAAACAGCTGAGAGTGGAATTCATAAGGGGGACATAGGCTGAGTATTGAAAACATATCTTTTAGGTGCTCTGCTGCCAAATAGAATTCACAATCCTGAATTAGGCACCTGGGATCCGTACACAATGCATAGGGAAATTTAGTCACTTTATAAAGGGATTCACAGAAGACAGAACTCTGAGTAAGGAGCTGAATAAACTAGCTAGGCATGAAATGCTGAGAAGAGGTGTGAGGCCTAATCCCCAACCCTCAAAGGGAGTTAGGCCCCTATCTCCACTTGGGATTTTATACAAGTATTTTATATAATGTGGAAGAGTGTCAACAAGAGAGACTGAGAAAGATGCACCTGAGAGTATGCCATAGTCCACGAGTTAAGACTCTCACCTAGGATATAAGACACTTGGGTTCAAATCTCTGTACCACATCTACTAGATTTGGCCCTGCAGGCAAGATAGGTGGTGGAGCACCTAGTTTATGAACCCTGCTGGGTGAGACTTAGACACTGAGCTGCTGGGTGTTTATTGGTTTGAAGTGACTGCATTCTGAAAAAGCATCTGCCTCTTTCCAGTAAGGGTGCTGTACTCAGAAGACCCTGGACAACATTGGTCCATGAGAATAAAGCCATTAAATGTTTTCACTGTGAGCCTGATTTTCAGAGATTTACAGCTAATGCTGAATTCATTTAGTTTGAGTTCTTAGCACCTCTGAAAATTAGGCTTTATATGCACCAACGCTGAGCTATGAGAAAAGTTTGAAGGGAGCACAGTAGCTCATAGCCTGAACTCCCTCAAGACCACAGAAGTATCTACTCCCCAAATCCATATGACAGGTTGGGTGGAATCTGCCAGGAGCGCAAGGGGGCTGCCTGGGAACCTCTGAGTTCTACCAATATTTTCATAGAAGTGAAACATTAACTCCACACCTGCACTCACTTAAAGAGGAGCTATGTGAGGCAGGAAGTTATTACCAATGAAAGAATTCCAGAGGACCCCATGAGGCCAACAGGAACAGGGAGACACCTATCCCCCTGGTAGGAGAGGCTGTCCACTGGGGTATACATTCCTTTCTCTACGCTTCCTCAGAATCCACACAGTGAGACTGTAGCTTTCACCTCCTCCAGTCTCCAAACCCTTCTTCAGCAGTTTCTGCCCCATGAAGCTCTCTCAAATTCAGCTTAATATTTTAGAGACAGTTCAAGATTAATCTTCATTATATACTTTAATTCCAAGCAACATTTTCCTGTGATCAACATATTTTTTAAAATGTGTAAATGATGTTTAAATTTCCATCAGGAAGTAGATTTAATCAAGAGTAGTAAAAGCAGGGATCATATTTGTTAACACCATTAATCACAAATCACATTAAATATATCCAATGTCCATTTAAATATCCTGAAATTTTGGACCCTAATTAGAGACAGGAATGCAATTTAGAGCAAGGCTACACCACAAAGAGAAAAAGTTTTCATTCTAACTAATGAAACACTCTTGTATCCTAAATCCAAAACGTAACTATAAATTAGTTATGGTCTCCATACAAAATAGAAGATTGTAGCTGCAGGGGAACCATTAAATCTGTATCTTCCAACTTTAAAGAAGCCATTTCAAAATGGAAAATTTGTTGGCTCCACCTTTTAAAATTTCTATTTTGTAGTAGGTATCAGAAATTACTTTGAAAAATGATAGCCTCTGTGTAAAATAGAGTGTATACAAAGTGTTTCATTTTACATCTCAATAGTCAAGACTGCATTAATAAACTGTAGGCAGTCCTAAAGTAGCTGGAGAGACACCTAGTTGACCTTGCAGATTTTTGTCATTAAAGTTTTCCAGATTTCCTGAAATGATGATGATCTCCATTAAGAATTATGCAGCTAATTTTTAACAGTATTAAGTGAATGTACATCTCAAGTTGCAAAATAAAATGTATAAATGAAATAAACACACAAATAAAACACTTCTAGGTTTTACCAGGGGTGGAAGACACTCCTCCCTCAATAATGCCTTGACTCACCATTCCAAGATCCAGCCAATGATGCTAATTTATTCTCATTGCAGCTGAGAAGTGGACACCTGTGGCAAAGTAGGAAAATACACAACGGGGAAGTTTTCCACCTGCCAGGATTGATCAATGGCATAAAAGTGACATTTCACGGGGCAGTCAATGGTTTTCTTTTCTACATTTATATACTGTTTCCCTCTACTGATGATTATAATCCTAAACATTTTTTCTAATCTTTCTTTTTTTCTGCCACACACATACTTCCAGAATACATACTCCCAGAATCTTTATATATATATATAGTACTAGGAATTGTCTTTTTCTTTATTTCACACACTTTGCTTCAGCAATTTCCTCTCCTTTTATGTTACAGTCTGTCTACATTTCCTTATCCAACTTCCTCCTTATCTTACTCTATTTTTAGTTTGCACTCTTCTCTGTGTCCCCTCCTGTTAGTTTTTTTATTCACCACAGCAGAAAGCAGTCACCTAACAGCAATCAAATATTTTTCCCATTCAATACTAAATTTATGTCAAACTCTGCTATATATAATAATATCTTCCTCTGTTAATGAGACAAGCTCCACAGCTCACCAAAGACTATCTGTGATGGAATACACCCCTGTACTCACACCCTACACACTATTGTAATAATCTTTGCACTAAGTGTTCATAGGAAAGTATCCCTTGAAAACTCATAATTTGCTGGTCAGTATTGCCCTAGTAAAATGTGTGGCAAGATTTAATGTGAAGTTATAAGATTCCCCTGTATGGCATTATTAACACATGTTCTAAACCCCACAGCCCTTCCCAGGCAGAAGTTAGATCTGGCCTAAACAAAGGAAGGAATGTGTGCTTGCCTTAATTTGCATTAAAGCAGTAAGCAGGGTCATAAAGCAGGGAGGGAAAACAAAGGACATTCAAACAAGTGAAAAAAACCAGCAGGGAATATTGTTACACATAGACTCTTTGTCTCCTGGGTCTCAACTGGAAGTGTTTCAAGAGGGGAACTGAAACTATAAAAAGAAGGGACAATCACGACAAGGAAACACCTCCCCGCCATTGCATTCAGTGCATCTGAAGAGACAAAGGAAGTAGCTGTTCTATTCTGGAGGAGGGGTCCTGACCTAAAGTGTTTGGTCAGTAAGACTTCTGAAAGCATGTGGTGAGAAAACTTTGCTTTGAATCTAGTATATTTTGTTAAGTTAGGCACCAGTAAGCAATTTATCTTTATTTGTCTTGTATCCATTTCTGACTTTTATGTCTGATTACTTGTTCTCACTTAAAATCTCCCTTTGTAGTTAATAAACTTATTTTTCTTGTTTTATCTATTCCTGTGTGTTCAAGCTTTGAGCAGGGGGTTGGACTAGATGACCTCCTGAGGTCCCTTCCAACCCTGAGATTCTATGATTCTAAGTTGAAATGTCTGGGTAACTCCATTAGGGTAACAAGTTGTGTGAATACTACTCCCATAAAAGAATAATGGACTTATATTTGTACTGTCTTGGAGAGGGCTGGGCAGTACAGGACATAAAGGTTTGTGGGGAAGATCTGGGACTAGGGGTGCATTGGGATTACCTTGCAGCATAACCAAGGCTAGCAAGAATAAAGGTGTGACTGACCGGCTTCAGCACACACACAGACTGGGAGTGACTTAGGCCTGGTCTACACTACGTGTTTAAACCGGTTTTAGGAGCGTAAAACCGATTTAATGCCACACCCGTCCACACTAAGAGGCCCTTTATATTGATACAAAGGGCTCTTTAAATCGATTTCTGTACTCCTCCCTAACGAGAGGAGTAACGCTAGTATCGGAATTACCATATTGGATTAGGGTTAGTGTGGCCGCAGATCAACGGTATTGGCCTCCAGGTGGTATCCCACAGTGCACCACTGACCGCTCTGGACAGCAATCTGAACTCGGATGCAGTGGCCAGGTAGACAGGAAAAGCCCCGCGAACTTTTGAATATTTCCTGTTTGCCCAGCGTGGAGCTCCGATCAGCACGTGTGGCGATGCAGTTAAAAATAAAAATAAAAAAAGAGCTCCAGCATGGACCATACGGATGTGATTGCTGTAAGGGCAGGCAAATCTGTTCTATCAGCGCTCCGTTACAGAAGACGAAATTCAAAATCATTTTTAAAAAATCTCCAGACAGACGCCATAGCAGGGACTCAGCGCACTGCTGCGTGACAAGCGTAACGGAAAGCCAAAGAATCAAATTGACGCTCATGGAGGGAGGGAGCGGGGACTGGAGGACTCAAGCAATCCCACAGTTCCTGAAGTCTCCGAAAAGCATTTGCATTCTTGGCTGAGCTCCAAATGCTTCTAGGGTCAAACACAGTGTCCGCGGTGGTTCAGGGCATAGCTCGGCAATTTACGCCCCCACCACACCCCCAGAAGTGAAAGGGAAAACAATCCTCTCTTGACTCTTTTACATGTCACCCTATCTTTACTGAATGCTGCAGATAGACGCGATGCTGCAGCAGTCAACACCAACATCCTCGCTCCCCTCCCCCGCCATGGGTGGCTGATGGTGCAATATGGCTGATATCCACTGTCATCATCAGCCTTTTGGCACATGGGGCAGTGCAAAAGGACTGGTAACCATGCTGACTAGCATCCAGTGAGGTCGACCATGGGCGCCTGTGTAAAAAACTTCTGATTTTTCCTGGTAGATGGTGCAGTATGACTGGTAACCATCTTCATCATAGCAACAGGGGGCTGAGCTCCATCAGCCCCCGCCCTTCATGTGTAAAGAAAAGATTAAATTGTCCCTGGACTAGCAGCGGGATGCTGGGCTCCTCTCCCCTACACTGCTTAATGTCCTGTCTGGACTATCATAGCAGCTGGAGGCTGCCTTCCACTCATTTCTCACTAACAAGTCACTGTGTCTTATTCCTGCATTCTTTATTACTTCATCACACAAGTGGGGGGGACACTGCTACGGTAGCCCATGAAGGCTGGGGGAGAATGGAATCAACAGGTGGGGTTGTTGCAGGAGCACCCCCTGTGAATACCATACAGCTCATAATTTCTGCGGGATCTGACACAGAGCAGCTGTGCTCTCTGGTTCTATGATACACTGGTTCTCTAGTACACTTGCCCCATATTCTAGGCAGGACTGATTCTATTTTTAGATACCAAAAATGAGGGATTGACTCAGGGAGTCATTCCCAATTTTGGCTTTTGCGCCCCCAGCTGATCTCAGCCAGGGGCACTTATGACAGCAGCAGATGGTGCAGTGCAAAAGGACTGGTAACCATGGTCATCTTATTGCCAATTTATGGCATGGTAGATGGTACAGTATGGCTGATAACCATCTCTGTTGTCATGCAAAAGCAAATGCATGCTGCTGTGTAGCTCTGCTGAATCGCCTCTGTCAGCGGCATCTAGTACACATACGGTGACAGTCACAAAAGGCAAAACAGGCTCCATGATTGCCATGCTATGGCGTCTGCCAGGGCAATCCAGGGAAAAAAGGCGCGAAATGCTTGTCTGCCGTTGCTTTCCCAGAGGAAGGAGTGACTGATGACATTTACCCAGAACCACCCGCGACAATGATTTTTGCTGGGATCTCAACCCGGAAATTCCAAGGGGCGGGGGAGGCTGCGGGAACTATGGGATAGCTACGGAATAGCTACCCACAGTGCAACGGTCCAGAAATCGATGCTAGCCTCGGACCGTGGATGCACACCACCGATTTAATGTGTTTAGTGTGGCCGCGCGCACTCGATTTTATACAATCTGTTTTGCTAAACCGGTTTATGTAAATTCGGAATAATCCCGTAGTGTAGACGTACCCTTACATGCTGGAGACTGTTTGTGAGCAGTCCAGGTTGGAGGTTACAGCAGCAAGGCATTGCTAAGGGCATCCCAGGTTGCACATGTCCATTCAACTGTATGTGTGTATGCACCATGTGCACAGTTGTTGGAGAGTTTTTCCCTCAGGCATACTTTTGTAATGGCACAAGTGCCCTCTGCTGCCTCGTAATACTGTGCACAGGCATAAAATCACCCTTGACTCCCCTCAGTTCCTTCTTACCAGTAGACTCCAATAGAGGGGGGAAGCAGGGTGGGTTGTGGAATGAACATATGCAACATATATTGAAGAACAGTTATGGAAAAGTAAGTAGCTATTTCTTCTCTGAGTGATTGCACATGTCCATTCCACTGTAGGTGACTCACAGACAGTGTGAACTGGGAGTGGCTTGGTGTCTACTAGAACAAGGATTGATAGGCCACATGACCAAATCTGGCATCATCTCTAGAGTGTTGAGAGTTGGCATAGTGGGAGGCACACATATGGACAGATGTCCAAGCTGCCACTTTACAAATGCCCAAGATGGGCACATAAGCCAAAAAGGCTGCAGAAGCTACATGAGACCTGATTGCATAAGGTAATACTCTACTCGCGGGTGTCACAATAGCCAACTGATGGCATAAAAATACAGGCTGAAATGTAGGAAGAGATTCTTTGGGAGGACACAGAACAGCTCTTTCTTCTGTCTGTAATCACAATGAACAGGTGCAATAATGACCTAAATGGCTTAGTATAATCTTGGTAAAAAACCAAAGCTCTTCTAATGTCCAGAGTGTGAAGCTTTCCCTCATCTTTATGTGTATAATGCTTTGGAAAGAAGGTTGATAAGTAAATTGATTGATTTATGTGAAAATAATAAACCAATTTAGTAAGGAACTTTGGGTGAGAATGAAGGAAAACTTTGTCCTTATAGGAAACTGTGCAGGAAGCTTCTGATATCAGAGCCCACAACTCCCTCACTCTCCTGCCGAAGTAATAGCTATCATAAAGGCCACTTTAATAGAAAGGTGTAGTGGGGAACAGGACTCCATCAGGTCAAAGGGGAGGACTCATCCACTTTGTTGGAGTTAGGTTCATGTCCCTGATCCTAGTCCCATGGGGGACGAGGATCCTCTGCCTGTGGTATAATCTGTCCAGCCGCCTTAAAAATCTGATAGACATAGGGTTGGAAAAAATAGAGTGGTTATCTACTGAAAAGCCACTAGCTGAACTGTGATGGAACTAACTGCCACACATTATGGTTTTAGGAATAAAGATAGTCCAATACATGATGGATGGGAGCCCAGACTGGATAAAACACCATTCTGGTGGGACAAGATGGAAAATCTTTTCCATTGTGACAGGTAAGTACTCCCAGTCAAAGACTTTCTGCTATTTAAAAGCACTTCCTGCTTCTTCCTGGAACAATCCCTTTCTAACGGTATCAGCCATGAAGCATCCAGGCTGTCAGGTGAAGGGCCTGCAGGTTTGAGTGAAGGAGGTGCCAGATGTCCTGGAAGATCACATCTACATCCATCAGATGAGACAGTGCAGATCTGATTGATAGGGCCAGCAACACCATGAAGCTGTGCTGTCAGGGCCATGCTGGGGCTATAAATATGAGTAGACCCTGGTCTTGTTTGATTTTGAACAAGACTGTAGGCAGGAGCAGAGTTGGAGGGAAAGCATACAGTAGGCTGTTAGACAAAAGTAGCAGAAAGGCATCCATCAAGAAATCATAGCTGTGATTCACTTGGGAACAAAACTGATGGTATTTTCTGTTGGCCCTTGTTCCAAATAGGTCCACTTAGGGAGTTCCCCACAGTTGGATGATGGATAGGTCCACATCTGGGTGAAGTGATCACTTGTGGTGATAGATGAATGACCTGTTCAGCTGATCTACCAATGTATTCCATACCCCTGGAAGGTATGCAGCTCTCAGGTGCATAGAGCTGGATAATCTCAAAGGAGAATTGCCACTTGGCACAATCAAATGGAGCAGGCTCCTCCTTGTCTGTTCACATAAAACACAGCTAAGGTGTTGCCTGTAATCACCAGCAGATTATTTTCCTTGATATGTCAATGGAAAGCTGAAGACCAAGGTCCTGGTATTGGCTTTGGAACCTAGTTGGGAACCTGTGAAGCCAAAGTCTTAAAAGCTAAATTTAACTCTAATTCTATCTAAAATCTATCTTTCCAAAACTTTATAAACTACTCTAAACTAGTAAAAATGGGTGTTATATACAAGAAAGAAAGGGAAGGGCTTGCAATTGCAAGAAGTAGCATGCTCCAACAACTGTCACAGACAGTAAGAAGAAATTGAGAGAAGTCTGGGATGGCTCCACTCTTCATACCTGCATGTAGTAGTGTGAAGTAGCAGAGGGTGCTCATGCCACCCCAAGGTACCACTGTGCACTGGGCCTGCACACACCTATGGTGGAATGAAGAACTTGAAGAAAAACTTTCATTATGAAAACCAAAATCAACAAAAAGGCTGTTCAAACTTTCTCTCAACCTTCCTACCAAACCCCTCTTTTCAACATTTGTTTATTGTCTAGCACCAAAGAGAAATCCAGGTCTGGCATTAGCCACTTATTTATTTATTATATTAATGGATGTATCTATGGTGTTCCTCACAATAGTATCTGAACACGTCACATGGATGTGTGTTCGTGAAATCCTTGCCTATTGAAGTCAATGGGAATTTTTACATTGACGTCAATGAAGCCAGGATTTCATCCATAAACTTCAGACACTGAATTCATTCACCAGTTGAAAAGCTTTTATTTTTTTCCACTGCTCTTCTTTTAAATTTTGTCTTTCATCTACATTCATTGATTGTAGATTCTTATGTAGATTGATTGTAGATTTTTCTGTCATTCATTCTACAATAATTCCTTATTTTCCTGAACACCCATTAGACGACTCTAAAACCTTGTAAACACAAGAAAATGTACTGATTTGAGTTTGGGAACAGTTAGTCTGGTGCAACCTCCTTTTGTGGACACGGTTACATTGGTTTCTGATTTGCTTATATCCATTTTGCTTAAGTTACCAACAAAGTTAATATACAAAATATTTAAACAGGTTCCACTAGTTTAACAATCAATTTCCAAAATGAGTTAGAATGGATGCAGTTTTCTTGTGTAGAAAAATTTTAAGTATGTCCATAAGCAATCATTGCTTTGAGTAACTGAGGTAATTGGAAGAAAAATCACATATTTTTCTCATAAAAAATTCACAAGACAGAAAATTCCAGATAGAGCTCTAGTCAAGTATTTATTCATATCATGAAATAAGTTACATGGTCATTTTCCAGTACACTCAAGCTTCACTACATCCAAGCTCTTTCATTTAATAAGGGATTCATATAGATCATTAGAATGATGGATTCTTTGCTTAACTGGGCACACAATGGCTTTATGTTTTTAAGTCCAGCACCAGCAAAGCAAACACATTCTTACCTTTAATCAGCTGAATATTTTTACTGAATTGAGTGGAAATACTCAGGTGCTTAAAGATAAGCCCATGCTTAAGTGCCTTGCTGCTCAAGGTCTTCGCTACTCTATTTTAGTTATAGGTTGTGTGGTGCAGTTTTGTATATACATGCACAAGTTAATTCAAATATACTTAACTGTTAATAACAGTGGTATTAGGCCAATCTTTTCTCTAAATATAAGAATGGGTTATAGGACAATGATTATATTCATTTTGTATGCATAAAACTGGTGTTCTGGGATAATTTTTAGTTTTTAATTCATTCAATATTCACATGGAGAAGCCCTTAGTCTACTTTCTTTGAGTACCTGGATAGTGGGTGAATGAAAATTGCATTTGTGACTCTGTCAACAGTAGTTAATTCACAAATTCATCTCCCTGTGGAGCCTAATTCTCATCCAGCATCTAGAATTAATTTCTTTGGTCATGGACCATCAGTTCTGACCTTTTTCATCATCCACTTCCTCTGCATGTAAGAGGATCTCTTGAGCATACATCTCTTACTGGATATATCAAAAATTTGACTAGTTGGGATCTCTGTGTACTCCACTCTATGAAAAGTCTCCATTCTTTCATTTCTGAATTTACACAATCTATGGCTCTGTGAGTTCTATGAAACATATTTTATAAGATGATGTGAAATATAACTGTTGAACAGAAACTAATATTCATATTCTGAGACATGAAGAGCTAATAGATTTTGATATGAATGTTAATATCTCCCATTAGTCTCGTAAAAGAACTGTCAGAACCTGTGCCTAGTGGTTCTTCCCCATCCTCTTCTCCAAAGGCACTCTGCTTCCTTAACATATCCCTGGAGGCAGGGCACATATCAGGCCAGGTATTATATGGGATTTAGAACACTGTCTTATCTCCCCTCCCTTCCCCACTTTACAGTTGAATAATTCTCACAGAGTGGTGGGGCAGGAGTCTCAAACCTAATATTATTTTTCTTCTAGTTCTGTGGGCAGGGCCGGCTCTGGCTTTTTTGCCACCCCAAGCAAAAAAAAAAACAACCACAAAACAAACCAAAAAAAACCCTGCGGAGTGGCTGGAGCAGCAGAGCAAAAAAACCCATGCACGGTGGCCGGAGCACGGGTGCAAGGGGACTCCCGGCGCTGCAGACGTGCCCCGGGCAGCAGGGAGGCGGGAGGAGAGAGAAGGAGGGTGGCCAGGGCTCTGTGCTGCTCTGGTCGGTGGGGAGGGAAGGACACGGGCTGCCCTGCCGGGTTTGCTACACACCTGGCACCAGCTGGGGCAGACAGAGGGCACTCCCCTCTTTCGCGCCACCACCTCCTACAGGGCAGCTGGAGCGGCGAACCAAAAAAAAAAAAGGATTGGAGGGAATGCCGCCCCTTAGAATCTGCCACCCCAAGCACGAACTTGCTCGGCTGGTGCCCTGTCTGTGGGCCTATTATCCAGTCTCCCTGATTCTTCCTGTGCTTACACCCAACCAAGTTACTCAGCAGCTGTCTGATTCTAGTAACAGCACAGAGGATGTTCACATAATACAAGTGGCCTATTTTAAACATGCTGAGGTTGAATTATTTCCTGGTGGCTTGAAGGAATTTTAATATTTTCCAAGTAGTTACTGAAGAACATGGAACATTGCATGGTGGAGGAGAAGATGAGCATAGTGTAGGAACAGAGAGTGGCAGAACAAGCATTTGGGCTAAGGCTTTTAAACTTTCAGGTGCTTTTGGGAGGCCATTGCATAATTCACAAGAGTGGGGAAAGACTTCAGCGCCTTCCATAGAACCCCTGTGTTATAGGCGCTTCCCCCCACCCCTTCAGCAGGAGGCTGCACTCAGGAGGATGAGAATTTGTACAGTTTTTTGGCCCAATGGGAAAAATGTTTTGGGCCAAGGAAAAAATCCTCTCAAATTTGATTTTATTTCTAAGTACTTATATGGCCCTAATTACCGTAATATCTGAGTGCCGCACAATCATTAATTTATTTTATCCTTACAACACCCCTGAGAGGTAGGAGAGTATTACTCCCACTTTATTGACGGGAACTGAGGGCCAGGGTAGTAAATTGGAGCCAATATTCATATCTTCAAATAATGGAGAGGATATCCATTTTCTGATGTTTTTATTGTACTATATTCAGGTTGCAAAGAAAGGAATAACACTAAGATAGCCAGTTTGCTTTTTGGGGGGCTACTGTGTAAGAGTCAAATATTTTTGTAATATGACAATATACAAATTTTCATATAGCTGTTTAAAATGATTGGAAGAAATTTTTGCCCAGCTCTGATATTTATGTTACAGAGGGAAAAGAAAATCAGTTACATAAAAGATGTGTCTACACTGACAATAGTCAGAGAGGTCTCGAGCTCTGTGACAGTCAAGGCTTATCAGTGACCAAGACCTTCTTTGCTGGTAACAACAGAAGAACATCATGGAGACATCCGAGGTCCAAGCACTGGCACCAGCTGGACTTGGTACTGACAAGATGTACATATTTGAAGCTATCTTAAATATACAATCCTTCCAAAGTGAAGACTGTGACACAGGCCACCCTCTTGTATGCTGCAAAGTGACATTTCAAGCTAAGAAAATCCACCATAATTAAACTGTTGTACAACCTCATATAGACTTTTGTCGAATCAATGATCCTGTCAAGAAACAGCTTTTTAATGAAGAAGAACATAAGAACATAAGAAAGGCCGTACTGGGTCAGACCAAAGGTCCATCTAGCCCAGTATCTGTCTACCGACAGTGGCCAATGCCAGGTGCCCCAGAGGGAGTGAACCTAACAGGCAATGATCAAGTGATCTCTCTCCTACCATCCATCTCCATCCTCTGACGAACAGAGGCTAGGGACACCATTCTTACCCATCCTGGCTAATAGCCATTTATGGACTTAGCCACCATGAATTTATCCAGTCCCCTTTTAAACATTGTTATAGTCCTAGCCTTCACAACCTTCTCAGGTAAGGAGTTCCACAAGTTGACTGTGCGCTATGTGAAGAAGAACTTCCTTTTATTTGTTTTAAACCTGCTGCCTATTAATTTCATTTGGTGACCCCTAGTTCTTGTATTATGGGAATAAGTAAATAACTTTTCCTTATCCACTTTCTCAACATCACTCATGATTTTATATACCTCTATCATGTCCCCCCTTAGTCTTCTCTTTTCCAAGCTGAAGAGTCCTAGCCTCTTGAATCTTTCCTCGTATGGGACCCTCTCTAAACCCCTAATCATTTTAGTTGCCCTTTTCTGAACTTTTTCTAGTGCTAGAATATCTTTTTTGAGGTGAGGAGACCACATCTGTACACAGTATTCGAGATGTGGGCATACCATGGATTTATATAAGGGCAATAATATTTTCTCAGTCTTATTCTCTATCCCCTTTTTAATGATTCCTAACATCCTGTTTGCTTTTTTGACCGCCTCTGCACACTGCGTGGACATCTTCAGAGAACTATCCACGATGACGCCAAGATCTTTTTCCTGACTCGTTGTAGCTAAATTAGCCCCCCATCATGTTGTATGTATAGTTGGGGTTGTTTTTTCCAATGTGCATTACTTTACATTTATCCACATTAAATTTCATTTGTCATTTTGTTGCCCAATCACTTAGTTTTGTGAGATCTTTTTGAAGTTCTTCACAATCTGCTTTGGTCTTAACTATCTTGAGAAGTTTAGTATCATCTGCAAACTTGGCCACCTCACTGTTTACCCCTTTCTCCAGATCATTTATGAATAAATTGAATAGGACTGGTCCGAGGACTGACCCTTGGGGAACACCACTAGTTACCCCTCTCCATTCTGAGAATTTACCATTAATTCCTACCCTTTGTTCCCTGTCCTTTAACCAGTTCTCAGTCCATGAAAGGACCTTCCCTTTTATCCCATGACAGCTTAATTTACGTAAGAGCCTTTGGTGAGAGACCTTGTCAAAGGCTTTCTGGAAATCCAAGTACACTATGTCCACCGGATCCCCCTTGTCCACATGTTTGTTGACCCCTTCAAAGAACTCTAATAGATTAGTAAGACACGATTTCCCTTTACAGAAACCATGTTGACTATTGCTCAAGAGTTTATGTTTTTCTATGTGTCTGACAATTTTATTCTTTACTATTGTTTCAACTAATTTGCCCGGTACCGACGTTAGATTTACCGGTCTGTAATTGCCGGGATCACCCCTAGAGCCCTTTTTAAATATTGGCGTTACATTAGCTAACTCCCAGTCATTGGGTACCAAAGCCGATTTAAAGGACAGGTTACAAACCTTAGTTAATAGTTCCGCAACTTCACATTTGAGTTCTTTCAGAACTCTTGGGTGAAAGCCATCTGGTCCCGGTGACTTGTTAATGTTGAGTTTATCAATTAATTCCAAAACCTCCTCTAGTGACACTTCAATCTGTGACAGTTCCTCAGATTTGTCACCTACAAAAGCCAGCTCAGGTTTGGGAATCTCCCTAACATCCTCAGCCGTGAAGACTGAAGCAAAGAATCCATTTAGTTTCTCCGCAATGACTTTATCATCTTTAAGCGCTCCTTTTGTATTTTGATCATCAAGGGGCCTCACTGGTTGTTTAGCAGGCTTCCTGCTTCTGGTGTACTTAAAAACATTTTGTTATTACCTTAGGAGTTTTTGGCTAGCCGTTCTTCAAACTCCTCTTTGGCTTTTCTTATTACACTCTTGCACTTAAGTTGGCAGTGTTTGTGCTCCTTTCTATTTGCCTCACTAGGATTTGACTTCCACTTTTTAAAGGAAGTCTTTTTATTTCTCACTGCTTCTTTTACATGGTTGTTAAGCCACGGTGACTCTTTTTTAGTCCTTTTACTGTTTTTCTTAATTTGGGGTATACATTGAAGTTGGGCCTCTATTATGGTGTCTTTAAAAAGGGCCCATGCAACTTGCAGGGATTTCACTTTAGTCACTGTACCTTTTAACTTTTGTGTAACTAACCCCCTCAATTTTGTATAGTTCCCCCTTTTGAAATTAAATGCCACAGTGTTGGGCAGTTGTGTACTTCCCACCACAGGGATGTTGAACGCTATTGTATTATGGTCACTATTTCCAAGCGGTCCTGCTATAGTTACCTCTTAGACCAGCTCCTGCGCGCCACTCAGGATTAAATCTGGAGTTGCCTCTCCCCTTGTGGGTTCCCGTACCAGCTGCTCCATGAAGCAGTCATTTAAAGTATCGAGAAATTTTATCTCTGCATTTCGTCCTGAAGTGAAATGTTCCCAGTCAATATGGGGATAATTGAAATCCCCCGCTATTATTGTGTTCTTAATTTTGATAGCCTCTCTAATTTCCCTTAGCATTTCATCATCACTATTACTGTCCTGGTCAGGTGGCCGATAATAGATCCCTAATGTTATATTTTTACTAGAGCATGAAATTTCTATCCATAGAGACTCTATGGGAACATGTGGATTTGCTTAAGATTTTTACTTCATTTGAATCTACACTTTCTTTCACATATAGTGCCACTCCTCCCCATGCACGACCTGTTCTGTCCTTCCGATATATTTTGTACCCCGGAATGATTGTGTCCCATTGGTTGCTCTCAGTCCACCAGGTTTCTGTGATGCCTATTATATCTATATCCTCCTTTATCGCAAGGCACTCTAGTTCACCCATCTTATTATTTAAACTTCTGGCATTTGTGTACAAGCACTTTAAAAACTTGTCCCTGTTTATTAGCCTGCCTTTTTCTGATGTGCCAGATTCTTTTTTATATGACTGTTTATCATCTGATCCGGCCCTTACATTATACTTTTCAGTCCTCTGCTCCTGACTATAACGTGGAGATTCTCTATCATCAGACTCTCCCCTAAGAGAAGTCTGTGTCCGATCCACACGCTCCTCTGCAGCAGTCGGCTTTCCCCCATCTCCTAGTTTAAAAACTGCTTTACAACCTTTTTGATGTTTACTGCCAGCAGTATGGTTCCACTTTGGTTTAGGTGGAGCCCATCTCTCCTGTATAGGCTCCTCCCATCCCAGAAGTTTCCCCAGTTCCTAATGAACGTGAACCCCTCCTCTCTACACCATCGTCTCATCCACGCATTGAGACTCTGAAGCTCTGCCTGCCTACCTGGCCCTGCGCGTGGAACTGGGAGCATTTCTGAAAATGCCACCATAGAGGTCCTGGATTTCAGTCTCTTCTCTAGCAGCCTAAATTTGGCTTCCAGGACATCTCTCCTACCCTTCCCTATGTCATTGGTACCTACATGTACCACGACCACCGGCTCCTCCCCAGCACTACACATAAGTCTATCTAGATGCCTCGAGAGATCCGCAACCTTCGCATCAGGCAGGCAAGTCACCATACGGTTCTCCCGGTCATCACAGACCCAGCTATCTACATTTCTAATAATTGAATCTCCCATTACTAACACCTGCCTTTTCCTAGAAACTGGAGTTCCCTCCCCTGGAGAGGCAACCTCAGTGCAAGAGGCAACCCCAGCACCATCTGGAAGGAGGGTCCCAACTATGGAAAGGTTTCCCTCTCCTCCCATTGACTGCTCTGCTTCCCTGGGCCTTTCTTCCTCCTCAACAGCACAGGAGCTGTCTGAGCAGAGGTGGGACAATTCTACAGTGTCCCAGAAAGCCTCATCAACATACCTCTCTGCCTCTCTTAGCTCCTCCAGTTCCGCCACCCTGGCCTCCAAAGTCCGTACATGGTCTCTGAGGACCAGGAGCTCCTTGCACCGACTGCACACATACGCCAGCCACCCACAGGGCAGGTAATCATACATGCTACACTCAGTGCAATAAACTGGATAGCCCCCACCCTGCTGCTTGGCTTCTGCCTGCATTGTCTCCTAGTTAATGTAAGGGTGGTTTAAAGAAAGAGGTTTTGAATGTAGTTTTGTTTATAGGTTTTAGGATTTTAGGGGGGGCCACAGGGAAGGGGAAGAAGTGAATGAATGAAACTACTTCAGACACATGGGAAATCCCGAAGACAAGTATGTACAATTGGAGCTGGTGGTATTACTTGGTATCAACAATGTATATGGTGAACATTAGCATTTTTCACTGAATAAATTATATTCATTATTCCACTAGCTTGATAGTCAGACAAATGATATTTGGCAAAAAAAAGTCAACTTTTTTTTCTTTCTGACACTCAATACACTATTTACAAATACATTTCTTCATTATTTGAATAGCTCTACTCCAAATACGGTGATATATAGCAGTGTGTCCCTTGTTTGGGTATTTTACCTCATTTGATCTGCACTTCATCTTAAATATTGTCATTTCCTGAATCAAGTATCAGAGGGGTAGCCGTGTTAGTCTGGTTCTGTAAAAGCAGCAAAGAATCCTGTGGCACCTTATAGACTAACAGACGTTTTGCAGTATGAGCTTTCATGGGTGAATACCCACTTCTTCGGATGCAAGAAGAAGTGGGTATTCACCCACGAAAGCTCATGCTGCAAAATGTCTGTTAGTCTATAAGTTGCCACAGGATTCTTTGCTGCTTTTCCTGAATCAAGTCATTGGAGTCATATTTTTCTGAAGAAACAGTAAGTATTATTGACTGGGAACATTTTAAAGAAAATACAGTATACTGACCAAAAAAAAAAAAAAGACCCTCCAAATGACAAGTTAGATCTAGGGCAGTGGTTCTCAAAGCCAGTCTGTGGCTTATTCGGGGAAAGCTCTTGGCAGGTCGGGCTGGTTTGTTTACCTGCTGCATCCAGAGGTTTGGCCAATTGTGACTCCCATGGGTTGCGGTTTGCCGCTCCAGGCCAACGGGGGCTGCGGGAAGCAGCGTGGGCCGAGAGATGTGCTAGCCACCCTTCCCGCAGCCCCCATTGGCCTGGAGCATTGAACCACGGCCAGTGGGAGCCACAATCGGCCAAACCTGGGGACGCAGCAGGTAAACAAACTGGCCTGGCCCGCCAGGGGCTTTCTCTGAACAAGTGGCGGACTGGCTTTGAGAACCTCTGATATAGGGAACAATCAGAGGATGAAGTTAGTATAGAAAGCTGCCACTTGCTCATTATGCAAGGTTTTATGAAGAGAGAATAGAACACCTCTGTTCTTATCAGTAGTGGCATCCCAGCCTATGGGCAGTAGGGGAGAGAGAAATGTAGTCCTGGGAAAGTGCCGGAAAGATGGCCACTGAGGGGAGGGGAGAGGGAAGTGATGATGGTGAGGATGATCATGGCTAACATTTCAGGTTGTTCTGCAAGGAATGCTGTGAGTATATGGATGTGCAGATGTATATTCTGTAGTATTCCTATCTACCTTACTGAGTTGGCATGTTTGTGACTGTGTTCAATGTATTAATAAAGTATTGGTCAATATAGAAGAGTTCCTACAGTGTGAGTGTTGCAGCTGTGCACATCAGGGTTCCCAACTATATAATAATTTGAATAATACTGGGCCTGAGTTTGGGACAAGAAGCTGTCAACCCTCAAAGTGATAACTGGCAATTCTTAAGTAATCAGTATAATTAATACATAATCTACAGATCAGTCTACAGGTGTGTGGTTCAAACATCACTAAAAAGGGGAAGGTAGGACCTATTTACAGAGCACTCTAATTTAGGCATGAAACATTAGTTCTTCCTTTTTTTATAGATTAATTAAAAGCTTAAGTAATTACCCACAAGTGAAAATGGTCTTTATTCCCTTCAATAAAAAGAATTACTTGATCTTAAAGTGAAAAGTATTCTATTTTTATTACATTGCACAATGGGCTTTAAAAAAAACCCACAACAAATCTCAACTATTATATTTGCTGAACATGGTCTAAATTGGCCTTAAGCAGATATCTCCAGCTGCAGTAGAGTTTAGCGTTCTGTCAACTGCTTGGTTATTTTTCCCAGTAAAGCCTCTTGTGATCCAGCACTTTCAATATTCTTCACAACTTATGCCTCTAGCAGTGTCTTCTATGACCTATGAATAATCAGTGTGTAATGAACTGGTGTACATATGTACCACTTCTCTGCACTGTAATGAGATAGAACAGTTATATTTAAATAAGTCTGACTGCTGTTGCTGCTTTCACTTTTTTGATAGGAAAATTGAACTTTTGGACCAGAAGGTTTTATGTTTGAATCGGGTTGCCTTCATCTGATGCCTGATTAGAGCATTGTGGCAATGCATCAAGGCAGTCTTCCGCACATTTACCAATCCTGGTACCTTGAGGCACTGATGGATTTTGGTGAATATGTTTTTCTGCATTATATAGTAGAGCATCTCTTGGGCTATAGTTTTTAGCAATTTTTACATTAATGTTCAGTTTGTAGCTTCTATTATTACTTTTTTATATTTTTGTATTCTCTGTGTACAGCTGTGTGACTATACTCTTAGTGTAGAGGAAAACTAACTGTCTAGAAGCCAAAATGGGCTGTTTATTTGTCTCCAGAGAGAACGTCAGGAGAGAGAAAGTAGAGACGTCTTACTGGTTACACTGGTTACAAAATAATATTCAGAAAAGAAGTACATCCAACTTACTTAAGAGTTGGATAGGTTGGAGCCATTTCCCCTATTTCAGAAGTAGCCGTCAATTTTGTAAGTAGGTACATTGCAGTTATATTACATGTAATGTCTTACTTTGATTATTCCTGCTCATGGTGTGCTGCTAGAAAGCAAGTCTAGTCAGTTGACTGAGTTCATATAACCTATTTAGTGAGATAGGCTGATATTTTCAGGAAGACAGGTAGCTAGCCTTAGACCTAGAAGGAGTGACAGCAAAGAAGGACCGCCGGTTGAAGCAAGAATGAGCTGAAGCAAGAATATATTGGAGGCATAGCTTGGGAGCTACAGGAACACAAAAAGTAGTGGCTGAGTAGATACAAAGAGAGAAGTGTGAAGGTGATCATCTTACTTTACTTGTAAATTTTAGAGAAAATAATAACAGAAAGAAATAACCTCACTGCAAAAAGGATTTAATACACTTTACTGGAAAATGGACAATCAGATGTGCAAAATATTTTGCTCTTTGTAGCAATATGTTTACAAGTGATAATTTCAAGAACAAAATTTTTTGCTCTTTGTAGCAATATGTTTACAAGTGATAATTTCAAGAACATGTGGACTGGCTAATGCAATTAGAATGTACAGAAAACTGATTTATTTTTAAGAGGGAAATATCCAGAAGGATATGTGCTAAGAGACTGGTTGATTCGGACCTTGGTTGACTGGATAGTTATTGTATTACTCCACTGACCCCTTTATTGGCACATACAAAAGTTTTCAACATTAGCACCCAGCCCAGATATCTCAGGGCTGATTCTTCTCTCACGACATTGGTAAAAATCAGGACTATCGATTTATCCTAGGTACTTATATGGCCCCTATTATAGTAGTTCCTGAGTGCCTCAAAAACTTTAATGTATTTATCCTCACAACATACCTGTGAAGTAGGGAAGTGCAATTATTTCCATTTTACTGATGAGAAACTGAGCCATGGAGAGACATTATGACCCGCTCAAGGTCACAGAGGAAGTCTGTGTTAGTGGAGGGAACTGAATCTGGTCTGCCAAGTCTCAGGCTGGCACCCTAACCATTGAACCAACTCAACTGCAGTAAATAACCGTTTTTAAGTTTAATGGAAAATTGCAACTTAAATATCACAATTTTTTCTGAAATATTTTACCTGTTGCAAATGACACTTAAGATTGCTATAACTGAAAGAATGTAGAGAAACTAATATTTTCTTTATTTTTTTTCTTCTTCAGTTTATTTAGTGACTTTGACAGCACTTTCTGTATAGCTAATTCCACTCTTTCCTATGTATAGACAATTAGTCAGTTTCTCATTTGTTTCTGGTATCTTTCCCACAGCAATGTGGAACAATTAAAAATGCAGGAAAAACTTGACTGTAAAAACCAATCAGAACTGACACTTTTTAAATAAGGCCAAACTTTTCAAAACAGCCCAGTGCCAAAATAAGTGGCTGGATTTTCAAAAGACATTGGCATATTTGTTGCTCAGCTCTTATGAAAATCTGACCATAGGTGTCATAGTAGGAGTGCCGAACATTTTTGAAAATGTATATCTTATTTGGGTGCCTAAGTGGAAGATGAGCTCTTTCCAAAACATGTCCGTAGCTGTGGGTATTGAGAACTTGAAAATCTGGTCTATAGACTAGAATGATAATGATATTGATAGTGTCATTTTAACCTTGATATGCAAAATTAAGCAGTGAAAGTTAGTATGTGACATTCTGTGGTAATATTTTCACCATTTTTTTTTAGATTTAAAGGTTAAAAGGGACCATTGTGATCACTTCACCTGACCTTGGGCACAACACAGGGCAAAGTACCTCATTCAATTACTTCTGTACCAACCCCACAACTTATTTGAGCTATAGCATATTTTTTAATTATGGTTTACACAGCTCCAGTGTTACCAATGATCCTGACACAAAAGTAGGACACATAATGTAATATGAATCATAATGACTTAAAAAGCCAGAAAAAAATTCCACTGAATATATAAACATCAAAAGAATGTTTTAAACCAAAAGAAGGAAGATTCAAGAGATATCAAGGGAAGTACAACAATTCCTTTGCTAATTACAGAAAGGAAAATAATCTTTTTGATGCTGGACCAAAGGTTATCAGCCTTAACTATGGAAAGAGAACATGCTTCTCTTTAATAGGAATCTATGCTTGTGAATACAATTTGGCTATTACAGTGGAAATGTAAAAAGCAATTGCAATTTAGTTCTACCTTTCCTTGACCTGTCTAATTTAGATAGCTTTATCTCTTTTTCTTTAAGGGCCCAAACCTGCTCATAATGTCAATGGCTTTTTACCATTGACTTCAAGTGGAGATGGAGAAGACCCCAATAAAACTAACCATGTAAGCAAGCATTACACTCCTGACAGATATAGGCCCTCATTAGAAAACATTGCCACTCTTTCAGAGCTTTAGGCTGGAGAAGTCATCAAAGGGTTAGACAGGTTATTAAAACACAGTTTCCACCTTCTGTAACATTTTTTAGATTAGCAGTGAAACTGCTAGCTAAATCAGCTGCAAATGGAGTGCAGAGACCCATTAATGAGAACAGGGGTCATGCAACCATCCTGCAGGGGCATGTGTCAATGATTTAACAATTACAGCATGAACATTGTAGAGACCAGGTGGATAATTTCTGCATTAGAGAAGCTGATGGAGTGTGGCACTCATGAAGTTTAGGTCTGGGAAATCTCAAAATTCCTGTAAAGGAGAAATGATCCTGAAAATTTTACACTGAACTCCAGTGTGAAATACTGCTATTCTCAGCTAGTGAAGAGTTTGGGGTGAGTGGTAAGATGTTAGGCTTAGGGATGCATATAATATAGAAATAGTCTGGCAGGAAGGTAATAGGAATTTGTGTCAAGGTGAAAAAAGTTTGTTTCCAGAGGTGCTCCAACTATGATATTCCACTTCCTAAGATATGATGGGACATATTAACATATATGAAGTACTGTATCTATTGAGTTTCCGGGAAACGGGGCGGGCAAAGCCCGCCCCATGCTAACGGAACCCCCCCCCAGCCTAAGGGGAGTTTCCACAGGGCCTCAGAAACCCACTAATTGCGGGGGACAACTAATAAAAGAACAGGGACAGGAGTGCGGTCAAAGGGTCATAAGAAGGGAGCCTGACGGGGACACCGAGCAGAGAACCCCGGACAGCGCCCACTGCTCCTCAAAGGCGTCAAGGGAGCCAGCGGACGCCGCCCAGAGGAACTCCACCCGGAGACGTGAACGGACTAAGGATCGGAAACAGTCGCAGGAGTCTCCATTGGCCAACCGCCTCTCCCTGGTCACGTAGATGGCCATTTTAGCCAGGGCGAGGAGGAGGTTGACCAGGAGGTCCCGCGACTTTGTGGGGCCACAGATAGGGAGTGCGTGGAGAAGGAGGTGAGGGGAAAAGTGCAGCCAGAAACGCAACAGGATGTTGGTGAGGAGCCGGTATAGGGGCTGCAGCCTGGCGCACTCTGTGTAAACGTGCGCCAGGGTCTCCCTCACGCCGCAGAAGGGGCAGGTGTCTGGGACAGGGGTAAACCGCGCCAAGTACACGCCCGTGCTCACGGCCCCATGGAGGAGCCACCAACTGATGTCCCCGACGGGGAGCAGTCCTGGTAGTAGGGTGGACCCCTGCTCCTGCCCTGCAGGGTTAAAAACACCCTGGGAAGGGGCCAAGGCTCAAGAAAGCAGCTTTTAGGCTGGGTTGATTGGGGAAGTGGCTGCAGTTGGGGCCCCGCCCCAAACTGAGAACAGGGCCTTATAAGAATGCCAGGGAAGCCAGACAGTCTCTCTCTGCATTCAGAGGGAGATGGGCCTGGCTGCAGGGAGCTAGACCGGGTACCTGAGCGGAGCAGGGCTGGGGAAAGGCAGAGGAGCTGGGGAGCTCCAGCCTGGAAAGCCCCAGGCTGCGGCCTAGCATTGGGCTAACAGGTACTGGGGGTTGCAGAGGCAGCCTAGGGGTAGGCCAAAGCAGCAGGTCCAAACCCTCCTTGCCAGTGATGAATAGGCTGATACTGCAGTCTGCCCCAGGACGTGGGGCTAGACAATGACTGGCAGTGGCCACACACTGAGGCAAGGTGGGGAAAAAGGGTGGGGGTTCCCTGAGAGGGGAGACCCTGAGAGAAGGGGGTTCCTGCCAGGGGGCAGGTACCCCATGAAAAAGGGCACTGGGGTCCAGGGAGAGACTCGGGGCCAGGGAACAGGCGGATCACTGGCCTGCAGAGGGCGCTCCCTGCTGGAAACCGAGCTAATTCCCCGGAGTCACCAGCAGGAGGCAGCCCAGGGGTGAGTCCAACCCGTTACAAGTATCAATAAGCATTAGAGCCTGTACTGACAAACATCCATCAGGAATCTGCAAAATTGGTTTAAGGAAATCACCAAAACGGGTCTATCTATGGATGTCATCACTAGATACTGTTGTTTTTTCCTACACATCTCCAGAGTCATCTTTACCCTGCTATATCCCCCTCCCCGTTTCTACCACAAAAAACATTATTTCCCATACCATAGACCTCTTTAGCCTCACATACATCACCATGACAAATTTTCAGTTGTTCAAAATGCTGCCACAAAATCATCTACATTTCCCACTTTTCTTACCATGTCTTGGCTGTTTTGAGTATCTTTACGGTACTTCCTTGAATACCTCCTGACTTCATGCTTTCAATTTAATTTCATTGCTCTGGCTTTAAGGCCTTACATAAATTAACTCTGATCTCTCTTTTGGCTCTAATCTTCATTGTGTTTTGTTCGTTTGTAACACTCGAAACAAGGTACACCATGGTACATTCTTTATTTAGACAACAAGCTCTTGAGTGTAGAGACCTTTCCTACACATCTGCAAAGCACCTAGCAAACAGAGTCTATATACATTCTGAGATTAAAAAAGAAAGCAGTACTAAATCTGAGTACAGATCAGTAATTTAAAATCAAATCACTACAGGGATGTTGTGATTAGCCCCAAATCAAGCATTACAAATCCAGGGAATTCAGAGTTAAAGTCGCACTTAAAATAAACTGAGAATTGTCAAGGTATGGAGATTGGAGACACACAGTTAATACAGCCAAATAATCCAAACTATGCCTCATTCAAAAACTATACACTTATGATTAGTTTAAAATAGCATTTCTGGGCCCAGATTATATTAAACTGATTTTTAAAGATACATTTGATTTTTTTTATTTTGCTTTTACCTTATATGCAATAGGGTAAAGTATAGGGTATTCAAGTGCCTTAAAATTAGGGCTGGCCACAAAACAGCAGTTTTGTTTTGTGAAAAAAATAAATGAGAGTTTGAAATTTGTTTTGGTTCTTATGAAGAACAAAAATTAGAATTTTTGTTGTGAAAAAACAAAAGACAGAGTGACACACACACCCCAGAAAAGCCAAATAGCCTGGTGGTTAAGGCACTCATCTGAGATGCAGGAGTTCCTGCTCTGCCTGATTTGTCGCTGAACCTGTGTCTTCCAGCTGAGTGCCCTACCACCAAACTATTGAGTATTCTGGAATCTCTCCCTGTTTTTTTTAACTTTTAGCAGAAATTCCATCCTGAACCTGAGAGAAAACTGTACAACCAGCTCTACTTTAAATGTATTCCAGTGCCTGATTTGGCTTTAATTTTAGCCAGAAGGATTTGGAATGTGGCCATGTCGGGCACAGAAATATATCTAAAGTAGAGCTGGTTGCACAATCTGTCAAAACACAAAATGTTTTGTAAAAAAGTTTGTCAATTTTTTTTTTATCTCTGAGCCAAAATTGTCTCTGAATTATACTTGTTTTCTGATTATATGTCTCAAACGCATAACAACTTGCTCATCTGGCTGTCCACTACCTGAAAGGGGGTTCCAAAGAGGATGGATCTAGACTGTTCTCAGTGGTACCTGATGATAGGACAAGGAGTAATGGTCTCAAGTTGCAGTGGGGGAGGTTTAGGTTGGATATCAGGAAAAACCTTTTTCACTAGGAGGGTGGTGAAGCACTGGAATGGGTTACCTAGGGAGGTGGTGGAGTCTCCTTCCTTAGAGGTTTTTAAGGTCAGGCTTGACAAAGCCCTGGCTGGGATGATTTAGTTGGGAATTGGTCCTGCTTTGAGCAGGGGGTTGAACTAGATGACCTCCTGAGGTCCCTTCCAACCCTGATATTCTATGATTCTATAATTAATTGCAACTACTTGGTGTGGTCAGTTTGGAATATTTTTCTTCTTGTTCTGCATCTGCCAGTTTGCTCTGGTGATTGATCTTTCTGAGGAACAAACTGTGGATGTTAATGGTTTGTGTTGAACTCTCCAGTGTTGGTCTCAAGCACATATGATCTGAGCACTGAAATCGTTTTCCTTTATGACAGCTGGAGTTCTCCATTTTTTTTCTCCATCTACTTTGACATGATCAGGTTCTAGACTTGGCAATTCTCTAACTGACTGACATATTTTGTAGAAGTGTCCTTAAGCTCTTTTAGTCTTTTTATCCAATTTAGCTTCTCTCTTCATGTCTGACCACTTTGGAAAATAACCTATTTCCAAAGTGGGAACAGTAGTTCTGAGTTGTCTTCTCATCAGGAGTGGTGCTGGACCTATAGCTAGTCGCTGTTGTTGATCTGTAACTTATAAGAGTAAGTAATGGATCTTCCTCCTGTAGGATTTTCTTGGTTGTCTGAACAACTCTTTCAGCCTCTCCATTTGTTTGTGAGTAATGTGGGCTGCTAGTAAGATGATCAAATCATATTTGTTTGGAATGACAAAATCTGCTGCAGTGAATTGAGGACTATTGTCCATCACTAGTTGTTCTGGAATACTGAAGTGAGCAAACGTGTGCTTCAGTAGCTAGATAACACTGTGACATGTTATGTCTTTAAAGTACATTAGTTATATATAACTGGAAAAAATAGTCCATGATGACCAGGTAATGATGTCTTCTGAACTTGCATAACTCTGCGGCTAGTCTCTTTCAAGGTCTGACTGGTAGTGGTGTTGTTATTAAAGGTTCTTTGTGTTGTTTTAGTTTGTTAGTTCTGCAGTTTGAACATTGCAGATATCTTATTCTTTATATCCTTGCTGATGCCTGGCCACCACAACTGATGGTTCATTCATGGTAGTTAGTTAATCCCTGATGTCCTTCATGGATGATATTTAAGATTTCTCTTCCCATTTCATTTGGAATTATAATGCAATTGCCTTAAATCATGAGTTCATTTCACTTAGTTAATTGTCCACGCACCACAAAATAATCTCTTGTCACTTCCTTAATGTCCTTTATATACTTGGGCCAGCTGCCCCAATGTAACTTAGAACTCCCAGAAGTTGCATGTCTGTCAAGGTTGCTTTTTGTAACCGGAATAGTCTCTTTTCTGACACTGATTTGTATGTGCCCACGGCATCCACACATGCCTTTACATCATCTTTGAACTCATGACACTTCTGACACCATGTCATGTACTTCTATGTACTGATATGGACTGGCTACAGAGCTTGCTTATATGCACAAGATGTGTTCATAATATCCTTTCATGCTCTGCCAGATAGGGTGAGGTTTGTTTAAAAAAAGGGTATTTTATACACCGTGCCATCTAGTGGATCAATAGATACACATTAGCATTACATTACATAAGGTAATGCTAAAGAAAGCTCTACGCTGATTGCATCTGAGAAAACAGTAAATAAGTGCAACCATGCATGGGCATAGAGAACAGCTGTTATAACCAGCAAATGAGGATGTTAAAAATCAGCTCAATGCAAATATTGGTTTAAAGCAAGACTAAAACAGTGGAATGTGGTTCCCAAAGAACCTGGTGCTCATCAGGGAGTGACTTTGGTTCATTTAGTTGCCTTTGATGTACAACCAGGGGAATGATATATTAAGTAGTAGGAGATAGCTCATATGTCAGCCAGAAATGGCAGGTGGCTTGTTCTGCAGGATTAGTTGTCAGGGAGCGGGGATGGGCGGAGAACAGGAGGAGTTGTGTAATGCTATGAGGAGATAAGGCCAAACATTATTTATTGGTTTATTTATCTTACTATTGCTAGCAAGTGAGCAATCAATATGGTTAGTCAGAAGTGAATTGAACACTAGTTACCTCGCACTATCTGAGCAGCTTGTGTGGAGATAATCAGCACAACCTGTCTTAACTCAATTAGTGTTTAAAAGAAGATGTAGATAGAAGAAAAGAGTGAGTTATTTTCTCATATTATCTTGCTCTAGATCATGGTAGCACACACACACTGAGAAAACTCACTACATTGCTGTGGTATGGTTTTATGTACATTATTTAAAAAAACTGTTAGAAAAGACTGTAATTGAAAGAACATGATAAGAACTAAATCTGCTATACCAAACATTGTAAGAGCAGCAATAAAATAATGAATGACAAGGAACTATCTCTCTATGGCTATCTCAAAAGTTTTACCTAATGAGAAACAGTGTTACTTAAATTCTTTGCTAGTTCAACAAAAAAGTTTTTAAAAGCAGAGCAGTGTGGTTTCCCTCTAGTCTGGAATGGGCCAAAATGAAAATTGTGTGACACACAACAGAAGGGGGTTTTGATCCATCCATAAACACTAAGAATCATGCTGAGGAGAGCAGAGCAATGTGCAATGGAAAGGAAGCCATTGAAGATACATCTACAGTGGAATAGGAGATGCATGGCTAGCCAGGGTCACCTGACGTGGGCTGCAGAGCTAAAAATTGCTGTGTAGACATTTAGGCTCAGGCTGGAGCCCAGCATCTGGGACCTTCCCCCCTGTCGTGGAGTCAAAGAGCTGAGACTCCAGCCGAAACCAGAACATCTACACAGCAATTTTGCAGCCCTGCAGCCCGAATCAGCTGATGCAGGCCAGCTGTGAGTGTTTAATGGCTGTGTAGATGTACCCGGAGACTGCCTTCTGCTGTGAAGAGGGAGCGCAGGATCAAAGGAGACATTTCTCTTTTGTTTTCATGAGCTGCAATGATCCTTTACGATCAGTCGTGCTTGTAGTGAAAGAGGAAGGGAATTCACACAGGTTATCAAGGCAACAGGAACAATGAAAAATATTTACAAAATTCCAGTCACAGATGGGGCCAAATCCTCAGTCATGAGCTGGCTGCCTTCTGCTATTCCAGTGGTGCAAGGCTGCTCTGATGGCTGGGAATCTGCCCCTCTCTGGATTCCCTTAGAACACCCCTGTATTCAAACTATTGCAATAACCCTCTTACAAAGTATGCCTTGTAAGGTATCATTTGAAAACTCATAATTTGCTGATCAGTATTATCCTGGTAAAATGTGTGGCCACATTGTATAAGTTATAAGATACCCTGGTATGGTGTTATTAACACACATTGCAAACTCCACAGCCCTGCCGAGGCAGAAGTCAGGTGTGTGATAAATAATGGAGGGAATTGTGTTTGCCTTAATTTGTCTTTAAGGAGTAAATAGAGTCATCAAGCAGGGAGGGAAAACAAAGGAGGTGGGAATAGGTAAATAACAGCAGGAAATATCCTTCCACGTAGACTCTTTGTCTCCTGGGTCCCAGCTGGCAATGTTTTTCAAGAGGGGGACTGAAACTATAAAAAGGTGGAACAAACACCCCAAGACACCAACCTCTCTCTCGCTGCCCATTGCATTCACTGCATCTGAAGAGACAAAGGAAGTAGCTGTTGGACTTTAGGGGAGGGGTCCTGACCTAACGTTTGGTCAGTAAGACTGCTGATGAAGCATGTGGTGAGAAAACTTCGCTTTGTTAAGTTAAACATCAGTAAACATTTTACCTTTATTTTTCTTGTATCCATTTCTGATTTTTATGCATCACTACTTGTACTCACTTAAAATATATCCCTTTGTAGTAAATACACTTGTTTAATTGTTTTACCTAATCCAGTGTGTTCAAGTTGAAGTGTCAGGGTAACTCCATTTGAGATAATAAATTGTGTGAATATTATTCCCCTAAAAGAATAGCAGACTTAATGTATTGGTACTCTCCAGGAGAGGACTGGGCTGTAAAGGACATAAGTTTCTGGGGGTGGTTGGGGTCACCCTGTGATAATTTTAATGCTAATAAGAGCCAAGGCATGACTGGCTGGCTGCAGCACACACAGACATAATTGGGAGTGACTTACATGCTGGAGGCTGTTTGTGAGCAGCAAGGCATTGTAAAGGGCACACTAGGTTATGGGGAAGGGGTGACACATCTACTCATTAGTCTGGATTGTACCCTAGTATGTCACAATAGAGACTACATCACCCCATCTGCTGGCTCTCACACTGGGAGTATTCCCAGTGGAAAGAACCCTTTCACCTTGGTGGTCCCCAGGGAGTGGAATGGCCATTTAGGGCTGTTGTAATTTACAACAGAGACCAGACCAGCTCTTGGAGATTACAAGGATTTAGAGACCATAAATGTAACTTGAAGTATTTTTTGCCCCTATAGTCACAGAGTTCAGCAAGCCTGCAGGATCGGGTAGTGAACATCACCTAGTGTCATATCTTGTACTCACGAGAGATGAGCACACAGTTACAGACAGGTAACTGAGACCCAGATCCTCAGAAGTATTTGGGTGTTTAACTCTCATTGACTTCAATGGGAGATAGGCACCTAAATAACTTTGTGCATCTGGCGTGAGCCAACAAATTATGAAATATCATTTTCTCTTTTTTATCTTTATGTAAGCATGTCCTGGTGGAAGAGCATCAGCCATCATATCATCCTTTCCTTAGAAGCTCATACTCTGGCCACTTTTGCCTAGCTCAGGCTTTCTTGGACTTTAGTTGAAAGTTTGTGGCTAAGCCTCTTCAGACACCCAAAACCCACAAACATCAACAAAGGCTGCGTTGATGCAATGTAACAAACATACCCTGAAAATCTAGCTACATGTTTATAATATATTGTGTAAATATGCCCATTATAAATGGGGAAAATATTGAAAGTTATCTTGTTCATTAATTCAACCCTTCTTTTATCAAAGTCAAAGCTCCACCTTAACAAGGCTATACATTCATTTCTTTGTTTTTGTTGTGTTGTTTGCTCCCATATATTTTCCTTATAGTCCTCCAGTGTCATTTATTGTTTGCTTGTGGAGAAGGAACATCAGCATCAATCATATCACAAAGTAGGAACTATGCATGGGTCTGGCCCTCAGTCTGGTTGCAATCATAGTCCAAGTCACACACTGTAGGCAAATTCCTGCTCTCAATTACACTAAGATAATCCATTAAATCCAGTGACTTCAGAAAAATTTGCCCCAATGCAAGTATAAAAGTTGTCCTTTTATCTCTAACTCCTTTTCTATCTTGTCATGATGACACATAACAGCTTCTGGAAACAAACCTCGGAGTATTGTCAGACAGTTTACTTAACAGCACAGATAAACTGAAATTAAAGAGATGTATTTTCAGACCCTTGTGTGGTGATTTGGCTATAGGACTCCCCTGCATTTTAATGGGTGTTGCACAGGAAAATCCATGGAGACATGGAGAAGGCAAGCAGAGATACAAACATGCATTTTACATATTGTAATGTTTTGCTTTTTACAGCTAAGTTCTGTTTGATTAATGATAATAAATATTAGTGAGATCCCTCAGGAATTTGTTTGGAAACCTCTCTTGTTTGTACTTCTTGAAAATGAGGAAATATGCAATTATCAAAGTATGCTGATGACTTCAATGCTGGCAGTAAAACAAATAATGGGGAAAAACAGTGTAAGCATGGTTTTGATATTTTAAGTGACTGAATCAGCAAATAAAAGTATTTTAATTAGGTAAAAATAAATATTGAGACAAATGAAGAGTACACATTAAATAGAACCTCTGGAGGCATATTAATCAGGAGAGATACTAAAGAATTGTGATCAGGGTTATGATAAATATACAAACTGTTTTCAGTTTGTACATAAATCCAGATATTAACCCAGCAAAGTGTACAGGAACTCCCAGAGCTGCAGTCTTATGCACTGTGTATGATACTCATAGATTTACCCCCTGCTATCACCATGAAATGGCACACATTAATAAGGATTGATTACTTTCTGCTGCAGCTTCTCTTTCAGGTCATTAGGGAATGTAGCATCAGCTATAGTTCAGACAATAGCAGCTCCCTCTCATTCTCCCCAGACCCAGCTCTCCATGCCTATGCTGCTTCTCACACACCTGCCTTCTATAGGAAACTTAAAACGCTGTAAAACTCTCATTTTGGGAGCTCTGTGCATGCTTGTCTTCAAGTTTCTCATTCTCATGTTACCTAAAACCCTATAAATGTTCTTTGTAATATCAAGGAAACAACATATTCCTCAACTGTAATGGCTCCAGAAAACAGTGTGTTTTGAGAGCTCAAACAGGAGCCATCCCTCTTTCATAGGGCTACTCCATTCTACCTCATGTTCACATCTGTAGCACTAGAAAATCTGACGTTTTCACTACCACCAATCTGGTAAGTCTAAAAATCATGAGACTGGCCAAAAAAATATCAGGAGATTTTAATAAACTTCACCTTGAGAATTAACACCAAAAAACGTGAATTATCCAGAAAGAGTCAAGAGACTTGGCATTTAGTCTGCAGCAATCTGGGGTGTGAATCTACCCCACACTAGCCTGCAGTAGACTAACTGTCCAGATGAATACTACTGATACACATTAACAGTTAGTTTGTGTGCTTTGATCCAGTGCATTAACTGTTAATGAGTGTCAGCAGTTCCACATGGGCAGTTAGTCTGCATTCATACCCCAGTTTATCACGAACTAAATGTTCAAGTAGACAAGCCCATATTTTCTCACTAACACCCATCCACAATATAATATTGCAAGAGAAAACAATGAAGAACCTTGGATGGAAACTTGTAGAAGAATATAAGATTTATATAAAAGTGGGAAATGTATGTCCCATGGAAATTAAGAAACATTTTAATCTGGGAAATACTAATGTTAGATATCACAACTTCTGATAACAAACACAAGAACTTGTTTTGCTCTAATACTTTGAAAACACTGCCACCATACTGTTTTCTGAGCCCTACTGATGTCCTTGAGTGCACCCCTCAGGTGTTGGGCCTCAAGCTATCACACGAGAATCACACTATTCTCCTATTTTCTTACTGGGCCCTGGACTATAGGCCCCTTCAATCAACCACATTTTTTTTTAAAAAGGAGGAAGTGTTGCCTTGTATAGCAAAGATATATACACTTGCACTGAGGTAGAGATAGAAGTAGGAGTAAGACCTATTGAAAGTCTTAGGGTAAGGATAAAAGGGGTAAAAACACATGGGTGATGTAATGGTAGGTGATTTCTATAGAATAACTAAGCAGGAAAAAGAGGTGGATGAGGCTTTTTTGAACAACTAACAAAATCATCCAAGACATAAGACTTGGTTGTGATGAGGGACTTCAACTAATCAGACATCCATTGGGGAAATAGTACAGCAGGGCACAGATTATCCAACAACATCTTGGAATGCATTGGAGACAACTTTTTATTACAAAAGGTGAAGAAAGACAGTAGGGGAGAGGCTACTCTAGATTTGATTTTGACAGCAAACCGTGGCCAGTGGGAGCTGTGATCGGCAGAACCTGCGGACGGAGCAGGTAAACAAACTGGACCGGCGTGCCAGGGGCTTTCCCTACACAAGCGGCGTCCCAGGTTTGGGAAACACTGGCCTAGATGAACCTACTATAAGGTAGGTGCACAGCTGGTTGGAAAAGCATATTCAGAGAGTAGTTCACAATCAGACCAGAAGGGCATATCAAGTGAGGTCCCACAGGGATCTGTCCTGCATCCAATTCTATTCAATATTTGCAGAAATGAGGTGGATAATGGAATAGGGAATATATGTAGAAAGTTTGCTGACTATACCAAGCTGGGAGGGGTTACAAGTACATTGGAGGACATGAATAGATTTCAAAATGATCTTGACAAACTGGAGAAATGGTCTGAAATAAATAGGATAAAATTCAATACGGACAAATGCAAAGTACCACATTTAGGAAGAAATAATCAATTGCACACATACAAAATGGGAAGTGACTGCCAAGGAAGAAGTACTGCAGAAAAGGATCTGGGGGTTATAGTGGATCACTAACTGAATATGAGTCAACAATGTAATACTGTTGCAAAAAAGTGAACATCATGATGGGATGAATTAGCAGGAATGTTATAAGAAAGATTTGAGAAGTAATTCTTCCACTCTACTCAGCACTGATAAGTCCTCAACTGGAGTATTGTGTCCAGTTCTGAGCACCACATTTTGGGAAAGATGTGGATAAACTGGAGAAAGTCCAAAGGAGATGAACACAAATGGTTAAAGGTGTAAAAAAATGACTTATGAGGAAAGATTGAAAAAAAGGGGGTTGTTTAGTCTAGAGGAGATACATGATAACAGTTTTCAAGTACAGGGGTGAGGGATAGCTTGGTGGTTTGAGCATTAGCCTGCTAAACCCAGGTTGTGAGATTAATCCTTGAGGAGGCCACTTAGGGATCTGGGGCAAAATCAGTACTTGGTCCTGCTAGTGAAGGCAGGGGGGCTAGACTCAATGATCTTTCAGGGTCCCTTCCAGTTCTATAAGATAGGTATAGCTCCATATATTATTTATTATACATAAAAGGTTGTTATTAAACAGGAAGGTGACAAATTCTTCTCCTTAACCATTGAAGACAGGACAAGAAGTAATAGGCTTAAACTGTAGCAAGGTAGATTTAGGTTAGATATTAGGAAAAACTTCCTAACTGTAAGGATAGTTAAAAACTGGAATAAATTACCCAAGGAGGTTGTGGAACCTCTGTCACTGGAAGTTTTAAGAACAGGTTAGAGAAACACCTATCAGGGATGGTCTATATAATATTTAGTCCTGACTCAGTGTAGGGGACTGTACTAGATGCCTATGGAGGTCCCTTTCAGTCCTACATTTCTATGATTCTATCTTCAGTGTCTGAAGTTCTTTCAGCTCCAGGAGCTATCAGAATGGTATCTAGTAACCAAACAGACTTATTAGAGAAAAAAACTATTTATTTAGAAAACAGATCTTATAACAATCAAACAGTCTATATTCATGCCTGCCTACCCCTAAGGCTACCAGCCCTGGATCTATGGAACACTCAGTTTCTTTAGACTCCCTCTGCAGAACTTGTCTCTACATCAGCCCGTCTTCCTAGACAGCCCCTAACAGTTGGCCCAGCCTTCACCTTCTGAAAGGGTCTATTTAATTGTTCGGTGCCCTTTTGTTTTTTATGCTCCCAGCCTGGCAAAACAAGACTTGCATCTTCATGGGGGAGAGGAGACTGAGGCTCCTCAAAGCTTTCCTCATTATTTTCGAAGTGTGAGCCAAGATTATTATTTTTTAATCTGAGGAGCCACTATGTTGACTTCCTGCTTGTTTTTACAACTGCCTCAATGAATTGGCATATAATTAACATTCCACTAACCCTTATCTAGTTATACAGTATATTTCAATAACTAGGCCAAATACAGTTTTAATAAAATTAGTACATAGCAACATTGCAGTTTCATGGTAACTTCACCTGTATTCCCCACCATGGTCCACTTTAGGAGTGCCCAGTCAAATTTTCAGATTCCTCCAATCCCTCAGCAAGATTGTGGGCCCCTTGGACTAAAGTTCCTGCCCATTTGCTGGGTTGAAAGGAAGACCCCAAGTCTGTTTAAACTCAGCCTTTATGTATCCTAAGTTATTTCTTTGTCTCTTAGGGCTTGTCTTAATTTACAGCGCTACAGTGGCACAGCAGCACTGGTGCCGCTGTAGTGCTTTAGTGAAGGTGCTCCTATGCCAGCGGGAGAGTTTATCCTGTCAGCATAGTAAATCCACCTCCCCAAGAGGTGGTATCTATGATAATGGCAGAATCTCTCCTGTCAACATAGCACCATCTATACAGAGTGTTAGGGTCAGTATAACTATTTTTCACACCCCTTAGCAATGTAGTGTAGACTTGGCCTTAGTCTCTTGAAAACAGTTTGAATCAGTATATGCAAGTGTCATAAACAGTTAGTTAAGGGTTAAGGTCTCTTTTACCTGTACTGGCTTAACAAGCAGTACCTGATGACCACCTGACCAGAGGACCAATCAGGGACAAGATATTTTCAAATCTCTGTGGAGGGAAGTTTTTTTTTCTGTTCTTTTGTTTTGAGTTGTGTCTCTCTTGGGAGTTAAGGGAGTCCAGACATCTTAATCAAGTCCTCCCAGGTTTCTGCAGTATTTTTCATCTATTCAGTCTAGTGAGTATTAGAAAGGCGAACTAGTTAATGCAGAGAAGGCCAGGGAGGAAGCTACCCACAAGAGAGAGATGGAGAAATGAGAGGCTGACCAACAAGCCAAAGAGGCGGACCACAGAGCCAAAGAGGCAGCCGAAGAGGCTGAGCACAGGAGACAAATGGAGTTAAAAGACAAAGACCTGGAATTAGCAAGGACTAACCCACCTGTTCCAGCCCCACCCAACAACCCTTCTCCAGGCACTGTTCCCCATCCCAAGATATTTCCCACCTACAGGGCAGGTGATGACACTGAGGCCTTCTTGGAAAATTTTGTACGGACCTGCCGTGGGTACGACATCCCTGAAGACCAGTACATGAGAGAGCTGAGGCCACGGCTCAGTGGACCCTTAGCAGAAGTGGCAGCTGAAATGCCTCTGGACGACATGAACAATTATCAACTGTTTCAATCAAAGGCCAGATACAGGATGGGGCTAACACCTGAACATGCCCGTCAGCGGTTCAGAGCCCAAAAATGGAAACCAGATGCGTCATTCCCCAACCACGCCTACTGCATTGACAAACATTGGAATACATGGCTAGCGGGAACAAACACTCGTAATTTTGAAGAGCTGTCACTCCTGATAAGACTGGAACAGTTCTTAGATGGTGTTCCTGAGGAAATAGAACGGTACATCCAAGATAGAGAACCCAAAACTATTGTCCAGGCAGGAGAAATTGGAGCCAAATGGGCGGAACTAGCAGAAAAGAAAAAAGCTACCACCCAGGGGAGCGAATCTAACAAGGGACAAACTGACAATAAATCCTACCACCGGGGGCCAATCAAAACCCCAGCTGCAACCCAAGTAAAACCTCAAACCACCTACAATCCCACCTCACCAGTCTCCAGCAACCCACCTCGGCCCAGTGACCCATGTTTTAAATGTAATGAACTGGGACACATAAAGGCCAAATGCCCCAAGAACCCCCATCGAGTACAGTCCATTACACCATCACTACACCAAGGATCCCCAGGCCCGGATGTCTCTCAAATACCCCCGAAGCGCAGGGAAACCTTGAGAGTGGGCGGGAAGAAGATTACTGCGTGGAGAGACACCGCTGCGAGCGTGTCAGTTATCCACCAGTCCTTAGTGGACCCGAAATTCATCAACCTAGAGGTCAAAATCACAATTTCTCCATTCATGTCAAAATCTGTAACCTTACATACAGCTGAATTGCCTGTCCAGTACAAGGGCTGGTCAGGACAGTGGACTTTTGCTGTCTATGACAATTATTCCATCCCCATGCTACTGGGGGAAGACTTGGCCAACCATGTGCAGCTGGCCAAGAGGGGGGGAATGGTTACCCGCAGTCAGGCCAAACAAGCTTCCACTCCCATCCCTGTTCCTGAGCCGTCCACCAGGGCCCCGTCTGTGTTACCAGAGACCCAGACTGAGGTGGTGGAACCGGATCCCATGCCAACAACTACAGCAGCCATATTACATCCAGTCCCAGAACCGGAACTCAAAGAGCAACCAGCGGCAGTACCAGCGCCAGCACTGACGCCAGCGCCAGGGGGCACCAATGGGCCTGAACTGGCAGAAGCAGCAGACAACCCTACCCAAGAGGCTCAGCCGGAGTCTGAAATAACACCTAGTGCACCAGCGGAGAGCGGTCCACAGTCTACGGGGGAACTGGTGTCTCCCACCTCAAGGGAACAGTTCCAGACTGAGCAGGAAGCCGATGACAGCCTTAAAAAAGCATGGGCAGCGGCACGGAGCGACCCACCGCCTCTCAGTTCTGCTAACCGATCCTGGTTCGTTGTAGAACAAGGACTTTTATATAAGGAGCTTCTTTCTGGTTGACACCAGGAAGGCTGGCATACTCAAAAACGGTTGGTGCTTCCAACTAAGTACCGGGAAAAGCTCTTAAGCTTAGCCCATGATCATCCCAGTGGCCATTCTGGGGTGAACAGAAGCAAGGACAGGTTGGGAAGGTCCTTCGACTGGGAGGGGATGGGCAAGGCCGTTGCCAATTATGAGGTATGAGGTCTTGTGAGGTATGCCAAAAGGTAGGAAAACCCCAAGACCAGGTCAAGGCCCCTCTCCAGGCACTTCCCATAATTGAGGTCCCATTTCAGTGAGTAGCTGTGGATATTATGGGTCCTTTCCCAAAGAAGACCCCCAGAGGAAAGCAGTACATACTGACTTTTGTGGACTTTGCTACCAGATGGCCGGAAGCAGTAGCTCTAGGCAACACCAGGGCTAAAACTGTGTGCCAGGCCTTAACTGACATTTTTACCAGGGTAGGTTGGCCCTCCGACATTCTTACAGATTCGGGAACAAATTTCCTGTCAGGGACCATGAAAGACCTGTGGGAAGCTCATGGGGTGCATCACTTGGTTGCCACCCCGTATCACCACCAAACTAATGGCCTGGTGGAGAGGTTTAATGGAACTTTGGGAGCCATGATCCGTAAATTCGTGAATGAACACTCCAATAATTGGGATCTAGTGTTGCAGCAGTTGCTGTTTGCCTACAGGGCTGTACCACATCCCAGTTTAGGATTCTCACCATTCGAGCTTGTGTATGGTCATGAAGTTAAGGGGCCATTACAGCTGGTGAAGCAGCAATGGGAGGGGTTTACGCCTTCTCCAGGAACTAACATTCTGGACTTTGTAAGCAACCTACAAAGCACCCTCCGACACTCTTTGGCCCTTGCTAAAGAGAACCTAAAGGATGCTCAAGCAGAGCAAAAGGTCTGGTATGATAGACATGCCAGAGAGCATTCCTTCAAGGTAGGAGACCAGGTCATGGTCTTGAAGGCGCTACAGGCCCATAAGATGGAAGCGTCATGGGAAGGACCATTCACGGTCCAGGAGCGCCTGGGAGCTGTTAACTACCTCATAGCATTTCCTAATTCCTCTTTAAAGCCTAAAGTGTACCATGTTAACTCTCTCAAGCCCTTTTATCCCAGAGAATTGCAGGTCTGTCGGTTACAGCCCAGGGAGGAGATGACGCTGAGTGGCCTGAAGGTGTCTACTACGAAGGACAAAGAAATGGTGGTGTGGAAGAGGTGACCCTCTTCACAACTCTGGAATGTCTACAGCGGCAACAGATCAAGGAGCTGTGCATTCACTTCGTCCCCTTGTTCTCAGCCAACAAGATGGACTGAGCAAACGTACCACACCATTGACACAGGTAATGCTCACACGATTAGAACCCCACCCTACCGGGTGTCACCTCATGCCCAAGTTGCTATTAAACGGGCGATTGAAAACATGCTGGAGATGGGTATCATCCGCCCCTCTACCAGTGCATGGGCATCTCCAGTGGTTCTAGTTCCCAAACCAGATGGGGAAATATGCTTTTGCGTGGAATACCGAAAGCTAAATGCTGTAACTCGGCCCGACAACTACCCAATGCCGCGCACCGATGAGCTATTGGAGAAACTGGGACGTGCCCAGTTCATCTCCACAATAGATTTAACCAAGGGGTACTGGCAAGTACCACTAGATGAACCCGCTAAACAAAAGTCAGCTTTCATCACCCATGCAGGGGTGTATGAATTTAATGTGCTTCCGTTCGGACTGCGAAATGCACCCGCCACCTTCCAAAGGCTGGTAGATGGTCTACTAGCAGGATTGGGAGAATGTGCAGTTGCCTACCTCGATGATGTGGCCATTTTTTCTGATTCATGGCCCGAACACCTAGAACATCTGGAAACGGTCTTTGAGCGCATCAGGCAGGCAGGACTAACTGTTAAGGCCAAAAAGTGTCAAATAGGCCAAAACAGAGTGACCTACCTAGGGCACCAGGTGGGTCGAGGAACCATTAACCCCCTACAGGCCAAGGTGGAGGCTATCCAAAAGTGGCCTGTCCCAAGGTCAAAGAAACAGGTCCAATCCTTCTTAGGCTTGGCCGGATATTACAGGCGATTTGTACCACACTACAGCCAAATCGCTGCCCCACTAACTGATCTGACCAGGAAAACCCAGCCAAATGCAGTTAAGTGGACTGATAAGTGTCAGAAAGCCTTTACCCAGCTTAAGGTGACCCTCATGTCTGACCCTGTGTTAAGGGCCCCGGACTTTGACAAACCCTTCCTAGTGACCATAGATGCATCTGAACATGGGGTAGGAGCAGTTCTCATGCAGGAAGGATCGGATCACAACTTCCATCCTGTCGTGTTTCTCAGCAAGAAACTGTCTGAGAGGGAAAGCCACTGGTCCATCAGTGAAAAAGAATGTTACGCCATTGTGTATGCCCTGGAAAAGCTACGCCCATACGTTTGGGGACGGCGGTTCCAGCTACAAACCGACCATGCTGCGCTAAAGTGGCTTCATACTAACAAGGGAAACAACAAGAAACTTCTCCGATGGAGTTTAGCTCTCCAAGATTTTGATTTTGAAATTCACCACATTTCAGGAGCTTCCAACAAGGTTGCTGATGCACTCTCTCGTGAAAGTTTCCCAGAATCAAATGGTTAACAACTGTTCTTGAAATGTGAAAAAGCTCGTTGGTTACATACTTAGTAGTATCTGTAACAGTGCATGTGTTTCTTAATCTGTTATTTTAAAGTTCTAGGAGGAAATCACCGCCAGTGTGGGTCCCCCACTGTCTGCGATTTGGGGGGCATCATAAACAGTTAGTTAAGGGTTAAGGTCTCTTTTACCTGTACTGGGTTAACAAGCAGTACCTGATGACCACCTGACCAGAGGACCAATCAGGGACAAGATATTTTCAAATCTCTGTGGAGGGAAGTTTTTTTTTCTGTTCTTTTGTTTTGAGTTGAGTCTTTCTTGGGAGTTAAGGGAGTCCAGACATCTTAATCAAGTCCTCCCAGGTTTCTGCAGTATTTTTCATCTATTCAGTCTAGTGAGTATTAGAAAGGTGAACTAGTATTTTTTTACTTTTATTTCTGTATTGGCAATTGTATGTTTTGCTATAGGAATCTCTTTATTTCTATTGCTGTACTTTGCTTTTACCGAGAAAGAAAGGGGGAGGGGGAGTTCTCTCCAGGTTTATAATTTAGATTCTGTGTATTGTTCCATCCTGGTATGACAGAGATAGGGTACTTTCTTTTTTTGCTCTTTTTAATAAATTATTTTCTTTTCTTTGGACTTGGTTAATTCCTTCTCTTGTGGCGATTCAAGGGAAGGGGAGGGGGGAAGAGTGAGTTCCTCCTGAGGTTGATTCACAGAGTTGAATCAGTGTGTATCTCTCCAGAGTGGCTAGGAGAGAGGGAGGGGGGAAGTGGGCTGCTTCCCTGTGTGTAGAGATTCAGGGAGATTGAATCTGTGTTCCCAGGGGAAGTTTTTGGGGGAACAGGCAGTGTATCAGACACTTAGAAAACTGACTGGTGGCAGCGAGAACCAGATCTAAACTAGGATTTTAGTTTAGAGGAGTCCATGCAGGTCCCCATCTTGTGAACCCAAAAGCTCCAAGTGGGGGAGAAACCTATGACAGCAAGCCAATCCAAGGATGGTAACTCTCTGAAATAGTTTACTGGCTTAGCGACTTGCCTTAATCACACAGTGACAATCAGGGTCCAGACACCTCAAGGGGAGAACAGAGGGAAACCCCAAAGAATAATCAATTGAATCAACTGGTTGTATACAATGTTATTTTGTGTGTTTATATAAAATCAGGTGCAGTCTTTTATGAAAGCATGTAATGTTATGAACTTGATGGTCATTAGGAGATATCTGTACAGTTTATGGTTACAAATGTACACATGTATATATGTGTAGAAAATTGTAATTGTAACTAGGGTTGTCAAACAATTAAAAAAATTAATTGTGATTAATCATGTGATTAATTGTGCTGTTAAACAATAATAGAATATCATTTAAATATTTTGGATGTTTTCTACATTTTCAAATATATTGATTTCAATTACAACATAAAATACAAAGTGTACAGTGCTCAATTTATATTTTTATTACAAATATTTGCACTGTAAAAAAAAAGAAATAGTATTTTTCAATTCCCCATTACAAGTAATGTAGTGCAATCTCTTTATCATGAAAGTTGAACTTACAAATGTAGAATTATGTAAAAAAATGACTGCATTAAAAAACAAAACAATGTAAAACTGTAGAGCCCTACAAGTCCACTCAGTCCTACTTCTTGTTCAGGCAATCGTTCAGAGAAACAAGTGTATTCACATTTGCGGGAGATAATGCTGCTCGCTTCTTGTTTACAATGTCACCTGAAAGTGAGAACAGCATTTGCATGGCACTGTTGTATCCAGATTCATAAGATATTTACATGCCAGATGCACTAAAGATTCATATGTCCCTTCATGCTTCAACCCCTATTCCAGAGGGCATGTGTCCATGCTGATGATGGGTTCTGCTTGATAATGATCCAAGGTAGCACGGACTGACACATGTTCATTTTCATCATTTGAGTCAGATGCCACCAGCAGATAGTTGATTTTCTTTTTTGGTGGTTCCGGTTGTGTAGTTTCCACATCAGAGTGTTGCTCTTTTAAGACTTCTGAAAGCATGCTCCACACCTCATCCCTCTTAGATTTTGGAAGGCACTTCAGATTCTTAAACCTTGGGTCGAGTGCTGTATCTTTAGAAATTTCACATTGGTAACTTCTTTGTGTTTTGCCAAATCTGCAGTGAAAGTGTTCTTAAAATGAACAACATTTGCTGGGTCATCATCCAGACTCCTATACCGTGAAATATATGGCAGAATGTGGGTAAAACAGAGCAGGAGTTCCATCACAAATTTAATTAATGAATTATTTTTTTAATGAGCATCATCAGCATGGAAGCATGTCCTGTGGAATGGTGGCCAAAGCATGAAGGGGTATACAAATGTATAGCATATCTGGCACATAAATACCTTTCAATGCCATCTTCAAATGTGCCATGCGAACGCCTGTTCTCACTTTCAGGTGACATTCTAAATAAGAAGTAGGCAGCAATATCTCCCGTAAATATAAACAAACATGTTTGTCTTAGTAAAGAAGGACTGAGTGGACTTGTAGGTTCTGAAGTTTTACATTGTTTTGTTTTTGAGTGTGGTTATGTAACAAAAAAAATCTATATTTGTAAGTTGCACTTTCACGATAAAGAGATTGCACTATAGTACTTCTATGCGGTGAATTAAAAATACTATTTCTTTTATCATTTTTACAGTGCAAACATTTGTAATAAAAATAATAATATGAAATGAGCACTGTACACTTTCTATTCTGTGTTGTAACTGAAATCAATATATTTGAAAATGTAGAAAAGCATGCAAAAATATTTAATATATTTCAATTGGTATTCTATTGTTTAACAGTGCAATTAAAGCTGCAATTAATCACGGTTAATTTTTAAAATCATGATTAATTTGTTTGAGTTAATCACGTGAGTTAACTGCGATTAATCAACACCCCTAACTGTAACCAAGGTGCAACTACAGCAGGGGTGGGCAAACTATGGCCCAGGGGCTGCATCTGGCCCTCCAGATGTTTTAATCCAGCCCTCGAGCTCCCACTCGGGAGTGGGGTCTTGGGCTTGCCCTGCTCCGGTGCTCCAACCAGGGAGCAGGGTCAGGGACTTACCCCACTGCGCATGCCTCCCCGAAGCAGCAGCATGTCTCCCCTCTAGCTCCTACACATAGGGGTATCCAGGGGGTTCTGCATGCTGCCCCCATCCCAAGCTCTGCCCCTGCAGCTCCCATTGGCTGGGAACCACAGCCAATGGAGCTGCAGGAGCAGTGCCTGCGGACAGGGCAGAGCACAGAGCCTCCTGGTCATGCCTCCATATAGGAACCAGAGTGGGGACATGCTGCTGCTTCTGGGAGCCGCTTGAGGTAAGCACCACCCAGAGCCACAACTCTGACCCCCTCCCATGCCCCACACCCCTGCCCCAGCCCTGATCCCCTCTGAACCCCTCGGTCCCCAGCCCGGAGCACTGTCCTGCACCCTGAATCCCTCATCCCCAGACCCACCCCGGAGCCTGCAACCCCAGCCGGAGTCCTCACCCCCCCACATACATCTCAACCCCCTGCCTCAGTCCGGAGCCCCTTCCCACACCCGGAACCCATTTCTGGCCACACTCCAGAGCCAGCACCCCCAGCCACGGCCCACACCCCAACCCCCAATTTCGTGAACATTCATGGCCTGCCATACAATTTCCATACTCAGATGTGGCCCTTGAGCCAAAAATTTGCCCATCCCTGAACTACAGCATCACCTCACAGCAGTGTGGGGAAGCAATCCGGTGGGGACAGGGGAGACATTTCCAAGGCTAATTATTTACACTACCCCAAGCACCTAACATTGTACAATCTGGGGAAAGACCATGAACGTTAATGGTAAAGGCATTGAAATTGAAAAGAAAACCCCAGTCATGGAAAACTAGCAAAGGAGGGAGTTTCTCCTACTCTGTGTAACCATGAATTACTATAGTCTGAGAGAGAAAAAAAACCTGCAAACCCTGTTAAAAGGGCAGAGACTGTAAATGAAGGCTATCCAGAAATGCAATCCGGGAAACATAGGATCCCTTCTAGGATAGAGGGCACACTGGGGAACTGTTAAGAGGCAACAGGTAACTTGTATGAGAGAAGCCTGAGGTTGCGTCTTTATGGTTATTTTCTGTGTAACTTCTATGTGTTTGCTTTTTCTTACTATTTTATCTTTGAATCTGATCTTACCCTAAGCCAGGGGTTCTCAAACTTCATTGCACAGCGACCACTACGAACCCAGGAGGAGGGACCGAAGCCTGAGCCCCCCGAGTTCTGCAGCCCCAGGCTGGAGGGTCAGAGCCTAAGCCTGAGCCCTATCGTTCTGGGCAAGGGGGCCAAAGGCTTCAGCCCCAGTTGGGGTCCTGTAACCTTGAGCCCTGCCACCCAGGGCTGAAGCCCTTGGGCTTTGGCTTTGGCCCCGGGCCCCAGCAAGTCTAACACCAGCCCTGGTTACCCCATTAAACACAATCACATATAAACCATTCATACATTTAATACAATGGTCCCCAATTTCATGGGATTGAAATTTCTGTCACAAGCAGCCCCACATCCTCCACAAATCTTATAACCACTTAAGAGCCTGATCCAACTTCCAGTGAAGTCACTTAAGACCTATATATCTACACAATTATTACAAATAGAGGAAAGAAGATTGGTAAAAGCGATTAAAATTAATATTGATGTGTAAAAATATCTCCGTTAAAACTGAAGGACTGATTCTCCTCCAGTATTTGAGTGTTCTCCAAAATCTGGGATATAGAAAGCAATTGAACATCACATAGATAAAAGAAAAGGCTGAGTCCTGCTGCGACTAGTTTACTTTTCCAGCCCATTAAGTGTGGGTGGAATTTAAATTGGGATTTCCTTCCTTCCTTCTGTAATCCTGATGGACTCTAACTCAGTCATGTTTATCAGGATTTTCCACATACTGAAGTTCTAATAATCCCATAATGCATTCAATCTGAAATTGAAATTGTAGGCTTATTTATCTGTGTGTATTGCAGTAGCACCTAAAGGCATCAGGGCCTTGTGCGGGAGTCACTGTACTTACTCACATACACTGAAAATATGATACATGCCTTAAAGAGTACACAATCTGAAAATAAGACAAGACACAACTAGTGGATATAATTTCACACAACACATAGTCAACCTGTGGAACTCTTTGCCAGAGGATGTTGCGAAGGCCAAGACTATAACAGGATTCAAGAAAGAACTAGATAAATTCATGGAGGATAGATCCACTGAAGGCTATTAGCCAGGATGCAAAACCATGCTCTGAAGTGTCCCTAGCCTCTGTTTGCCAGTACCTTAGAATGGATGACAGAGGATGGATCACTTGATGAATACCTACTCTGTTCATTTGCTCTGAAGCACCAGACATTGGCCACTGTTGGAAGACAGGATACTGGGATAGATGGACCATTGGTCTGACCCACTATGGCCATTCTTATGTTCTAACAAACAGGTGGACAGCAAGGCCATTAAGATTGGTGGAATAAGCAGCTGTTACATGAAGCCATCTGTCAAGTATTTTTAGGCAGCATATCAGAAGTGAAATTTAAGGAGAAATTTCAAGGATAATGCAGTGGCATCATGGAGTTTTACAGGGACCATCTTCTTTTCATCAGGAGAAAGTGCAACAGTGCTTGGGACAAAATGTAACTAATGGGCAATGAAGGCTAACATCACTGGTGAAGCCAAGGTAGGTGCCAGTGGCTCAATAATTTATGAAAGATGATAGGTAGGCTAGAGTGTTAAGCCGCAAATGGCCTTAAAAATGAAGACAAGTAGTTTGTATTTGTTAGAGTGAAAAAGGGGAGTCAGCAGAAGGGGGACAGGAGGGTGAAAGCAACAAGCCAGGTTGAAGACCTTTTGCCAGAAGCAAAGGCTGCAAGGAAATGTTATTTTATTGTGATTCCTTTTATGGTTCAGAATGCTTTGTTTTAAATCTTGGCTTTTTTATATAAATTATTGTGTTGATCCTTGGAAAAATTAATAATAAATTCAAATGGCTGACATGGGAATTTTTTTTCTATTTGAGAAAAAAAAATGTTTGAAGGAAATGTACCAAGATGGCAAAAGTTGCATATTTATAAAGTCCACTTTCAAGCTATTTACTACAAAATCCCATTATACCATTCTTTTCGTTGAATAAAATGGAATGACTCGATCACAGTGAGCTTTGTAAGATCTTGAGATAATTCCCTGTGTAACAACAGTGCCTCTCCATGCTGAAAGAAGAACAGGAGTACTTGTGGCACCTTAGAGACTAACAAATCTATTTCAGCATAAGCTTTCATGGGCTACAGCTCACTTCTTCGGATGCATAGAATGGAACACACAGACAGGAGATATTTATACATACAGAGAACATGAAAAGGTGGAAGTATGCATACCAACTGGAAGAGCTGAGAGTGTATTCAAGTTTATGAAGAGTAGTGATAGTTTATAACTTGCTAAAGTGTTCATACTGGTGATGATGTCAAAAGCCAGGGGACAATGTGTGAAAGTTAGGAAGTTAAATAAAAAAATTGGGTTCATATAATTTATGTTTAAAGCATAGTTAATATATGGAGTACATTGGCAAGTAACACATTACATAAAAAACACTACACATGGATTTAAAAGGTTGCTGGATATTGGTATAGAAGGTTTGGACCGAAAAAAGTATTGTCAAAATTAGAAAGGTATGACTGAGATAAACTGGTCATTATAAGTTTGTTTAGACAAATGATCTTTTCTTCCCAGGACATTTTTGATGCCTTTATCCCTGTATTACCTCTATAAATACCACATTCTTTGTGCACATAGAGATAAAAAGAAAGTTTTATTCATTTATTGTTTCCTGAGGTGATTCTTACTAAATCTGAGCAGTCATTACAATGTCGGTGTTGAAATAATGGAATTAAAGTGTCATCACAGTCCACGTCTATTAATTCTCTCTTAAAGGGTCAGTGCTTTTCAACACAGAAATGACAGGTACAGCTCTTGTCTTACTCATGGTGTTTTAAACAGAGTTGATGCAGTTCACACAATATTATTCCAAACGGTAACCCAGCTATGCTAACACTGAATTTATGATGGGTCAATACAATGCTTATTCATACAATGCTACTTCCCTCATTTTGATTTTTTTAATTGAGAACAAAAGATATGAAACAATTTTGCTGAGAGAATATATTAAAGTCACTCTTTAAATGGACTACATATAAATGAACCATTGATATAAAGTGTGGCAGTATATTAAAGTGGAATGCATTTCTTTTCAAAGTGAAGCTGAGAATTTGGCCTGCCACACCAAGAGACTGAAATGTTTGTAGAATATGTTTATTTTCTTTTCTAATTTTTGCGTGAGAATATCACTGCATCTGATGCCCATTGGCTGTCTTCCAACGACCCTCCACACAAGCCCTGGCATAGGAATCATGACGTAGATTTATCAGCAATGCTGTGGGAATTCTGAGCTGCCCATAGGCAGCGAGGTTAAGCTCCTTCCTGCAACTTAGACAGCCATGTAGAGCTGCCTATGTTATTTCAAGAGCTGTTCTGGCCCCAAGAGCAGCCCAGAACTAGCCACTTTATCCCCCTTTCCCTGGGATGGGACTTCTGTACTTCACCTCTTAAAAAGTGCAAACCAGAATCACCCCCTTAATTTTGATACATACTGTTTTTATTACCATCGTCAGTGTGTTCATCCCTGTACAAAGCATTATTAAACATCCCAGACTCTGACCCAAGAGTTTACATGTGCATATTACACATAAATACATACTATACTTAGGCTGAAAGTCAAACAGTTATTAGGTCAACATACTTTCCCCTATATATTAATATATACTCATGACTATATTTATGTAGCGGGTCAGTATTAGGAGAGGTGGCTCAAGGCAAGTATGTTAATGAGAGAAATTTGAAAGTTGAGAAGGAGGTAGCTCTGAGTGCGCTATGGAAGAAGGTGAAAAAATTAGAGTAGAAGGAGACAATGGCTTTAGGTGAATAATCTGAGAAAAGGGATTCTAGAGTCTATTTAACATCTCTGACTTGAGTGGCAGGTGCTCTGGGCTGCTGAAAATCAGGCCATTTATTTAGGTGCTTACGTATAGGTAACAAAATCATGTTTTTTCCACAAGCCCCATTTAAAGGGGTCGCCGGAGCAGATGTGGAACTCACTCACAGTCTAGTTTCCAGACTCCTATTGCTCCAGTGGGAAGTAACGTGTGACAGTCCTATATTTGACACAGATTTCTTCCCTTGAAATGCTGGCCAATGTGTTTGGGGTATGAGGGGGGAGGGGAGCACAGAGCCTTGGATCTGTCCATCCTCCACCCCTGCTTGTCCGCATGTGTGAGAGGGAGTGGTGTGTGTGTGGGTGGAGGGTGGCCCTGGAGATGATACACTTTTCCCCCACTGTTGTTGCCAGTAATAGGGGTAGCCAGTTCAGGGAAGTAAGAGGTTGCCTCATGCTCGCCTATGCCACAGCTAGTCACAATCTAGCCCAGACTTAGGAGTCTAATGTTAAGTAACCAGGTTTGACTTTTTGGCCATGATAACAGTGAAATTCATTAAGAAGTTTCAATACTTTATGTTTAATCCATGTAAACTGAGTGTTATGTACATAAATATTTAGGGGCCAATTTTGATCTTATTAAAGGCAGTGATGCATTTTAAATTAAGTACAATGGGAACAGGATAGGTCCGTAGAGATATTCAACATTCTTAATTTTTTTAAATAACTCCCCTTGATTAAAACTGGTCAGGTGATTAAAAATAGATTTCTTCTTTTGACCTTCAGGTGGGAGGGCAATAGTGTCTATTAGTTGTCATCACTCACATGTGCTGTGTCAGTTTGAAAAGCATTACCAGTAGCAACAAGTGCCAGTTACATACCTCCTGACTCCCCCTAGAACAGGGGTTCTCAACTTTTTTCTTTCTGAGGCCCCCCCAACATGCCATAAAAATCCACAGCCCGTCTGTGCCACAATAACTGTTTTTTCTGCATATCCAGTAGATTAAAAGCTAGGGCCAGCATTAGTGGGGTAGCAGGCAGGGGAATAGCCTGGGGCCTGACACAACAGGCAGCTCTGCGAAGTTAAGTTGCTCAGACTTTGGCTTCAACCCTGGGCAGTGGGGCTTGGGCTTGGGCTCGGGCTTCAGCCCTGGGCGCCAGGACTCGGGCTTCAACTTTGTGCCCTGGGCCCCAACAAGTACAATGCCGGCCCTGCATTCTGATTTATTTTGGAGGACCCCCTGAAACCTACTCAGGGTCCCCCAGCGACCCCCGGACCCTGAGTTGAGAACCACTGTCCTATACGAAGATCCTCAAAAATGTATTGGCTGCTTCCAGCGTCTCTGCAGGCTGGCTCGGATATCCACTTGGCAGGAAGGGGGACTCAGCTGGAGTCATAACCTGAGGGGATTAAGGGAAGGGTGCTTTGCTGCCCTGCAGTGACTATTTAGCACTAAGGTGATGGGTGCATAGATTAGAGAGACACTCTTTCTTAGCAAGTTCCTGCTGGGGCTAGGCAGAAGCTGCACCCCCACATGCTGCCCCTTCTCAGCCCAAGGCAGCTTTAGCTGAAAGGACAAACCTCCAGAATTTTCCAGTTCTCCCCTGAATATTGCTTGTGCCTTGGTAAAGCAGCAGAAGGTGAAGGCAGCCCCAAAAAGTACAGAATGGCTCGGAAAGAAAGAACCGGGGCGGAAAATAGCCCCTGTGGAAAAATAGTTCTTTCCATTTTGTAATATTGCCCAGGCCTTCAACTTCAGGCAGGAGCTGTAACATAGGAACTCTACTGACTTTCAAGTAATATTTTAAAGCTATTGTCCTCAATCACTATTTGTATACTGTACACTTGCTGCAAATGATATTGAGTGGCATTCATGTACTCTTTAAGGAACCACATCCAGCCTCTCAGCTCCAGAGAGCTTTGCCTTGAGGTAGGCCATTTATTGAGTGTGGTGATGGTGGATAAAGCAAATGAAATGGAGGGATTATCTCCTTCCGCCTCCAAACACTAAACATATATAAAGTGTCAAGCAGTAAAAATCTCCCAATGCACGGCTGGGGAAATGTTGCATATTTACTTGCTAAAGCCTCAACGACTGAAGAAGCATCTGGATTCTATGCACCCGGGTGCCTACTGTCAACAGTATATCCGATCATTTTCGCTCTTGCAGCTATTCGGGATAATAAAATTACACACACACCGCCTAAACTCAGGATAAGTATAAAGTGCACCAATTAAACCTAATGAATGTGGGAGAGCTTCAGTTCAAATATTGTACAGTCTCTATCTCTGCATGTCACACAAGCACACAAGGAAAAAAAATAAAATCCTACTTTTTCGTCTTTTTAATAGCATGATATAGGCAACAAAAAAGTGGCTCTTCAGTTAATTTCTCCCTTGCAGCTTCTGCAATATTCTTATAATGAGAGAGATTAGTGTTTTTATTTATTGTTATTTGTTAAGTGTGATAACTGAGGTAAGTGCTCTATGATTTATAAAAAGACATTAACCGTGCCTTTAGAAGCTTACAGCTTAAATGGAGAAAAACAAGGAAACAACGAGAAACCCAGAGAATGGGGTGAGCTGCTTAATTTAATGGAACTGTAACAGCTTTTGTTGCAATAAGTTATATTTAGAGATCTTTGGAAGAAAGGATTTTTCAGGAAGGTTATCAGTGAATATCATGTGGATCCCTGGAGACTGATCAAATACCCATTGAAGTGAATGGAAGCACTGACTTCAATGGACATTAGATCAGGACACTGCTGCACAGGAATAGGAAAAGAGGCCCAGAATTATGGAAAAGCATAGAAAAAAAGTATAGTAATGAGGTTTGGAGAAAGAAAAAAGGGCGTGGTGAGATAGACTGTATTAACTGAATGATGTGATAACAAGAACACAGAATCTAATGTGGAAGATGAGAGGAAGAGCAATGGACAACAGAAGGGCATAAAAAAGTAGATATAGCAAATATCAGATGTACGATACCCATTACTTTTATTTACATTAGCAAGCAGATATGAAAAGTGGTTCTCATTCATTTTGTTGTCATCTTACTCGAGCTAGACAAATAATTTGTACAGGGAAATTATTTAAATTTTTGCACTTTTTTATTTGCCAATATTATGCTTTTTCTTGTGTATTCACAATTATTTATTGAATAATTTAATGTAAATTATTGGCATGTAACTCAGAACTCTCCTGAGAACTGGGAGACCCCTGTTCAAATCCTTCCTTCCCCTCTGGCAAAGAGGGGGGAATTGAATCTGAGTCTCCCACATCCCAGGCAAGCGCTCTAACCACCAGGATAAAAGTTATAAAGTGCACAGCCACACTACTACCTTCTCCTCCTGCTGCCACCATTTTGTGTAGAGTGAATGAGTGAGGCAAGCACCTAACTCATTTCCTCACAAAGCATCCTAGGCTCCTAAGCACCTGACTTCAAGCAGTGGGTTCCCATTTGTGGATCACTAAGATGATCTCTATCTCTGAGAGAGGGGTGGGAATTAGGACACAACCCTCTCATTAGCATCTCCTACTAGCTAATTTAGGTGGCTCCATACTTAGCATGCTGGCATTTGTGGATTACATTCTTAGGTTCCTATCGCTCCTATTTGTTGCATAGGGAGCATAGGCACCTAACTCGGCTTTGTGGATCACAGCATTGTTCCTGTGGTTTTCTACAAACCATGGTGTTCAACGTTGCAATTCCTGAGTCACTTCATGGTTCTCACTCTGAGTAGGGTGACCAGATATCCCATTTTTAAAGGGACAGTCCTGGTTTTAGGGACTTTTTCTTATATGGGCGCCTATTGCCCCCCACCCCCGTCCCATTTTTTCACAGTTGCCATCAGGTAACCCTAGCTCTGGGAACCCAACAGGGAAGTTTGCAGAGGAAGAAGGAACTGAAGCCAAGTCTTGTAAGTCCCTGGCTAGTACCCTAACCACCAGACCATCCTTCCTCTCAGCTACTATGAAATCTAAGTTTTGGAATACTTAATTATGATCTGTATTGATGTTACCAGGCCTTTGCAAGCTTACCCATTCCTTCTTTTATAGTGTTTATATGGTTTAAAAAAAATCTCTATCACACACATACATACATACTCGCACACACAGAGAAATAATGGATCTTCTTGTCTTATTTCTGTCATTTTCCCCTCTCACCGATCTAAATGAATCCCAAACCCCCAGTGCCCATGCTACCCTTGTGACATCATAGTCTCACCTCTCATTTTATGGATTTCTTATATTGCTTTCTTCAGAAACAAAATGCCCACTCCTCAGTTATTTTCTTGCTCTCTTTTACACTTATTTTCACAGTTTTCCATGCAAATAAATGAAAGGAATGTATAGCAGGAAAGGAGAAGGACAATCAGAGGACAAATTGTAATAATTACTTATATTAACCCATAATGTGCAAACAATATATGCCAAAAAACTCCAATATCCCACTTCACAAACTGATTTACCAAAATGCATTCATGACAAACCTAAACAAGCCTATATTCTTATTTGTGTTACTCTTTTTCATCAGACGCCTAACCCTTCTTGTAGGCACACATTTGTCTTGTGTTTGCACTCATCACTTCCATTTTTAAAAGTGGCCTGATTATTCAGTCCCACAGGAAAATGACTGTGAAGGGACAAGCATAGGGGAAGAAAAGTTCTCTGAAGTGCCTTTTATAGAGTTCCCCCTATTGCCCTATTGGGATTGGCTTCCTCCCATGGGACGTACATGTGTTTCAGTCTCCACAATCTCCAGATCTCCAAGATGAACCCTGGTGTTTATTTATTTTTTGCTGTAAAGCATCCATCACCCAGAAAAAATAATAAAATTTCCTTCTATTTTCCTTCAAATTCGTTGTATAACATAAGCCAAGTATCCACTTTATTAACTGGACCTACCAGTCTTCTGCCTGTGCCCTTAGATTCCAAATTTCTGAAACACTTTCTCCAACTTATTTGTGAAGCTGAACAAGTCATTCCCAGTTATCACAATCACCAGGTGGGTGGCTGAGGCAGGAGCAGCCCAAGTCTGGAACAGCATTTGGCTAGTGTGGGATCAGGCAAGAGCAGGAGAAGGAGCAATGGCCAGTTGGAACTGGAGCAGTCGGTTTAGAACTACTAGGCAGTAGGAATGTTCCCAGCCCACAAATGACACTGAGTGGACTAGAGAGATTGCTTACATTAGGAGCCCATATCCCAGCCTAGGGATCATCTGGCTGAGTACTCGCTTGTGAATTGGCTGAACCCTGGTTGAATGGCATGGGGCCTATCACAAGACCTGCAGGTAATTGCCTCTGATGACTCATCACACTCTCTGGTTCAGGGATGACTCATCATGCTTAAACAGACTCAGTCTCAGAGGTCATTCAGGTTTAGGAAGGCTCAGGCTTAGAGGTAGTTCATCACACCAGTCTACTTTCATCTCCCTTGGCTCCACTTCCCAGTCTCAGTTCCAGTCTTCTTCCTTGGAGTCACATCCCAGACCCAATCCTCTACCCCTGAACCTGTCCACTCCTCAGCTCCACAACCCAGACCCAGAGCCACCCTCCTCAGCTGTATGTCCCAGCCTTCCCTCCATGTCCCCAACCTATCCTTGGCTCCAAATCCCAGTCATAACCCCCACCCTGCTCCACTGGATCCTCAGAGCCTCATCCCAATCCCTGACTCTCCCCCAATTTTTTTCCCAGTTCCCCAACCCACTTGACTTTATGACCCAGTCCTTCTGCAATCCCCTATTATTTCCTCATCCCAGTTTCCACACACCCTGGGCTTTTTCATCCTAGTCATGTGCCTGGCCACAGTTACCTCCCTCACCACATCTCCAGGCCCAGCTTCTTACTCCTCTGCATTCATGTTCCTGCTTCCTCCATGTTCTCCATGTTGTCTGGGTGTCACTAGTGGGAGCATTTAGATCACTGGAAAGACATTCTGTGAGAGATTCACAGATTCCGAGGGATGTGCTGGCCACCACTTCCCACAGCCCCCATTGGCCTGGAGCGGTGAACCACGGCCAATGGGAACCGCGATTGGCCGAACCTGTGAACATGGTGGGTAAACAAACCAGCCCGGCCTGCCAGTGTGCTTACCCTGGTGAGCCGTGTGACAAAGGTTGCCGATCCCGGATCTAGTCTGACCTGTTCTATACCACAGTCCATAGAACTTTACCAAAACAACTCCTAGACCATATCATTCAGAAAAACACAGCCAATCTGGATTTACAAAATGCTAGTGATAGAGAATCAGCCATGACCCTTTGTAAAAGAGACAGTTTTGTGTCTCTTGCCACCATACTTCCCAGGAGTTTGGAGAAGCAATTTCAGGGAAAGTCCTGCTCAGACCCTGCAACTCTGGGATTGACCATGATCAGTCGGGTCACCCTTTGATGGAATCTTTAGAGAAATAACTGCAAAACCACATCTCTATTGAGCATGTGCAAACTCAAAATTTTTGAGGCTCATAAATTGGCCAAATTTGGGCAGATTTTCATGGGACCAGCCAAAGGCACATCCGGACTCCAGGATAATCCTCCTGCCAAATTTCAAGTCCTTGTTCCAAGATAAAGAGGCGCTAGATTTTCTCTACAAAACAGTATTTTAATGCAGCAAAACAACTTTTTCTCTAATGTCATTCTGGCATGGAAAAATTAAAGCCTCAATGCTTAAAGTTTGCAAAGTTATAGGCAATTGAAAATGGGATCTTGTAATGAAAATGTCAGATAACGTGAGCTAGAAATTTTCCTACCTGCTCTGCTTGTAATGTGTCTAAGTTTTCATTCACAGACTGAAATCAGAAGCTCATGTATCTACTATTAAAAATAAACCTGTCAGATATAGGCTATATTCATATAAGTACTTCAAGGCAACATAGAAGTTCAAAACCTAAAAATCTGGTAATAACTTAATGGGTTTGATATTTCTTGGCAGCAAAATTAATGTTTCACAAGCTTGCTACCACCAAAAGAAAAGTTTGCACAGATAACTTATTCTTACCATTACTTTAAATTTCTGACATTATAGTGATTTCCATACTTAGAACTGAATGGTTTATATGTCTTGCTGGTTTAATGGTTTGTTTTTATCACTTAAAAAAATTGTTTTTCTGTGCTCGTGAAAGTGAAGGAGTAACAGCACTGTCAAGAGCCAGGCAGTGGGTGGGCATTTATTGTGCCAAATATGCACATAACTTTTGCCAGTGTAGTTCAGTCTTGACTTACACATTCTGCCTTTGCAGTCCTGGGTTTCTGTTGAGCAAAGGCTGACAAAAAGTGTTTGGTTGTGTCAAATTGAAAAGCCTAAACATGCAATGAAATTTTTAAAATGTGCATTATATTTTTAGGAAAATTAACACTCAATATAAGCAAATAGATGACATTAACTGGTGACTCTTCTTAATGATTTAGGTACTGCCAGGTAGAGTGGCTGCTCCCTGATGCAGACAAAAGGGGACAAAAGACAGACTAGTAAATTTATTTTTACTTATGATTTTACACAGGTTCAAAACCTACAGAAGACAAAAAGAAAACAACAACAAAAAAACCTAGTATTAACACCTAATGCACTTTAAAGTTGAGGGAGATACAAATTAGTTCAGGATAAATAAGAAACTTCTTCAAAAACTTGTCCAAAATTTGAACCAACCCAAACTAAAGTTTATTTGAGGTTTCTTTGTTTGGTCGGGTTTTTTTATTTGTATTAAACGAGTTAACTTTGGTCAGTATTTTTCATTTTCACACACCTCTGAAATTTGAGGTTTCTACTTGGATAAGAAAGAATAAGTTAAAACTACTGCCAGTGAGGATATTCTCATAACATTTCTAGCCAGACCAAAAGCTAGCACCAGAAATCCCACTAGCAAACCTGTTTTCATATGATTTACAGTCCAATTTTCCTGAGCTAAGAAGTTCAGATAGATCAGATAAGCATTTGCAATTTTGAGCATTTATCTAAACCATACCTCTAAGACTTTGAGGATTTGCCCATACTAGCAGGTGCACATTTATTAAAGTTTGTGCTTCATCTCAAGCCTAAGTGACCACGTTGAATATCATCATTGAAAAGAACAATCCTAACAGCTGAAAGCTGTAATCCTGTGAATTTGGAGGTGTATATTTGGCAAAGCAGTTTATGTCAACCTAGCTGTGGATGTATCTTCACTTAAACTTGGTGCCTGCTGATGTAAGTGCCCTGCTACACTGACTTAATTACACTACCTCCCTAAGCGGTGTAGCATCACAGATGATGTAATTAGGTTAATGCAGTGATACTGTAGGCACAGCATTACTTACATTGACTGTTACTGTCCTCCAGGAGCTGTCCCACAATCACCCACACTGACTATTCTGGTCACCATTGTAAACTCTGGAGGACAGGGAGAGAGGAAGACCTCCTCCCCTTTAAAGCCCTGCAAATTTTTGAAATTCCTTTTCCTGACTGCACGGCTTGGCGAGAATACCTAGAAGCACTCCATTACTGTGTGCAATTTCCCATCAGACCATGGCAGCTACAAGCTGCAGGCCCACTCCTGTCTGGAGTACAAGGGAGGTGTTGGATCTCCTGGGCTTGTGGGGAGAAGAGGCTGTGCAGGTACAGCTCTGAACCAGTCATAAAAATGTGGATATCTATGATCAGATTCCTCAGGAGATGCAGAAAAGGGGATACAACAGGGACAAACAGCAGTCCGTGTGAAAGCCGAGGAGCTATGGCAGGCCAATTGATCCAGTACAAAGAGCTGCAAGCCATCCTTGGTGGAGACACCACCACCACCCGAAGAGCACCCTGGATACTTCCAAGGAGCCCAAGTCACAGGTTCCTGGCATGAACAGCAAGGAGGAGGAGGTGGATGAGGAAGAGGAAGAGGCGTATAGGGGACAGGCGACCAGGGGATCCAGCTGCACAGTGAGTCATGACATGTTTTTGACTCCACGGCAATCCAGCCAGTCCCAACAGTCGAGCATGAGTGAGCCTGATGCAGGGGAAGGAACCTCTGGGAAGTATGAAGTTTGCTTTGAAATTACAGAGATATTTGGTTTAATCTGTAAATTTGAATAAAAATGGAAAACCAAACAAAAAATACAGAAAATCAATTCCTCAGAAAGAAAAATAAGAGTATATATATTCTTAGTGGCCTGAATATGAGGTTGAAAACTTGGCAGGGTCTCTCTGAAGTAGAAACAGAGATCACAATTAATATATCAGCATTTACTAACTTACATGAAACAGTACAGCTGTTTCCTATTCTAACTATAGGGAAATATTAGGGCACCAAAGATTCCACTGTGTTGTAACTGTTGGCAAACGCAAATGTTTTAATGGGTGTGATAGTCTCAGACTATCTTGTTTACTTATATACCTATAAGTTAGTCAGCAGTCTCTTCTGTGATGGCTTTGCCTAGGCCAGGTTTAGAGAGATCCTGTGTGGTGACCAGAAGTGGAATAGTTATGTCTAAATTGCCCATGATCCCAAGCTTTGAAACAGATGCTTGCTTTGGGACCTAGACATCCATCGTGAAATTCTGTACAGGGTATTCTCTGTGTTCAATAGACTCAGTCAAATCTATATATTCATTACATCTGAGTCTTGCCTCTTGTCTGTTCTGAAGGACACTGCATTATATCTAACTGGGAAATTGTCTAACAAAGCCCCCACCTTTAGGGATACTTAGAAACTCTGTGAGACAAAGCTATACAGTAAATGGCCTTCTGACCTTTTTCTGCAGGTTTTCTATAGGATTTGTGTGTGTGCCTGCCACTGACATATCTCCCACTTCCCCTGACATACCCTTTACACAAGGTTTGAAAGGTGTGCCTGGTGAACATAAAAACTCTGCCATGTTTACACTGGCAGAATTCTCTGCTAACTATTTATCCAGACAATGTTTGCATCCTGAGCTGGGCAAAACTGCCAGTTTGTGCTAGATTCTGGCGAAAATTGCCAGGAATGTACAACATTGTGAGTATTACTCTATGAGAAGTAGTTAATATTTGTTTCTGGCTATCTTTAAATATACCATAGTTTGGTTTGCTGTTTATTTAATCAGAACACTGATTTCTTTGGATCCCCCAGATTAAGTGTTTTCTGGGTCTTGTGAAGAATTACTTCCCTTAAGGTATAAATTTGTTGGTCAACTTGGCCTGACTTCATCTTTAATTTTTGGTAGTACTGGTTCTACAAGATGTTTGCTTGAGATATGGAGCATTCCAATGATATTGCTTGAGTTGAGCTCACTGTCCAGTTGCCTGATTTCTAGAAAAAAATAAGTTTGATATTTATCCTGTTGTGAAGTTAGGCAGATGGAAAAGAAGTACTTTTAAAAAAAAAGTACTTCCAAATTGCTTTTTCAGGCGCTGAGCAGCTCCAACTTATTTAATATTTAGAGCCACTCAGATGCTGGAAAACAAGTTTTAATATTTAAAACTGTAAATTTATGCAGTGGCTGACAAATTCTTTACACGTAACTTATTTTTATATAAATACAATATATTAGAGCTACTCATTTCCTAAATAAGTGAATTTGAAAAATAAATTTTTAAGACTAAATGGAGCTTCATAGAAGTCATTAGAGTTCCTTCAGAGATTAATTTGACCTAATAGCAGCTAGAAAAGAACATAAGAACATAAGAACATAAGAACATAAGAACATAAGAAAGGCCATACCGGGTCAGACCAAAGGTCCATCTAGCCCAGTATCTGTCTACCGACAGTGGCCAATGCCAGGTGCCCCAGAGAGAGTGAACCTAACAGGCAATGATCAAGTGATCTCTCTCCTGCCATCCATCTCCATCCTCTGACGAACAGAGGCTAGGGACACCATTCCTTACCCATCCTGGCTAATAGCCATTTATGGACTTAGCCACCATGAATTTATCCAGTCCCCTTTTAAACATTGTTATAGTCCTAGCCTTCACAACCTCCTCAGGTAAGGAGTTCCACAAGTTGACTGTGCGCTGCGTGAAGAAGAACTTCCTTTTATTTGTTTTAAACCTGCTGCCTATTAATTTCATTTGGTGACCCCTAGTTCTTATATTATGTGAATAAGTAAATAACTTTTCCTTATCCACTTTCTCGACATCACTCATGATTTTATATACCTCTATCATGTCCCCCCTTAGTCTTCTCTTTTCCAAACTGAAGAGTCCTAGCCTCTTTAATCTTTCCTCATATGGGACCTTCTCTAAACCCCTAATCATTTTAGTTGCTCTTTTCTGAACCTTTTCTAGTGCTAGAATATCTTTTTTGAGGTGAGGAGACCACATCTGTACACAGTATTCGAGATGTGGGCGTACCATGGATTTATATAAGGGCAATAATATATTCTCAGTCTTATTCTCTATCCCCTTTTTAATGATTCCTAACATCCTGTTTGCTTTTTTGACCGCCTCTGCACACTGCGTGGACATCTTCAGAGAACTATCCACGATAACTCCAAGATCTTTTTCCTGACTCGTTGTAGCTAAATTAGCCCCCATCATGTTGTATGTATAGTTGGGGTTATTTTTTCCAATGTGCATTACTTTACATTTATCCACATTAAATTTCATTTGCCATTTTGTTGCCCAATCACTTAGTTTTGTGAGATCTTTTTGAAGTTCTTCACAATCTGCTTTGGTCTTAACTATCTTGAGCAGTTTAGTATCATCTGCAAACTTTGCCACCTCACTGTTTACCCCTTTCTCCAGATCATTTATGAATAAATTGAATAGGATTGGTCCTAGGACTGACCCTTGGGGAACACCACTAGTTACCCCTCTCCATTCTGAGAATTTACCATTAATTCCTACCCTTTGTTCCCTGTCCTTTAACCAGTTCTCAATCCATGAAAGGACCTTTCCTTTTATCCCATGACAGCTTAATTTACGTAAGAGCCTTTGGTGAGGGACCTTGTCAAAGGCTTTCTGGAAATCTAAGTACACTATGTCCACCGGATCCCCCTTGTCCACATGTTTGTTGACCCCTTCAAAGAACTCTAATAGATTAGTAAGACACGATTTCCCTTTACAGAAACCATGTTGACTATTGCTCAAGAGTTTATGTTTTTCTATGTGTCTGACAATTTTATTCTTTACTATTGTTTCAACTAATTTGCCCGGTACCGACGTTAGACTTACCGGTCTGTAATTGCCGGGATCACCCCTAGAGCCCTTTTTAAATATTGGCGTTACATTAGCTAACTTCCAGTCATTTCCATTTCTTTTTTTCATTTTTAAACTACTTTAGTGGTTTGAAAAGAAGATTTTTTTAATATTTAATGAAGATGAAGAAGTAAGAAGTTGAAAAAACAAACTTTTTTGTTAACCCCATTGAGTGCTGAATCATTGGGCCAAATTATCTGCAGCCACCACTCTGTTAAACAAGTTATACTAGCAATGAATATAGCCCATAATGTAACCTCATGAGCTACTTCTTTGCATTGTGGCACCATCATTTGAATAAAAGGAACATGGGAAGACACAAAGTATCTCCATTAGTCCATTTGGATGTTACTTTGTTGGACCTGTATATCTTTAGGGAATTGACAGTTAATATTTATGATTTATTATTATTTAAGTGAAAAAAAGTTAACAACTCTTGTTTAAAGCTTAAAAATAGTACTGAGAACAACTCCTATATGTTGTTTTGAACTTCACCAGATAGGATGATTGTTGATAACACCGCTCTTCAGGATTTAAGTCCAAACTCTTATAAATGACATGCATAATTAGGTTTCCAATTCCTGCTCATTCATTTTAGACCCTAGATCTGCTTAAAAACTTGTTTTCTTAAACATACCATGAATGAGCCACTATAAAAAATGTAGTTTCCAAAAAATAGAAATGTAAGGCCAGATGGTGTAAATTGTTACACCTCAGCTGGTGTAAATTGTTTAATTTTTTTGTCAAAACATTTTGTTTAGCAATGAAATATGGCTTTTTGGCCAAACTGCAGTTTTTATAAAACATTTTCATATTGGTAGAAAAAACTATTTGGTAAAACTTTTCTGTAACAATTTTTATTTTTAAAAACTGAAAATTATTATTTTGTTTTTAAGCCAAAGAACCCAAAAAGTTGTTTTAGTTTTTGGTTTTAACTTTTGATAACAAACAAAATATGTTTACAGGAAATTTTTACTTTTGGGGGCAAGGGGTCAAAGCTGCCCATGGTTTTTTATCCACGAAAGCTTATGCCCAAATAAAACTGTTAGTCTTTAAGGTGCCACTGGACTCCTTGTTGTTTTTGTGGATACAGACTAACATGGCTACCCCCTGATACTTCACATTATTCAGCCTGCTCTAGGATATAAACATGTCTCCACTTAAGTAGTCTAACCCACTAAGGGTACATCTACACTACAAGACTATTTCGAATCTACTTAATTCGAATTTGTGGAATCGACCTTATGAAGTCGAATTTGTGTATCCACACTAAATACACTAATTCGACTGTCTGAGTCCACATTCACGGGGCCAGCGTCGACTTTGGAAGCGGTGCACTGTGGGAAGCTATCCCACAGTTCCCGCACTCCCCGCTACCCATTGGAATGCTGGGTAGAGCCCCCAATGCCTGCTGGGGGAAAAAATGTGTCGAGGGTGGTTTTGGGTAACTGTCATCATTCAACCATCAATCACGCCCTCCCTCCCTCCCTGAAAGCGCCTGCGGGCAATCTGTTCGTGCACTTTTCTGCTCAGTGACAGCGCGGGCGCCACAGCACTTTGAGCACGGATCCCGCTGCAGTTATGGCCGTTGTCAACTCCTCGCACCTTATCGTCCACCTCTTCCACAGTCAGCTGCTGAGAAATAGGGCTACTTTTCAATGGTGCTGCGAGCACTGGTGGACCATGGGGGACGTTTTACCAACATCAACGTCGGGTGGCCAGGCAAAGTTCATGACGTGCTTGTTTTCAGGAACTCTGGTCTGTTTAGACGCCTGCAGGAAGGTAGTTTCTTCCCGGACCACAAAATAACTCTTGGGGATGTGCAGATGCCTATAGTGATCGTCGGGGACCCAGCCTACTCGCTAATGCCCTGGCTCGTGAAGCTCTGTGCAGGCGACAAGGAACTCTTTAAGTACCAGCGAGCAGTGAGCAGCATGACCTGTGACTGTTCAGTTTCTTTACAGAGAAGCTGAACCTGCCCCTGTTTCTTTACCAAGTGACTGTTGACTAGCATCTGCAGTTACATACCCCGCCCACCCCGCTTCCCCAACTTCCAACACACGTTTAAAAATAAAATACATGTTCCACTGTAACTTTACAAAGGTTTCTTTACTGATGACTTTGCGTTACAGGGTTGAAACTGGGACAGGGACTGTGCTGGGTAGGGTGTGCAGTGATGTAAAGACCGCCTGTAAACTCGAGGAATGACAGGCTTCTGCTCCCAGAGCGGTCTCCAGTGCCGGACTGGATGTTTCAACGGAGCATGCCATCCCTCCTTTTTGGGACTCTGTGTGCGGGGGCTATGTGGCCTTTTGGCGGGGGAGGACGGATACAGATTCCTCTGCTGCGTGGCTCTGTGGTCCAGGACAGGGACCGTTGCATGAGATCTGTAACCCCCCTCCCCCGCTACAAAGTCACGTACCCACCCACCCACACAGAACCTGCAAACCACCTCCCATACTGACCAGGGTGCGTACTGACTGCAGTGTGTGTGTGACCTGCTGCTGATCCTGCCCCCATGTCTGTACCCTGGTAAAGGTGATTGTCCTGTCAAAATACCAACCCCCTTCCCCCCCTTCAAACACAGTCTCCTCTAAAAGAACATGACGGAAACAGTAATTAACAGAAAAGTATTTTTTATTATCAACTAGACAGTTAGGGGATGAAACTGGGATGGGGGCTTGGGTGAGGCGGGAAGGAAAGGACTTTTCAAAATGTAGGCTATGAGAGCTTTTGGGTACTTGAGCACTCTGCTGGGGTGCAGTGACAGTTTACACGGCCTCTGGCTCCCCTCCTTCTGGTTATTTTGGGTGAGGGGGTATGGGACTTTGTGGCGGGGGAGGGCGGTTGCAGATACACTGCAGGGGGGCTCTGTCCTCCTGCCGGAGGTCCTGCAGAACATGCACAAGGCGCAGGAGCATGTCCGTTTGCTCTCTCATTAGTCCAAGCAGCGTTTGAGTCGCCTGCTTGTCTTTCTCACGCCACCTCTCCTCCCGTTCGCTGAGTGAGCACTGGTACAGAGAGAGGGTATCCCTCCACTGGCTCTGCTGGTCCGCGTCGTCTCGGGAGCACACCATAAGTTCAGCGAACATCTCGTCCCGTGTCTTTTTATTTTGCCGCCTAATCTTTGCCAGCCTCTGTGAGGGGGATGCTGTGGCGGGTCTGGAGACAGTCCAAGCTGTGTGATGGGAAAAAGGGAGTGAATTCCTTGCCAAGATAAATTTTTGCGAAGAATGAACACAGTCTAATCTGTCTCTGTGAATTCTGGGTTGAGATCCCAGTGCCTGATGGGGCAAAAACCATTTTCGCGGGTGGTTCTGGGTAAATGTCATCAGTCATCCCTTCCTCCGGGAAAGCTACAGCAGACAATCATTTCAAGCCTGTTTTCATGGACCTCCATGACTTTAAGATTAAGCTAGATAAGTTTATGGAGGAGATGGTATAATAGGATAACGGGCTTAGTCAATAGGTCAATTAAGTGCCAAACTGGTAAATAGTACAATGGGTCAATGATATGATATTCTTAACCTTTTTCCAGAGGGTATGGCTGGAGAGTCTTGCCCGCATGCTCGGGGTTCAGCTGACCGCCATATTTGGGGTCGGGAAGGAATTTTCCTCCAGGGCAGATTGGCAGTGTCCCTGGAGGTTTTTCGCCTTCCTCCGAAGCATGGGGCAGGGGTCGCTTGCTAAAGGAGTGGGTAGATCGGCTTATGTGGCCTGCATCTTGCAGGAGGTCAGACTAGATGATCATAATGGTCCCTTCTGATCTTGAATTCTATGATTCTATGATTCTATGATTCCCCTGGATTGCCCTGGCAGACGCCACAGCGTGTAAACCATGGAGCCTGTTTTGCCTTTTGTGCCTGTCACCGTATGTGTACTAGATGCCGCTGACAGAGGCGGTCCAGCAGCGCTAAACAGCAGCATGCTTTTGCTTTTGCATGACAGCAGAGATGGTTACCAGCCATATTGTACCATCTACCACACCATAAATTGGTAATAAGATGGGCATGGTTAGCAGTCCTTTTGCACTGCACCATTTGCTGCTGTCATAAGTGCCCCTGGCTGCTCTTAGCCAGGGGCGCAAAAGCCAAAATTGGGAATGACTCCCTGAGTCAATCCCTCCTTTTTGGTATCTAAAAATAGAATCAGTCCTGCCTAGAATATGGACAAGTGTACTAGAGAACCACTGTATCAGAGAACCAGAGAGCACAGCTGCTCTGTGTCAGATCCTGCATAGATTATGAGCTGTATGCTATTCACAGGGGGTGCTCCTGCAACAACCCCACCTGTTCATTCCATTCTTCCCCAGCCTTCCTGGGCCATAGCATTGTCCCCCCACTTGTGTGATGAAGTAATAAAGAATGCAGGAATAAGACACAGTGACTTGTTAGTGAGAAATGAGTGGAAGGCAGCCTCCAGCAGCTATGATAGTCCAGATAGGACATTAAGAAGTGTGGAGGAGAGAAGCCCAGCATCCTGCTGCTAGTCCAGGGGCAATTGAATCTTTTCTTTACACATGAAGGTTTGGGGGCTGATGAAGCTCAGCCCCCTGTTGCTATGATGACGATGGTTATCAGCCATACTGTACCATCTACCACGAAAAATTAGGACCAGGCGCCCTTGATTGACCTTACCGATGCTAGTCGGCATGGTTACCAGTCCTTTTGCACTGCCCCATGTGCCAATAGGCTGATGATGAGGACGGATACCAGTCATTTTGTACCATCAGCCATCCATAGCGTGGGGGGAGCAAGGATGTCAGTGTTGAGTGCTGCACCATCGCGTCTATCTGCAGCATTCAGTAAAGATAGGGTGACATGTAAAAGAGTCAAGAGAGGATTGTTTTCCCTTTCACTTCTGGGGGTGGTTGGGGGGCTGCGTAAATTGCCGAGCTATGCCCTGACCCACCGCGGACACTGTTTTTGACCCTAGAAGCATTTGGAGCTCAGCCAAGAATGCAAATCCTTTTCGGAGACTGCAGGAACTGTGGGATAGCTTGCGTCCTCAGTCCCCCCTCCCTCCATGAGCGTCCATTTGATTCTTTGGCTTTCCGTTACTCTCGTCACACAGCAGCGTGCTGAGTCTCTGCTATGCCGTCTGTCTGGAGATTTTTTAAAAATACTTTGGACCAGGCGTAACATTACAGTAATTCCCCTAATTACATGCAGGAGTCTCCGAGCGAGATCACCCTGAGGACGGTCACTGAAGGAGATAGAGAGCGCATGCTGCGTGAAAGCCAGCACAAACCAGGGCCCTATGCAGCCGTGCTCGGGGAGGCAATGCTCCCTGAGTACCTCATGAAAGCCTTGCGCGGAAAAGTGTGCTACCACGGAGCACCCAATAAGGCAGCTCTCCCTGCGGAGGCTTTTCGATTACCTCCAGGAGAGGTTCGTGGAGATCTCCCAGGAGGATTTCTGTTCTATCCCCATATATAGAGAGACCTCCTTTTCACATACTTCAGATTCCTGTTATATTAAGAATAAAAGTTTACATGGTTAAAGCACTTACCGACTGCTCCTTCCCCTGATTCAGGATCCGGGTTAATGGCCGGGGAGGGTTGGTAGGGGATCTCCGTGACGGTAATGAAGAGATCCTAGCTGTCGGGGAAACCAGCGTTGTAAGCACTGTCGCCTGCCTCGTCCTCCAGAAACTCTTCTTCATCTTCCCCGTCCGCGAACATCGCCGAGGAACTGTCCGTCGACACTGTCCCATCGTCAGAGTCCATGGTCACTGGTGGGGCACTGGTGGCAGGCTCCGTAGCGTCCGTTTGCCGCTTTGTTTTTTTGGTAGCCTTGTCTGGGGTCCTTGATTTTCACGCGGCGCTGCGTTGCATCCCGGCTGTATCCTCCGTCTCTCATGGCTTTGGAGACCTTCTCGTAGGTCTTTGCATTCCGTTATTTGGAGCGCAGCTCTGAAAGCAGAGACTCCTCGCCCCTCACTCCGATCAGATCCAAGAGTTCCCGGTCAGTCTATGCTGGGTCCCTCTTTCTATTCAGAGATTACATGAACTCCTCTGCTGGAGAGCTCTGCATCGCTGCCGGTGCTGCTGAGCTCGCCCCGATGTCCAACCACGAAATGAGATTCTAACTGTCCAACAGGAAAAGGAATTCAAATTTTCCCGGGACTTTTCCTGTGTGGCTGGTCAGAGCATCCGAGCTCGGACTGCTGTCCAGAGCGTCAACAGAGTGGTGCAGTGTGGGATAGCTCCCGGAGCTAGTAAGTTCGATTTGCATCCACACCTAGCCTAATTCGACATAGCCATGACGAATTTAGCGCTACTCCCCTCGTCGGGGTGGAGTACCGAATTCGAACTAAAGAGCCCTCTAGGTCGAACTAAATGGCTTCCTGGTGTGGACGGGTGCACGGTTATTTTGAATTAACGCTGCTAAATTCGAATTAAAGTCCTAGTGTAGACCAGGCCTAAGTAAATTCTTCACCAGAAGAATAAAATTAGCAATTAACAGTCAGTCATTATTTTAAATGGTGCTTGAGCATGGCCCCATCTGCTTTCTGAAAGATGTGCCTGGGAGTACTTGACCCTTACTGTTGAAATACAGGATAAAAGACGTCCCATATTGATTTCGTACGGGACAGGCAATTTTCTATTTAAATAAGGGATGTCCCTTTTTGGCAACTGTTGGCAACCCTACTCATACCTTCTCCCAGGGAGAGACTGTATCCTATTGCTCAGCAGCCCTTTTCTGCTGGCAATTTCCTGCCTTCATAAGCCCAGCCCAGTTCACTCTTCCTCAGCTGAGCTCCCTCACTCCGTCAGGGGATTACCTAGCCACCTGATTCCCCTCAACTGTGGCCTGTTGGGTTAATTATCTCCTTCTCAATCTACATTAAGCTTCAGGGCAAGTGTGGGGTGAGCACCCCATCACATTGCAGTATGTAGCAACAACTTTATTGCAGCTACTACCTTGCTGACAATGTTACATATTCTTATCTGCCAGTAGATGGTGCTGTATTAACTAGCTGTCCATATATCTCTAGACATATCTCTTGCACAGAGCACTCCCATAACAGACTGTTGGAAATGTGACAGATGTAAGACCTACTGAAGGATTTAAAGGTGGAGGGGACAAGGGCCTTCATGGGCTCAGGGAGGTTGTGACACACATAGGGCTGTGTGGGAGCATGGAGATATTGATGCGAGAAGCTGCTAAGTGAGTGGTTAAGAACACTGACAAAGTGGATAAAATGTATTTGTGTGTGCCAAGGAAGGCAGAAGGGGAGGACAAAGCAAGACAAGTTGCTTATTAGTTGCTTCAGAGCAGGGGTAGGCAAGATGGTGGCTGGTTCATTATGCTTTACATTGAAAAGGATGCCTAAAGAGCAGTGTCTTGGTGACCAACAATGAATTAAGTTTGGGTGCTTTGTGCGTGGGAAACCTTTATTATTCATTCATTAGCTGTGTAAAGAGTTCTCTGCTGTCAGTAAGGATGCTTGTTGTCTTCAGACAATTTGTACTTCTGAGAACATCTTCAATCACTGCCCTCATCATCTCTCAGAGTGATATGTGACCTGTGACTTCATCTTCTCCAAAATATAGTTAATGTGATGGGATGTGGTGATTGTTGGACATGCCTATCTAAAATTATTCAAACAGAATGCTGACAAATCTTTTCTATTCTGCATGAGATACTCACTGCATTTCCTTTTCTGACCTTGAGGGGATGGAAGTCTGTTAACTGTTCATCTGAAAAATATCCTAGAGTATGGGGGGGATAGCTCAGTGGTTTGAGCATTGGCCTGCTAAACCCAGCATTGTGAGTTCAATCCTTGAGGTAGCCATTTAGGGAACTGTGGTAAAAATCTGTATAGGGATTAGTCCCCCTTTGAGCAGGGGGTTGGACTAGATGACATCTTGAGGTCCCTTCCAACCCTCATCTTCTATGATTCTGTATGTTCTGATGTCCACTATTCTTAGGCCTCAGAATGCTGTAGCTCCCATACTGCTTGATATCACAATTTTTTTTTAACTTTCACTTTTCTCCTTCTATTCATTCTTTATTCATTTTGTTGATCGTATAAAGTTCTGAGTGCCCTCCTGGAAGATGCTCGCTCACACATTAACTTAATTGAGACACAACAGTGCTCAGCATTGACAGAGAGGCACTGACTGCTATCACTGGCTTGCGTGGCTCAAGGAGTGTCTTATGAAGTAAGCTCGCCTTGTTTTCAATATCCACTGATGTCTAAACTCAAGTTGGCCCTCCATGGCCTCCCATTCACACAAAGTAACTAAAAAATGTCTCTCAGTGACTTAAACACAAAGTGTGGTCAACAATAGGACCTGAACAAGCCTAGTTTCTTGGGTTATGTTCAAGTCAGATCCATCTTCCCTCCACTGGATTCATGCAGGAACTGCCATTTGATAGAGGCAGCCAGCCTTTTTATTTGGCCTGCTGGGTACTGATTGGCTTCTGCCTACTCCCAGCACTTCTAGCGGCTGGAGGAACACTCTCACTGGTTTCATCAATGGATGATCCGGGAGGCCTTTCTAGGCAACCCTGGAAGTCCAAATGCACTGCCCTTCTCTTCTTAAAGGGCCACTTCCTGGGATGAGGTGCACCAAGGCGGTGGGTATGTATGAATGAACGTTTATCTTTTAGGTCACGTTCATTCTGTCAGAGCACAAGGATTTTCTTTTTCAGAATTTACTCATTTCAGATGGATCTTAAACTCACCATCATAATGTATTCATTATAATCTTTTCTCTGTAATGTGTATTCATCCATAGAAAACATGAATTGAGAGTTGTGCTATTCTGCATTGCAATCTACATCTTTTGAAAATCCAAGTAGCTCATAAACTGATTCCTTATGAGCTAGATGCCTCAAGGTACTGAGCATTCCTGTGAGGTGCTGATAGTTCTTTGTCCCTGCTGACTTCAGTAGGAACTGGAAACACTCAGCACTTTACAGAATTTAGTCTATGGTATACTTGTGGCAGCTACCATCAGCACAGTTTCAATTGTACAAAGATAATGGCACTCAGAAATTGGTGTCAACCCCCACAGTGCAAACTTCTGTTTATTGCTAATTTAACAGTCAACATTCTGTGTATTTTCTTGCACTTTCATGACAATGCCATATGGCAAAAGCTATGGAAATTAAATGTACTTCAATATCTTTACAGCGTGCCAGGTGTTGCACAGAAGTTTCTTTACCAGTTTTGTCCAGCATGTGTGTGTGTGGTGGCATGGTGAACTGCATTTTGAGTTTGACAATGGATTACCTGATGGACATGCTCACCTCCTAAATAAACATTGCAGTATGCATTTGGGCTTCAGCCTCCCTTAGCATCCTGCATCTTTTCTTCCTACCATTTCTCATATAATTTCTGTTGGATAGAAGTGCAGAGTAATCACGTGCTATCTTTTCATGCCATAAGTCACAGCGGCTGAACCGGCTCTTTCATTTGCTAAGTTGTTTACATTTGCCATAACAGTCTGCAGTATGGTGTATTGCTCTGTACAGTGATTCCCTTACTCATGCCATGAAGAATGATGTTGATGCTATGTTTGCAAAAATTCTTTTTAATGTTAATCTGTGGCACTTGCCCCATACCTCCCCTTCTTAGTACCTACTTTATTTATGATTTTATTTGTCATGCAGTACTTCTTACAGCAGTTAGAGAGAGAGACCATGTGTAGTCCTTGTTTAATACTAGTAATGCCTCTCTCTCTCTGGGACAAATGCAATGTTCATGACTCCTTACAAGGGTCCATTTCTTTTAACTATCATAATTTCTGAATACACTTACACAGCTCTGTTTATTGTGCAATAAGGTGTTCCTTCCTTCCACATCGCTGTGGCTTCTCCCTTCTTTTCAATGACCAGTTGAAGCACTTTTGGTTTTGTTGACTGGATGATGATACTGATTTTTAACCATTCTTAGTTATATAGTAAGCAGAGACAAGGAATAATTAACTCATGGTGTGGTATCTCACTATGGTGTGCTAATGTTTGCACCAAAATCTTAGTCCAAAAATTGCTGAGACCTGCTTTGGTCTTGAAGAACCGAGTATAGGGGTTTCTTGCTTAAGAGGAAAGGTTTAGTTTTCCTCCAGTATGTAGAAACACATTAGACAGAAATCATATGAGCCACAAAGTACAGTTCACAAACAGGACGGAAAGGGATCAAACATGCTGTTAAAATAAGAAGGGGGAAATCTTATATTGATTATTGCTTATGATTTATATCACACAATCCAAATTGTAGAGACAAATTATTAGAAGAGTTAAAATGGTAAGACCCAGCTATTTTTCTGAACTCTGGAACCTCAGGGTGATGGTATGCTGAGAACCCAGTTTTCTCTTGCACTCCTCACTCTCTGTAGTGAAGTAAAGTGTGTTGCACAGTATTTGATTACTGAGGATAATACAGTGTTTCTCAACAACTAGTCCATGGACCAGCACCAGTCCCTGAGATCTCCCTGACACAGTTTAGGAAGGCAGCAAGTAGGTCCCTGGTATCAAAAAGGTTGAGAAACACTGGAATGTGTTGCAGCATTTGAGTGAATAATTCACGATGTGTAATTTATCTGACAGATTTTGCCTCTGTTTCTGTTTGCCAGTTGTCAAGAAACAGATTATTATGTACTCAGATAAATTCCTTATTTGAATTTATTTGTTGAATAACTTCTGCAAATGATTCTTGCCCCTTGCCTCATCTGTAAGCAGTTTTTTATGATTATTCAGTATTGAAAGATAGCATTGTTTTTATTTATTGGACACACAGGTCATATGAAATACTTTGGTTCCCCAAAGGGATGACACTTAGAATCAAGCTTCTAGTGTGAAACCTCAAGCTTAAGATTCAGAATTCACTTTCCACCAATATTCTTCAATGTGTGCTTAAATTTGTTTTTGATCACTGAATATTCTATCACTAAGCTCATTTGCTTATTAGTGTAAAGTGTACACAGAAGGTCCCTGTCAACACAGATTTACTTTAAAATGTTTTGTGGTAGATTGTTTGCAGCATTCCCCTAGTCCTAGCAATACCACATGGGCTATTACCTATGCAGTGTTTCAGCTAGAAAAACCTCATGTTTTCCATTGACAGTAAGTCATGTACCATATTTTGCATTATTATTTTGCTGTTCTGTACTAGCCAAACACTATGGGCCCAATTCCACCAACATTTATGTGGAGTAGCACGTACTCATGAGATTAGTTCCATTGATTTAAAAGGCTCTTCTCGCACTACTAAGTGTGAGTGATTATGACAGCTTCAGGTTCTACAGTGTCATACAAAATGCTTTTAGGATAAATGTATGTTGCTCTGTGTGTTATTCAGTAAAACAGTTTGGGTGATATTCTGCCCCCATTAAAGTCAACGGAAGTTTTGCCACTGATTTCAGTGAAGCTAGGATTTAACCCCTTGATCTTCTATATATCTGTGGCTACCCCTGTGTTGCTCTAACCATAGACAGAATCTTATTTCATAGTTTCATATTCCACTTCCATTGTTGGTTTGGCTTGTGTAGTGGCTAGCTGTGATGCTTCATAATGTACTATATGAGGCTGAGATCTGGTGAAATGCAACACACAAACACTACAGAAGTTTAGACATCACATTAAATAAAGAACAGTCGGGTAACTGGTGTTTTGTGGTTCAGATTGTGATTTGTTCAGCTGGTGAATGCACCCAGTTTGTCTCCTGGGACAGAATGAGAAGTGGCTGCTGAATACCTTAGGTGATTTTCTGAAGTGAAATATCATAGTACAGTATCAATAGCATAATGACACCTGCTTATCCTGGGTGAAAGTCTTGAATTACTAGCATGCATGTCACATGACTTTCACTCCTCTTATGGCCAACCTTCAGTTTAACAGTAATGACATTGTACTTCCTATAATTGATTTCCACTGTAGTAAGCATCTTGTAACAGCATTGATCAGTAATGGATGCATTCAAGGAGAAGATCACCTCCCTCTTCTCTTCTTTGCTCTCTGTGTACAAATGGATTAAAGATGTTAGCCCCTGGGGTCAAGAAAAGTGGGATCTGTCACGTCTTGCTGCAGCTGTTCATGTCAGACCTTGTCTTTTAGCTCCAGCAATAGTGGCTGATAAACCTGTATAAGGTCTGGCTAGTAGAAGGGAACAGAAAGGCACACTAAATGGCTCTTTTTAGAAAAAGAAGAGGAACTCATTTTGTTACAGGTGCATACAGCAATCAATAGAGAGATTGCGAAGGTGCCCCCTCCTCCACAACACAGCTGCCAACAATTGGCTAAGGTGTTTTGTACTGTGTATTCTTACTACATGTTGCCATGCTTCCATCCTGCTTCTGATGTAATGATGTCACAATGCATTGGGAGATGCAGACTCGGAAGGTGTGCAATAAAAATAAGGCACAGACTGCAGGGGTGAACTCATCCCTCATTTTAATGCCATTAATACTGTAGCTGAATTGACATCCAGTATAGTGTCATATGACTAAGTAAAATAGATTTGTTTTTAATGGCCTATCATTAAACGAATGGGTAAGATATTAACCAAGTCAAGAGTTGGACATCTGAATCAACCAATATCTAAATATTTGATCACAGTTTTAGAGGGAGAGACTCTACCATATTATTGCTATTGTGATTTATTGTTTCTGCACAGAGGTGAGTAATGCCCTGGATTTGCAAAATATGCCAGGAAAATAACAGTTTTCCCCTGAATATACAATACAGAGCAAAATAAAATAAAACAGAGATGCAGCAAAAAGTGTTATTGTAGCTTCAGTGCTTCAATGAACTAGGGAGTCTTTGGTAGCTATCTGAAGGTGAAGAGTGATAGGAACTGATGAATATTAAAACCTAAACCATGCACCACCAAAATTCATACCCAGATCTGGATCTGAATTTTGCAAATCTCTCTTTATCTCTAAAATGGGCCAAACACAAACTCTTCATTCTTAATGGTAAAATTAGCTGTATTTATATTTTATTGTATATGGATCAGGAGAAAAATGGAAGTATATTCTCCTGTCCCTACCTAGTCCTCAGGCATGTGTACACACTACACTAATGGTCCTCAACTTTATTTTGTAAAAGGCAAATAGACAATTATTTAAGTAGTCATCACTAGCTGCTGCTGCAGAACCGTGCCCTTCCCTGCACAGTTATGCCCTCTGCATTTTCTATTACTGTACCCACAACACATCCATAACTGCCTCTTCTGTCAGACTGGTAATCAATCAAATTAATCAATCAATGAATAAATCTTGTCCTTTGCTTTGCATGAGCACACTTAATCTTGTTTTGTGCAAGCTCCATCAATGACCCTCTGGACCCTGAGTTGAATGTTTGAACCACTGCAACACACCACTCCAGTATTTAATATTACTTTAAAAAAATCAAAAGATTTTTTGATGGTTGTTTTTTTTTCTTAGAAACAGATTCTATAAATATTTGGAAATGAAAATTGCCACATTCTCCCATGCTAAAATGAATACAAATCATCTAACTTTTTTACACATTTTCAGAGCTTAACTCATAGTTCCTCATTCACATAATCAGGGTGACAACACTTTATTCCTCCTGCCCCAATAATCAAAAAATTGGGGATCCCAGAGCTGTCAAAATAACCATCCCAGGCTGCCATGATCTATCCTAGGTGGGGTGGGTGTGTCAATGCAAATACCTGAAATTCCTTTCCACACTCCCCATACTTCACTACCAGATGTCAGGGTAGAGCTCATCCTGACTCTGCTTACACCTATATTCATAATATTATCCCTTATGAGGGAGCATCTCTATATTATAATCTTCCACAAACATACCTCTAAGGGTCCTGATTTTCAGATATCAGGTTTTCACTGCTTTCTGAAATTCAAGTCTCTTTATGGTGTCTCAGATACGGCCTCCAACAAGTGAGGCACCAAAAATCACTAGTCACTTTTGAAAATGTTGGACAATTTGGGTTCAGTTTGGGCAAACCTTACCATAGAGGTTGTAGATTTTCTGGGGAAGTAATGGACTCATCTCCTTCATAACTGGAGAAAATGGAGTATGAGTCTGATATTACTGGAGATTGTAAATGCCTATTTTCAGAATGGAAAGAGATATCAGGCAATTGGCACATAAGATGATGTTGAAGAAATTATGATATTGCTAAATATTGCTCTGTCTCCATCTCTCTTTCTTTGGAAAATGTTACTGAGATTATATTGACAGAGCAACTTTGGCATCATCTGGGGCCCTCTGCCTTCCTTGGACTTTTCAGACTTACTTTAGGCTTAGGCGTGCATATCATGGGGAGATTACTCTGATTTTACTGACTAGGGAACTAGTAATGAATAAAGATGAAGGGCTGATACTGATACTATTGGACCTCTTGGCAGTATTAGAGAACATTGACCATTGGGCCAGACCAAGTTGAATCAAGCTCTCAAGATATTTTATCTCTCATAGGAATTTTCCTCTCAATCTGTGTCTGACTTCTGTGTGCCTTTTTATCATTAACAAAATACCTTTTAGAAACATAGGACCTAATTTTCAGCTACATTGAACTCCCTTTATGCCATGTTGGCAGCCTCTTGAAACTATTCCCTGCACAGAGGGCCTCTCTGGAAGGTACAGAGCTGGCATAAGGAATGTACACAGGCTCTGCTCCCAGCCATCAGTGCAGGAGGTATGTTGCAGTATGTAGTGCACTGCACTACAGCTATTCTTACCTTCACAGGACCATGGAAAGCAAGTGTAAACTAGAGCAGATTACAACAGCATCTAGGCACCTAAAGCCAAACAAGCGCAGGAACAGAGTAACTAAGAATCACGTCCATAGCACTTAAATTTCTTTATAGTGATTCTGAACAACAACAAAATATAAGTAGATATTAGAAAGATGGTCACTATACATTTTAAGCCATAAAACACAAATTCTTAAGTGCTCATTCACTGTTTCACACTCTAGATTGGAAATTCTTTGCAAGAAGAACCTTGCTTTTGTTCTCTGTTTGTATAGCACCTACACAATGGGATCCTGGTGCATGATTACAGCTCCTAAGTGTGACCATAATTAATTAATATTAGTCCACTTTGCAACCGCAAGACCATACTATTACAAATAATTAGTATAGTTTGAAGGCCATTGAATTGTAGTTTCTCAGTGAATTAGCATAGAAAATTAAGCACAGGTGTTTCAAAGACTCTTGTTTGTTGTCCAAGAGCCCAACATTTATGAACAGAATGTTTATATCCCCTTGGAAAAAATCTATAAAAAATTCCAAAATTGTTTCCAACAAATGATAAGTAACTGACATAACTGGAATTGACAGGTCAAAACTTGCTCCTTCACCCTAATTCAAAATTGCAGATTTCATAAAGCTTTAAACATGTTTAAATGTGCAAAATCTCAACAGGAAATACCTGGTTTAAAGCATCTGCATCCCTCCCCTTAACACTCAAAATGTGAAAGAAGTGAACCTTTAAAATGCATTTCTTGAACCACATTAATAACTGCTGTTCTCATAAAACTATAGCCAAAACCATGTTCTTAAAATTCAGCCATTTTACTTCACAGATAGGATTGTCTGGTATTTTATAATTCAATATCTTTTCTTATAAATTTTGCAGTACATTAAATAAAAATGAACTATCTTCATATACAAAATAATATTGTATACAGAAAGAAAAGATCACAATATAGATTTCTGTGGATGAAAAATGAATGCAAATAGGCAATATTTCTTTATCAGTAGAGCTTGGTAAATACTGCAAAAACCAAACCAAACCTTCTGTGAATAGTTACTCAAATATTTAAGCCAACTAACTTTGACTGACTTCCTACGCATTTGTATTTGTTTCTGTAGTGATTTTAGCAGAAGAGTTTACTGACAGGAATGTTTGCTGAAGCAGCAAATTCTAAGCAAATCATTTGGAGCAGTCCGAAAAGTGAATTTGAATTTCTTTTCCTAAGTACCATATCTGATTTTAAAGGCCTGATTGTCTTCTTGCTTGCAATGTTTATATGCTAGACGGTTTCATTGTTAAGGCTCAATATTGAGAAAAAAGAAAGATCCCCAGAAAAATATTGCTCGGTTTAGAAGGGTATATTGTGGTGGGGCGACGACTCACCGGCATGGCGCCTCCTGCTGGTTTCCTGGGAATTAGCTCTTTTTCCAGCTCCAGAGCACACTCTGCAGGCTGGTGTCCCACTTGCTGCTGGCCCCCATGTCCCTCCTGGATCCTGGTGTCCTTTACCCAGGGGTTCTGCCCACTGCAGCAACCCCCACAAATCTGGGTCTCCCCTCCCTAGGGAACCCCCAATCCTCTATCCCCACCTCACCTCAGTGGCTACTACCAGTCACCATCTAGCTCCCATTCACTGGGGCAGACTGCAGTCTGTAAAGGCCACTCAACATTGGCAAGGGCGGTTTGGACCTGCTGCCTTGGCCTACCCTGGGCTGCACTTCTGCTGCCCCAGTACCCTTCCTGGCCTTTCAACAAAGGCCTGCAGGAGCTGGAGCATAAAGGTTTATCTCTTCCCTGAGCATCCCTCTCCCCTGGCTGCTTTAACCCATCTGGGCAGGAGTGACCACCCCGCTACATATATCAAACACACATGCATCTGTTCACCTTTATGCTCTGCATGTAACACAGAGCTTGCTGGAAACTGGAATTCGTATTCCATTTCAATGTATTCAAAATTTAAAAAAAAAATCTCCAAATTCCCCACAGAATGGAAATTCCAAAATGTCATTTTGAAAAAGTCAAGATGACATTTTGTTTGGGACTTTCCTAAAGGTTCCGAGGAATGAAGCCAGGCAGCTTGAGGAGACTGGAGGCTCTTGGAGCTCAAGCTGCTGAGGAGCCAGGAGCCTGAAATCTGGGGTTCCCTCACAGTCAGCCCAGTGGGTGATTGAGGAACTAGTCAAGTGAGCTGGCAGAAAAACAGGCAGGTTTTGAAACTTGCCAAGCAGACAGGAGTCCTTCAGAAACTGGTTTAAAATGAAATTTCACAGAACATTCAGTTTTTAATGAATCACGTTTTTTCTGTCTGAAAAATGCTCCAGAAGAATTTCTAACCATCTCTGGTAGTGAAGATAAGCAAAGGTGTAAATCTTTGCAGGTTTTAGACCTTATTCATTAACCACAAAAGCTCATAGTACACAGTATGGCAGCAGGCTCTCTCAGAGATCCAGAGTGGCCCGGACCACTTCCAGCTTTTGAGGCCCTAGCCATAATAAAAATAAAAAATGATGACACATGAAAACAAAATAAGGCACCAAAAAAGAGTGAGACATAATTTGAATATTTTTTATTTAACAGATGCTTTTCTAGCCTTTCTGTGCAAATGCACTAATTATTGAGAAAAAAAATCTATTTTTCATACAATATCACAGTTGATATTAAGCGTGGCGAGCTCATTTAAACACTCTCATCCCATAGCTGAATGGTGATAGTTCTTTACCTGCTCCAACATGCTGAAGGTACATTCACATGAAGCATCTGATGCAGGCAAACAGACAAACATGCGCAATGCAATTGTGATATTAGGAAATACCCCAGAGAGTCCAAGTTCTAGTATTTCTTGAAGCAATTCCTTTGGCTTGCAATCCTGTTTAAAGTTTGTGGAATATATTCATTTGAGGAAGATGACTTTGTCACTGAGATTTCTTTGTTGTACTGTTGCTGAAATTGTTCAGCTGGAGAAAGTAGATCTTCATTACTCAGTCTGTTGAACTGCCAAAGAAACCCCAAAAGGGTACACATTAGTCACAGTGACTTAAATTGACATGTAAGTCCTGATTGAATAGAGTCAATGATGACAAGGAAGACATTGACCCTATAATGCTGCTCGCAGGGGCGGCTCCAGGCACCAGCACAGCAAGCACATGCCTGGGGTGGCAAGCCATGGGGGGCGGCCTGCCGGTCACTGCCAGTCAGGCAGCCTTCGGTGGCGTTTCTGCGGGAGGTCGCCAAAGGCACGTGACCAGCGGACCTCCTGCAGAAACGTCGCCGAAGGCTGCCTGACTGCCATGCTTGGGGCGGCAAAAAACATAGAGCCGCCCCTGGCTGCTCAGCATCGGATTCAGTAGGTAAGTTGCAATTGGTGCAGAACTTTATTTTGAGACAGTTTGACCCAAATCAAAATGTTTTGTTGAGTTGAACTTACCCAGAAATTTTTGTTTCAAGGCATTTCAACATTATATTGTATTTCCCTATTGTAGTTCCCCAAACTACAACTGCCATGATGCATGGACCACCATAGGGAAACACAGTTCAGTGTTGAACTGACCAAACTAAATGTTTCAGATCAGTCTAACAAACCAAAATATTTTGATTCAGGAAATGTTTCATTTGGTCTGAGAATGCTGAAATAAAATGATTCACCATTTCCAGATCAAAATTTATCTGAATTTTTGTTCCATGAAAAGGTTTGATATTTCAACTTTTTATCCTGGTTTGCGAGAAAGACAAACGTTGACATATTGGAGTTATTCAAAAGATGAAAATTGTGACTTTTGCTTAGCACTAATTGGCATTTTTCCATTACTTTTGAATTTCAGTGTTTAATTCTTGTCTCTTGTATTGCACTTTATGGAGTTTCTTGATCTATATCTGCATAGAATCATAGAATCATAGGACTGGAAGGGACCTTGAGAGGTCATCTAGTCCAGTACCCTGCACTTATGGCAGGACTAAGTATTATCTAGACCAGGGTTGGCAAACTTTGGCACATGGCCCATCAGGGTAATGCGCTGATAGGCCGCAAGACATTTTGTTTACATTGACTGTCCACAGGCACGGCCTCACGCAGCTCCAAATGGCCACGGTTTGCCATTCCTGCAGATGGTAAAAGTAAACAAAATGTCTTGCGGCTCACCAGTGGATTACCCTGATGGGCCACATGCCAAAGGTTGCTGACCCCTGATCTAGACCATCCCTGACAGGTGTTTGTCCAAGCTGTTCTTAAAAATCTCCAATGAGGGAGACTCCACAACCTCCCTATGCAATTTATTCCAGTCCTTAACCATCCTGACAGGAAGTTTTTCCTAATGTCCAATCTAAACCTCCCTTGCTGCAATTTCAGCTCATTGCTTCTTGTCCTATCCTCAGAGGTTAAGAAGAACAATTTTTCTGCCTCCTCCTTGTAACACCCTTTTATGTACTTGAAAACTGTTACGTCCCCTCTCAGCCTTGTCTTCTCTGGAATAAACAAACCCAATTTTTTCAATCTTCCGTCATAGGTCATGTTTTCTAGACCTTTAATAATTTGTTGTCCACATCTTTCCAGAAATTGTGGCCACCAGAACTGGACACAATACTCCAGTGGAGGCCTAATCAGCGCAGAGTAGAGCAGAAGAATTACTTCTCATATCTCGCTTATAACACTCCTGCTAATACATCCCAGAATGATGTTCACTTTTTTTGCAAGTGTTACACTATTGACTCATATTTAGCTTGTGATCCCCTATGACTCCCAGATCCCTTTCCACAGCACTCTTACTTAGGCAGTCATTTCCCATTTTCTATGTATGCAACTGATTGTCCCTTCCTGAGTGGAGTTCTTTGCATTTGTCCTTATTGAATTTCATCCTATTTACTTCAGACCATTTCTCCAGTTTGTCCAGATCATTTTGAATTATATTATCCTCCAAAGCACTTGCAATCCCTCCCAGCTTGGTGTCACCCACAAACTTTATAAGTGTACTCTCTACGCCATTATCTAAATCATTGATGAGAATATTGAACAGAACTGGACCCAGAACTGATCCTTGTGGGACTCAGCTCATTATCCCCTTGCAGCATGACTGTGAATCACTGAAAACTGCTCTCTGGGAATGGTTTTCCAAACAGGTATGCAACAACCTTATAGTAGCTCCATCTAGATTGCATTTCCCTAGTTTGTTTATGAGAAGGTCATGTGGACAGTATCAAAAGCTTTATTAAAGTCAAGATATACCACTACCGTTGGCTGGTTAAGCCAGCGTGATCTCTTGCCATACTTCCTATCTTTCCTACGCAGTGAGTTAGTTGCACTATAGCAGTTGCAGTTAGCATGGCATTATCTTTTTTTTTTCATTATTTTTTAATATTTTTAAATACATTTTTTCATGAAATATCTTTCTTTAATTTCTGTACATAATATAAAGTCTAATTTTCCAGGGACCCACAGTCTGACTTCCTTTTGTGAGTACAAATATATGAATGCACTTTCTTGGGAGGTAACGTCTGCACAGGTGAATCCTAGGAATTCTTTGTGCAAAACCCATTTGGTGTTTTTCAGAGGTGAACACGCACAAAAGTTGTTTTTATTTAAGATACAATTGTATAAGAAACCTCACCCATTGTATTATAACAACAAATGAGAGATAACGGGCCAAATTCTCACCTTAATTACATCCCCTTGATGCCAACGTTGCATGGGTCCAATTAAATCCAGACTTTGGCCATATGTTCGCTATATTAAATAAAAACATTTAATTGTCATAAAGAAAAAGCAAAACTCTGTCTACTCTTTAGTATCATTTTCTGTTGATGTACATTCGTAGATCTTCCTAATATGCATTTAGGGTTAGATTCTGCATCTAACTGACCCTTTGAAAACTTCAACCTTAATATTTTACATAATTCAGTATGTGTAACTCTTTTACCTATTGCTCAACTATAACAGAGAGGAAAGAAGCCCTTTGATCCTACAGTCTGAGGCAAGCTTCAATCAGAATGCTGAATACTCTAAACTCTCACTGGAACCAAAGGGCATTTTGGGTGCTCACCACATCACAGGTGAGTTCAGCACCTTGTACAACTAAATATAGGAAAATGTATCCTCTATCAATGCTATATAGGCTTACATATTATTCTAAATAATTAGTATTTTAAAGTTTTACATTATCTCTAGCAGCCTGTATAATCTCATGCTGAGGATGAAATTGCATTTGACATTTGAATGTCTTTTACTGAGTTCAATTTATTTGTCCTTGCACTTCCTTTAAAATAAGTTTGGTTCCTTTGTGCTACAGCAGTTACCAAGTGAAGAACCTAATGTACAGCTTATTTAAAACACTCCATTCGTAGTGAAGACCAGTGAATAACAATCTTACTACGCCTTAAATATAGAGTGAGTTCCTATCAGAAAGCATGAGAAACTCAAATATTTCACCCAATATGGGACTTACACTTTAAAATGGTTTGGAGAGAAGGAAAGCTACAACCCCCTTATTGAACTACCATGTTAATGTATATTCATCAGGGTTGTGTTCACTCAGTTCAGCTCTCCACATATTTAAATCATACCAATCACAGAAGTATCTATCTGTCACTTAGAAATCCATATTATGATATATGAGATGAATGTGTTTGTCTATGATGATTGCATGTGTGTGTTTACCTTTTCCTTATCAATAAAATAAATATTGATTCAGTAAAATGAACCATATCTTAGTCACCTAATTTTCTACATATAAGCAGTATTCTAAGCATATTGGTACCAATGCTGAATAAAGAGGCATTATTCTCTTTCACTCTTCAAGTGATGTCTCCATCTACATAAGCTAGCATGATATTGGATATGGACAAAGCTACAAAGTTCAGATCTTGATCTGAACCTTTCCCACAATGTTTGGAGCCAGTGTTTTTATTTTAGTGCATCTCTGCGTACTATGTTCTATTATGTTATCTTGGCAAATCTGTATAATATTATTTTTAAAGGTATTAATTTGCTAGATATTGACAAGAGTACTGTGTACAATTATTAAAGAAGCCATAGTTTATGTCCCAAAAAACTTGCAGTCTAAATAGAAGGACAACACAATACATTGGGTGATCAAGAGAAAGGCTCAGTATTGGAGGAATTTTAGTACTAGTGGGTGGATAATATTTTATAGTGGGCTTTCTGGAAGAAGAGTTTTTCAAAAAAACAAAAAACAAAAAAAACCCACATGCTTACTTAATACAAGGCACATTTACTTGTTAGTTGTATAGATACCAATGGAGAATATTTGTTTAACAGCTTTTGTTCTTTGCTGGATTTCATTTTTAACTTATTTGGCTTTTTGAGATAAAACTAAACTTAGTGAGATTTTTTTTGCTTAAAGAACATGTTCTTGATTGTTTTTTTATGTTATATGTCTATTAAAATGTTAAAATAATAGCTGTAGAACTATTCTATAGAGGATTCCTATTTTTATTACAGAAACCATTTTAATATCCAGAAAGATGCCTGACTCCCATCAATGGGATAAATCAGTGTGATATAAAAGATAGACTGGCTTAATAAAGCCTTTATTTTACGCTCTTTGATACTAATTTCAAGCTGAATATTCATTTATAGCAAAGAACTATACAATATTTCTTGATTGTAAAAGACAAGCAATATAAAAAGACCAGTGTGGCTTGCTGCAGAGAGTTCTTTATGGATCAGCAATTTCTTCATAACTACTCTTCTAATGGGCCATCACAGAGGAATCTGTTGAACTGCATTACAATCTAATCAGATGTGGCATCTGTCAAATGTGCCTGATTTAGTTCTAACATTTGTATATAACGGGGTATGAGTTAACCAGTTAACAACCACAAAAAAACCCAGAGTAATCAGAAACACGGGAATTCAAGAGATAGACTGAAAGAGTTGGCTAAAATTCTGGTATCTGCTAACATTGGAGAACTTGCCCAAGCACTAGTATTTGGTTATCTTCCACTGGCAGAGAATTCAGGCTATTACCTAAACAAACCTGATATTCACACCATTGTTTGACTTTCCTGTGCCTGTCTAAAGGCCAGGATGACAAGGTGGATGAGGTAATATCCTTTGAATCCCTAATATCCTGGAACCAACATGATTACAGCAACACTACAAATAAAGAAAAGCATGTTTCATTCTTCCAAGATTCCCTATTAATAAAATACAAAATCCCAGGGCTTCCAGATGAGTTGACCATATATATTGTGTAACAAAGGGGCATTGTCATGGGATGTATAGACCCCATGCTGGCCTGACAACTAAGGAGGGAGTTAATGCAGCAACCACCAGCCAGCATGTCTTGGCAGCCTCACAACAGCCTGGTGAATAAAAGAACTGAGAAGCAGAGGGGTGGGATGGCTGCCAGAGGAGTGAGCAGTCTAGAGGAAGAAAGTCCTGCCAGTAAACTGGTGAGAAGCCACCTAGAGAAGGGAAGCTGGATCTACAGGCTGGAACCAAGGGAGATAGGAAGGAGCTCAGGACACAGCAAGAGAAGTTCTTGGAGACTGATTCTCTCTACCCGGTTTCAGGGCCCTGAATTTGAACCCACTGGAATGGGTGTGCCTGGGTTTCCATACTGATCCCTTAGAGACTTAAGAACCAAAAGGGTTTCCACACCATCTGAGGACCAGGAACAGCTAACCCCACTAAGTATAAGGGGAAACACCTGCACCCAGCTAGATTGTGACTCAGCCTATGCACCCACATAAGAAATCCCTTTAATTCCTACACAGTCTATCCAGATCTAGGGTCCAAATGCACAGAATAAATGAGGGTACTTGACTATTTACCTCCTCATGGAAGCAATTCATCAAAGAATGGTTGGGAAATGGGTGGAGCCTTGGCTCCACCTCTCTAGTCTCTGGCCACAGTAAACATTTAATACTGGCATAGGCCTGCAGTAAATTACCACCCTGAGCAATGAGGATTTGACTGACAGGGTGGCACTGTTACCCAGGGTTTTCAGAACCCAAAGCAGTGGTAACTTTACTGTTTCTCTCCAGGCGATGTCAGGAATTAAATCAATGGGGGCACAGCTCCACCGTCTGATATATGATTGGTAGAAACAATAGTGATACAAACAATAAAAAATACTTTTTTATTTGATCTCAAGCACACATACACACACTCATGTATGCTGTAGTAGATTCATAGAATTCTAAAGCATTTATATTTACCTAATGCTAAGAGATGGTTTTGAAGAATCAGTAGTCAAGCTTCAGGGGGGGCACTCCTTCCATCTAGCTGCTGGGGAACTTAAGCGTCAAATCCTTCCCCAAAGAAAGCTTCCTCAGACTGCTCGAAAGCCCACTTTCTAACTAAACTTTTTATAATTTTTTTTTCTGGACAACACACATAACACATAATAGCCCCAAATAAGTTAACAGTTTCCCTAGCAACAGCCAATAGCAATTCGTTATTCTCCTTATCAGCAAAGCATTTCTAGTCATAACAACAATAAAACTTACATATTAGAGCCACCTAAAACCAAAGTTGCCTGTCCAAACATTCTTTCTATTTTCATGAAACCTTAACTCCTTGTCCCAACCTCCCCTTCTGATAGCAAAACTGCAAATGTGCAGCTGCACAGCCTGGCCTCTCAGAATCCTAAAGCTAACCCTAGCTATGTGGTGAAGAGTTTCAGCCGGCAGAGGTTCATCATACAAAATGGCTGACTACAGTACAGTCAAATTCTGGGGTACACATGGAAATGTCAAAATCTGGGTTACAGCCAGGCTCTTTCTTTGATGCAATTTATCAACCTTTCCTTGCTCAGGGCTGTGCCTAAACACAGATCCATTCAAATGTACAACTAAAAGCCTGCCTGTATGCAGCACTGAGTCATGGGTACTCCATTGTGTTCACAGCCCTAACTAGTGATGGCTACATCTCAAAATGTTCAAAGCTTAATTCAGTTCACAGAAGCATCCAAAATATATACACACTTGGAACTTTTCTAAATTGGTCAGAAAAGGAAGCTGGAAATCTAGATTTCTGGCACTCTACTTCCCACCATAGCTAGAATTCTCACAAGGAAAACCTCTCTCATGGTAGTTTGGCAAACCAGAAGTGGGGAAGAGGAGGTGACTTTATTTAAAAATTTCAAAACCTTAAAATTATTTGGTTTTCAGAAAAGGGCTAGAGCTCAGAAGTCAGGAGAGCTTTTTAATTACCAACTGGTTTGCTCTTGATAGTCAGAACCAGATTTGAGAAATCAAGGTTGAAAGCAAGAATACAGTAATCACTGACACTGTTACCCTAATCCCCAACCTACAACACAACAACAGCCACACTGGGTCAGACCAAAGATCTATCTAGCCTAGTATCCTATCTCTGATAGTGGCCAATACCAGATACCTCTGGAGGTTTAGGGACACCCAGAGCAAGGTTTAGGGTTGCATATCCAATCATCTTGCCTAATAGCCATCGATAGACCTATCATCCATGAACTTATCTAATTCTTTTTAGAACCCACTTATACTTTGGCCTTCACATTTGCTGGTCATGAGTTCCACAGGTTGACTGTGTTGTGTGAAGAAGCATTGCCTTTATTTGTTTTAAACCTATTGCCTATTAATTTAATCAGGTGACTTCTGGTTTTTTGGGTAATTCATTCCCGATTCATTTTCTTCACACCATTCATGATTTTATAGACTCTATCACATCCCCCCCCCTTAGTAGTCTCTTTTCTAAGATGAACAGTCCCTGTCTTTTTTAATCTCTCCTAGGAAGTTGTTCCAACTCTCTAATCATTGCCCTTCTCTGCACTTTTTCCTATTCTAATAAATGTTTTTTTTTAGATGGGGCAAAAATAACAGCACCCAGTATTCAAGATGTGGGTGTACCATGAATTTATATAGTGGCATTATGATATTTTCTGTTTTATTATTTATACCTTTACTAATAGTTCCTAAGATTCTGTTAGCTTTTTAAAGTACTGCTGGACATTGAGTGGATGTTTTTAGAGAACTATCCACAAGGACTCCAAGATCTCTTTTTTGAGTGGTGCCAGCTAATTTAGATCCCATCATTTTGTATGTAAAATTGGTATTATTTTTTCTAGTGTGCATTACTTTGCATTTATCAACATTGAATTTCATCTGCCATTTTGTTGGCCAGTCACCCACCTGAGTGAGATCTCTTAGTAACTCTTCACAGTCAGCTTTGGACTTACCAATCTTGAATAATTTTGTAGAGTCTGCCAGTTTTTCCACCTCACTGCCTGCCCCCTTTTCCCGATCATTTGTGAATATATTGAACAGCACATGTCCTAGCAATTTACCTCTTTCCATTATGAAAACTGACCAATTATTCTTACCCTTTGTTTTCTGTCTTTTTAACTGGTTACTGATCCATGAGAGAACCTTCCCTCTTATCCTCACTGATTAGTTTGCTTAAGAGCCTTGAAAGTCCAAATACACTATATTGACTGGATCTTCCTTGTCCAAGTGCATGCTGACCACCTCAAAGAATTCTAATATATTAGTGAGGCATGATTTCCCTTTACAAAAGCTATGTTGACTGTTCCCCGATATATCATGTTTATCTATGTGTCTGATAATTCTGTTCTTTACTGTAGATTCAGCCAATTTGCCTGGTACTGAAGTTAGGCTTACTGGCGTGTAATTGCCAGGGTTGCCTCCGTATCCTTTTTTTTAAAAATCTGTGTTACATTAGCTATCCTCCAGTCATCTGATACAGAGGCTGATTTAAGTGATATACCACAGTTAATAGTGCTGCAATTTCATATTTGAATTCCTTCAGAATCTTGGGTGAATACCATCTGGTCCTGGTGACTTATTACAATTTAATTTATCAATTTGTTCCTAAACCTTCTCAACTGACACCTCAGTCTGGGATAGTTCCTCAAATTTGTCACCTACAAAGAATGGCTTGATGCAAACATTGATGCAAAGTGAAGACCAATGGAAATAATTCATTCAGCTTCTCTGCAACTGCCTTGTCTTCTCTTGAGTACTCCGTTAGCACCTCAATCATCCAGTGGCTCCATTGACTATTTAGCAGGCTTCCTGCTTCTGATATACTTAAAATATGTTATTAGTCTTTATGTCCTTAGCTAGAGCTCTTCAGATTCTTCCTTGGACTGCTTTATTATACTTTTACACTTGACTTACCAAAGTTTATGCTCCTTTCTATTTTCCCCACTAGGATTTGACTTCTAATTATTAAAGGATGATTTTTTGCCTCTAGCTGCCTCTTTAACTGTACTGTTTAGCCATGGTGACATTTTATGGTCCTCTTTATATTATTTATTAATTGTTATAATTATTATTTGAGGTATATATTTATTTTGAGCCTGTATTATGGTGTTTTTAAAAGTTTCCAGGCAGTTTACAAGTATTTAATCCCTGTTTCTTTTCATTTCTATTTAACTAGCTTCCTCTTGAAGGTTAGCTACCCTGATTGCAGCTCAAATCTTCAGACACCATATTCGCAGACCAGATCTCTTTTCCAGCCTGAGCTCAACTCTTCTGCTTTGTTTCTCAGCTATTTCCAGCCGTCATCCTGGGTGGGAATTCAGTGAAGAGTGAACCAAGATCAACTTACTCCCCAGCCTTAAATAGAATTTACATAAGGTTGGAACCTTTTGTTTCCCAGTCTTGACCTCTCTCTCCTTTTAGTGGAAAATCACTAGAAGTCCAAGATGCTGTTTAGTACCAGGTAACATGACCATCTGACCTTGTAGTGTCAAAGCAATATCCCAGGATGGTTCTTAGGAAAGAGAGAAATTAGTATCTTCAAAATCTTATTGTTTCTTCCTAATGGCCCATCAAGACTGATGGCCTGTTTCTGGTGGATATTTACCAAGTACACACTCAGTTGTAAGTGTTACATAGCCAATATTCCTAACTTTAGATATAGAAATGATACATGCATACAAATTGGATAAACACATTCAGTAAATCAAAACCTTTCCAATGATATCTCGCATGACCCATCTTGCATAAAACATATCTTAGTTATGCCATATTCACACACACCTTCTGCGTAAGGTAGATGTAACATCGCTGCATGAGATGGCTTCCCAGTATCATATAAAACCTTTTTCCTCTACTATATTATTATTGGGTTATAGCAATAAACCTGACTGACATTGGTTATTTGGTCTCATAAGTACATTTTATAATGAACCAAAGGTGACCAAGTAGTTCCCCCTTTAATAAATTCATCCCTAAAAGATGTCTCCACCCAAACCGTGTGCTCTTCTGCACCTGTCAGATTTTCTCCAGCTCCCAGTTTAAAAAATCCTCTGCAACTTTTTAAATTTTACATGCCAGCAGTCTGGTTCTTTTTTGGTTTACATGGAGGCTGTCTTCCCTACATAAGCTCTTCCTTTCCCAAAAGGTTCCCCAATTCCTAATAAACCTAAACCCCTCCTCCCTACACCATCATCTCATTCACACATTGAGACCCTGCAGTTCTGTTTGTCTTACTGATCTTGATTGTGAAACTGGAAGCATTTCAGAAAATGCTGTTGTGGAGGTCCTGGATTTTAATTTCTTACCTAGAAGCCTAAATTTGGCCTCCAGGACCTCTCTCCTACCTTTCTCTATGTCACTGGTCCTATATGTGCCATAACCATCGTCTCTTTCCAGAACTGCACATACATCTGACTAGATGTCTCATGAGATCTGTACCCTTCACATCCTGAAGGCAAATTGTCATTTGATTCTCCTGGTCATCACAAGCCCAACTATCTAAGAACATAAGAAGAACATAACATAAGAATATACGGATTGTGATACTGGGTCAGACCAATGGTTCATCTATCCCTGTATCTTGTCTTCCTAAAGTGGCCCCAATGTCAGATACTTCAGAGGAAATGAACAGAACGGGGCAATTACTGAGTGATCCAAACCCTGTCATCTAGTCCCAGCATCTGGCAGTCAGAGGCTTAGAGTCACCCATAGCAAACTATGCCTGCATTATTTTTACTCTTGTGGGGGTTTTTAGTTTTGTTTTATTTCTGGGGGATGGTTGTTGGCCTAAGTTTAGAGTATGTTTGTTAGGTGTATCAGCCTCTCACACTTCCTCACAAACTCCCTGTTTGCTGCTCCTGTTTGTTAGCAACTCTGGTCATTTAGGAGCTGGCTTTTTAAACCCCTGATCTACCTGAGTTAACTGTCCCCCTACCCCATCAAGGATTCTTAAGAGGTTAGGGATCAAAGGGTAGCAGAGTAGAGGCTACTAGTTAGTTAATAAGCTTTCAACCTAGCTTAGCAGGCCCAATTAAAGATTTCCGAAATATCATTCTGTGATCTCCCCCATCCTTTTGTATTTGACTGGCTCTCTCTTTCCCATATCTGTGAATCTCTCTTAATCCATCAAATCATTTGTATACTTTATGATTTCTTCATTTTGTATTTTATTAGCAATTTCAAGTAGATTTAAGTGCTTATGAAAGGGTCAGCACTAAAAGCTGCAGTTTTCTATTTAACCGCAGACTGTGTACAGCATGGTTATCAGCCAGGAAAACTTTCCTACTATACACCTCTGCCACTATACCTGAACCTTCACTGTGAGTGAGAGATTTTTTTTAAATCTTTAAGATCCGTTCAGGCATTGGCCTCTGCTCAGACTGCAAGCGAGTGTGCCAGTTAATGCCAATTGTAATCTGGATTCTTGTCCATTAGGACTGGGACTAAAGCCACTAAATCATTTTGCATAGGCCATTGCACAGCTGTCAGAGGGGAACACTTCCTGTCTCTACTGATCTGGTTAAGTCTTGAAGAAGTGATCTACAGGTCTAAGGCTTGAATCATATTACCAGCCATAAAAGCCATACCTCTCCCACATTTTAACTTGAATTAGTTTTCTATTTCTTGTTTTGTCACAATTAAAAAAACTCCTAAACCATAAATGTTCAGTGTTGTCCAAACCCAACCATGCTAGTAAGCTACTATATTTTAGAACAAATATTCCTGTAAGTGGGAGAATGAGTCAGTCTAAGCTATGCATTCCTTCCCCATTCTCAGATATAGGGGTAATAATTTTCTCTTACATTTGTCTCTGTCTCCCTTTGTCTGCTCCCTTTTTCCAAGGAATTCATTGTCAAGGTAAGAAATATTATTGTTTCTATGTGACAGGATGAAGACTTGTGGTGACTGAGAGGACTGGACCATGTTGCCAATGCCTGAGGATGCAGTGGCTCAGGATGCTGACTAGTTGTGGTGGGCTTTTCCTTCTTGATCTCTGTGGTGGGAGAAGGATAGAGGGGAGACAAGGATAGAACAGTGTATAATAGATGTTAGTCTAGATTGGGAAATATAATTTTTATCCTATCCATTTGCTTGATGTTTTCTCTCTAGATGATGATGCAATTCCTTTCCTTGTGCCATTTAATGCCCCTTCCTTCTTATCTATTGAATCTGTTTTTGTGTCACCCCCGAATCCTCCACTCCACCAGTAGTACCATCCTCAACACTTCTTATCTGCTGTAAGCATCCATACGTCTTCTTCCACAAATATCCCCTACTTGTGAAACTCCCTTCTTGAGTGGAACCACAAGATCACTATCCTCATTTAAATTCCTCCTGAAGAGCCACTTCTACAGTGACTCCCATAATAAACTAACCAGTGGATTGCAAATTGTTTGCATTTGAGGAATAATCTTATCCATTGTATACATGCGGCCCTAGAAGGGTGGATTACAGTGCCTTTCATATGCTGATGATGTTCATTTCTATCACTTTTTAGGGCTGGGTCAGCTGAGCAATTTATGTAGTGGTTTGCTGAGTTTGGGGCTCTAATGGGATAGAAGATTGGATGGCTGAACAATACAATCAGGATAAATGGCAGAGATTCTATACCAGATTAGGACTGGTACAGATGGATGAAAGGGCCAAGAAAAGGGGAGAACATGGCCTTTTATCTACACTCCTCGTCACTGGCTTACAGCCTGAATGCAGCCTGTGTACCACCACTGTGCAGAGGAAGCTCAGGTAGGATTGGGTCTCTCTGTGGCAGAATTCCTTCTCAGACTCCCCATGGGGAGGTGGCTCTCCAACATCCTTTAAACAGAGTTGTCCCTTAAAGATGTAATCTGAATCAAAATCAGCTCACTGGAGGTGATGGTACCAGCCACGTGTGACTCAGATTTGCAGTTTAGGGCGAGTGTTAAATTTGAAGGTGTTACTGAGTGGACAGTGTTTTGTTTTCCACTCTTCACTAGATGAGAAGGAGGCAACCATTGAAGCTGTTTTCAGCAAAGGTGCCCCTTCCTTTAAAAGAATGAGGGCTGAAGAAGGAATTGGGGGAGGAGGAAGAGTTTCTGAGAAACCAGAAAGAGAGAAGAGTAGATTCCTCTGTAATGTCTAATATACCTCACTCTTAAGAACTATTTACCTGTGCAATATTTGAGTACTATGTTGATGAGTTTTCTAGACAATCCATCCATTGGAAAACAAAGTAGTGTAGTAAATGAGGCCCCAAAATTGTGAGTTATTACTATTTAAGAACTGCCCAGGCATCAAGGCTGTGTAGAACCATTAGGAGAGAGGGTCAAGAGAAAAAAATTAAGATCTAACAGCGAGATTTCTTCAGCTTGTCTGGGGAAACTTACAATCTCTGCAGCTTTTCATGAGAATATGTTTCTGGGGCAGCCAAAAAGAAACTTCTTTTTTCACCTATCTGTGAATGAATTAATTTTAAAATTGACATAAAACAGTAAGATATTATACGATGTGTCAGATACCGTAGTGTAAAATGGGGAATATAAATGAAGTTATATTTCTGAAAGGGCAGTCAACTATGAGTGATACAGTGTTGGCCAAAATATTGTAAACTTTAATGACAGGTTTTACTTCATGGGCAATCCTGCTAGGGACAGAAAGGTGTTACATTCATATTGATTTCTTTTAGTTTAGTGACAAAGTGAAGAAGTAAGGCTAATATTTGCAATAAAGCATGCTTATGCTATCAAGTTGGTGAAATACACCTGTGCTGAAAGAGGCAGTAAATAAAAGGAAATGAAACCAAATAGCGTATTTATAAGGACACTTGATCACAGAGTGGAATAATCAGAATTGTAACTGTTTTATTAATAATGCATAGACGCAGCTCAGGCATAAATACCAAGGTCCCACCATTGTTGTTAAAACAAGGAGAATAGAAGTGGAAGATTTATACCATGGTTCTGGCCTGCTAGAGAACAATAGTTCTTGAAGTGACTTTGCATTGTACAATGGACTGTTAAAACAAGTTTAAAGATCATCAAAGAATACAGAGGGACATTTTATGAATTATATGAACTTTTAAACTGAACTTTTAAACTGAACATTTCAGCAGCCGATGGCGAGTTGATGGCGAAACTGCAACTTGAGCAACTGCAAAGTTGGCCAAGGGATGCACTACAGAGGGCCCAGGGAAAATGACTTGAAGGGGTAAGTTGCTGATCTAATCAAACCAGCCAATGTCCAAGATATGTCCTAAAATGGTGCACAGATTCCAAGGGCAGAAGGGACCATTGTGCTCATCCAATGTGACATCCTATATAACACAGACCACAGAACACCGGTGGGCAAACTATTGACTCTAATCAAGTCACCCCTTAGCCTTCTCTTTCTTAAGGTAAATAGATTGAGCTCTTTGAGTCTATCAATATACGACATATTTTCTAATCCCTTCATCATTCTTGTGACTCTTCTCTGAACCTTCTCCAATTTATAAACATCTTTCTTGAATTGTGGGCACAAGCACTGGAACCAGTATTCCAGCAGCAGCCTCACCAGTGCCAAATAGAGAGGTATATTCCTCTACTCCTCCTTGAGATTCCCCAGTTTATGCATCCAAGGATTACATTAGCTCTTTGACTATAGATAAGGCTACAATTTAGTCACAGAGGTCATGGAAATCACATGGCAGTGGTGGCGGAGAACTCCCGAGCTCCCAGGTGACAGGAGAACCCCCGAGCTCCTCGATGCCGCAGATCCCCATTTTGTATTGAATATTTTTACTAAAAGTCACGGACAGGTCATCACTTGTGTTAACTTTTCTTTTTGGCCCATGACCTCTCCACTACTTTTACTAAAGGTATCCATGACAAACTCTTAGCCTTAACTATAGATTCACATTGGGAGCTCATTTTCAGCTGATTATCCACCACAAACCACAAATCTTTTTCAGAGTAACATTTTGGTTGGACATTGTGAATCTTTGGCAGAAGTATGGGTCACCATCTGATTTGTCCACACCAGCACCTCCAAAATTAGGAACTAAATTAGACTACTCAGCAGAAATGGGCTAAAACAGCCTGTCTCCTTCAGCATACATCACTCCCTGAAAGACAAAGACACCTGGAAGGGAGAAGACTGGGAAGGGGCTGGCCACCTAGAGTCCTCCTAGTGACATCAAATACCTTTCTCATCTAGGCACCTTTAACTGTCTTTTTCTATATTCCAACAATTTGGGTTGCCTGTTAGCTCACTAAAGACTAATCAAGTCTGCCTTTCACTCCACCAGTGCTTGCAGTGTCAAGGAAACTATGGTGAATTGGCATATAAGCAATTGACCAAATTGTCTTATGCTTTTAGTTTGGATCATTTCCCCCCTCTGTTATGTTAGCAAAACCAGAGTTGATAACCATATTCTGAGGGATTCAGTCAAAAATCAAAACAAAGTTACCTTCTCAAGAGAGTGATTGTAGATCAGTGTTATTTTCTACTATGGTTGTGTGATTTGATTCTGAAAACCTCAATAGTAATATCAACCAGTTTTCTAGGTTCTCTTAACAATTCATAGTCCAATACTATTTTTACCTTCTTATATCCTGTACTGTTAGTTGCTGTTGTTTAGGATACTTTATCAAACTGTTTAAAACTAAATTCAACTCTTGAGATCTTTTTTAAATTAAAAGAAGCCTAAGATGGGTGGTAATCAGTTGCCTAACTGAGGTTTGCTTCATACCCTCTTTTTCTTACAGTAGATAAAGCAAGCTACCTGCCTGGGCAGTTTCCATGAGATCAGCCGAGAAGCCCAAGTTAACTACCTCCACCTAGTTTAAAATACAGGGAGCTGACATTATAGCTCTAACTATGAACCTATAACATTTATTTTTAAAAAGAGTGGAAGAGGGTCCTGTGACTACTCACCTGGTCCATCAAACCCTGCAACTGTTGACATTCTGGGCATGTTGCAATGGTATTTTATGGGTTCTTTTCAAGGGAACTTGTTGAGGGATCGGTTTGCTGGAGGGGGAGGTTTTTGTTTAGTGGGGCAGTATGGCAGGAGATTGTTGCTATCATAGGGCAGGCCTTTCCATATCTGATTTTTATTCTTTTACTGATGTATATTTTAGATTTTCCCAAAAGCCCCTGGAGCAATGGATAGGTGCTTGTAAATACATGCATGAATAAATTAATAAATGAATATGTTGGATTTAGTCCAAGGGTTAGAGCTTTGTTGCTTGAAGCTGTATTAAATTCTCTCTATTATTACAATTAAATTATAAAACAACAATGGACTCTTATCACAAACTAATGCAGACAAAACATCCCGTTTTCTTTCTGAAGTTAATTTACTGACAGCAAACAATTCATATCTTAAATACTTTCAGGTGTGGTAGAACCTTGTTCTCTCTTTTGACACACCCATAGAAGGAAATAGTGCTGTTATGATGTCAATTAGATGTTCATTTAGAAACAAATTTATTCTGTGGAACAACAAATGCTCACCTTGCTGGCCATGGTGCAGCTTTGATGGGGCTGGGAGCAGTGGAGAAACCCTGGAGAATGGGGAAGGAGATCTCAGCTCCACAGGCTTCCTCAGCTACCTGCTTTAATCTCACTTGCCATTAGCATGCATGTGGGCTAATTCTCCCTCTTTCCCTTTCTTCTCTGCCCTCTCCCTGCTACCACTGGATAGTGGGAGTGGTAATGAGGCCAGCGATTGGCTCTTGCCTGGAGGAACTGGACTGGGAGAAAGGTGGCTACTGTTTGCTTCCTAGGCAAGGTGACAATAAAGACTTGGTTACAGCTAACTTCTGGTTATATCTTGGTTAATGCTGACTTGGTTATAGCTAACTATTCCTCAGACATAGACTTTGCAATTGAATATATGTAGTTCAAGGTTGTTTAAGAGGAGGAGTTAATAGGCGTTTACTTTTATCAGCCTTTTGGACCATTTAATTTCCTCTGCGAACCAAAGGTCATCACAGGAGACCAGTGTGATTCCAGGGTTACTAGAAATTTAAAGTTGATAGTTGTCATAAAAATAATATTTATTATCATTACTATGATTATCTATTTGGTTAATGTACATGAACATGCAGAATAGTTGTTAAAGGTAATCTAGAACAGAAAAGTTAATAACTTTGTTTACATTTGTACGCTCTAACTGATTTACGTTATACCTTTGAGAAAGTTGATATGGACAAGTACAGTATATTCTTCTGTATGACTCTATTATTCAATCCTGTTTAGAGAAGTTTCTGAAAAAAATTATATCCATGTTTAGATCAGGATTTCTGAACTGATTAAGGCTTCTACTGACTTTGTTGGGACTTCTGAAGGTCAAAGTGCTTTCAGCAAATTAAAAAAACCTCTTTTGACTAGCCTTCAAGTTTTGGCATTCCTACAATTTGACCATCTGTTTGTGCTGGAGTCTGATTCCTGTGGTACTGGCATTGGTCAATATTGTCTCAGGTGGTGAATGGAAAAGAAGAAATGTTGACATATGGTAGTAGGATGCTTAATCCAGCCGAGCAAAACAAATTGTACTACATAATAGCAATTACAGTTTATCTTTTATGCATTGAATATGCAGAATGGCATTTTAAACATTTTCATGATTTACATACATTTTTAAGGAATTGGATGAAATGTACATAGGTGAAAAAAACAAGAACTTTGCACCGTGGACTCCTGCTTGGTCTCTGTGACATAGTATTTGGGAGGGACCATCTAAAAAGTTGTTTTTTAAATGTTGTTTGTAGACAAGACCCTTGGGTTCTGATTTTATCAAATCTAACTGCTGATCAGGATCAGGTGTGGTCTGTACTTCTCAATACTACAGTGCAGATCTGTGTTCTCAATATACAAAATATTTGACAAATTGAAAACTGAAGATACAGGGTGCAGTTTAAAATAAGTGGATTTCAGTGTCCAAATAAATAGCACAGGGGCTTCTCTACTGATTGGATTGTTCAGACTACTGCAGACTTTAGAAATCTTACAGCAGAGTAATGTTTGCAGAAGAGTTCACAGGGTCTTGTCTACAGTTATTCTCAATGAAGTCACATATCTGGGAGAGGTTGGAGAGTCCCTAAGCAGACCACTGATGATGCCAGGACCCTGTTCAAACCTTTGGGATCTAAAGGTGAACATCCATGAGGACAGATGTAAAAAGACAGCCCAGGTCCTAGGTCTGTGATGATCTAAGGGACAAGGCTATCCTTGTATCTGCCCTTGGACTGCACCAAAGTAGCTAAAGTAAGTGTGTGTGTATATGTGTGTGTGTACACACTCGTGCAAAAACAGAGAAGGTGCTTACTGGGGTTGCACCAAGTAGTAAAACCTATGCAGCTTAACAGCTGAAGTTAATCTTAAAGCTGTGGTACCCCTAGCATGTCACCAAGTGAATGGAAAGGTTCAGTGTGCCACAGTACTCCTGGTGATCCTACCCTATTCATATTACTAATATGCACCAAAATCTGCAGCCTGTATCCTTCATTCAGTTGGAATTTTGACTGACTAAAAACTACAGGATTATCTACACTGCAGAAGTAATATTTTTTCCAGTTAGTAAAGTGGTGTACACATACCATGTGCACAGATATATATCCTGTAACAATCGTGCTCATTCTCTCTATTTTCAAACAGGCCAATTTATCTTCTGGTATAAATTGCTGAAAGTCCACTGATTTACACCAGCAGAAAATTTGGTCAAATACATTCATCATATCAATTATAAGGCAAATCTCACTGAGATTTTGGACAAGTGGACAAATTATTCCATATACTTCACGCAAGTTTCAGTTAATCATAAAGATGTCTCCTCCAAGCAGCTATGTCTGTTTCAGAGGTGTTCCTTTCAGGACTTCAGTGCCAGAACTTGGCTCAATTTATTATTTCCCAACAAGAACTGATTTTGGGTATCTTTCTATGGGGGGGGGCGGGAAATTAAGATCTTGGCACATGAAGATCCAGATGTTCTTTTATCCAGCCTCCATTTGGCAGGAACTAGTGGCATAGGATGTGGAAACAGAAGCTTTGCAGACATCAGAAGTGGCAACACCTGCAGCATCAGCATGGTCAGCATGTGCAGAAGCAATTTTACCAGTTATGTCCCAAGATCCTGCACAGCACTACAGATGCAGGCTGCCTCTTTGTGGCAGAAAACTGTCCCTGGTTATAGTAAAGTTAAAATAAATGATCTTTTTTCTGTACAAAACCCTCACTCTAATGCACCATCAGTCAAACACTACCCAGAGGCTGATGTGTGATAGTTTATTTTTGGATATTCTATGGTCAGAATACTGTGCAGGCAATTCAGTTGCCCTGCCATGCAGAAAATAATCAGGAAGAAACAGAGAATTCATGCATAAATCCAAAAAGAAAAAAAAAGAGCCCAAGTATAAAAGATCTGTCTAAATCACAACATCTTTTCTGCAGACAGCCTTCGAAAAAGCTTGATCTGTCTAATGAGAAAGCAATATACCTAACACCTAATTATTGTTTCCACTTAATAAACTTCTGTGTAGTGTTCAGTATTCATGTTTCCTGCAGTAACACCCGTATGGATACAGCAAAATCCAACACCTATAACATTTTAAGGGTTGGGTTTAGGGCTCAGAACGATAAAGAGGAATGACATTTAATTACTGATGTGCAGTCATTCAGTTCAGCTAATTATGATCCCTGGAGTTTAGTCATCATATGTAATTAACTTTTACTTTCATAAAAGCTTAATGTGCTGCAGAAGCATCAATGACTGTGAATGTTACACTTCAGGATTACTGACAGAATTCAAAATGAATTCTAAAAGACAATTTTTCTCACTAAGTGTTACTATTGCCATCTGCTCTTAAACAATGTAAAAAAATAGCAGTATTGATATCATTATCTATGATTTTTTTTAATTTGATGGTCACAGTAACTGCAGCATAAAGCAAGAAAATAATTCAGCCACAGACAAGCAATCATAATCTATTCAAATAAAACTAGCAAAAATGACCAATGAGCAAATTTGAAAGGCCAGATGGGTTTTCTTTTGTGTCTCAGTAATTTTGTTTTTCTTTAACAACTTTCAAACAATTGCAATTACAGGAAATTTAATTTGATTTGTGTTTATAGAGTCTGGGTGATAACTAATAAACATCAATGTATATAAATAGCTTTATCTATTAAGCATGACGTCAGAGTTTTGTAGGTAATAGAGCAGCTACATCATGGTATGTTGTAAGTCAGCCCTTTCTACAGGTTTTATCTAGTGAGTGAAAAAAGAAGAGTGGGTTAGAACAAGTTTTGAGTTGGGTCAATCAGTCAAACATCAACCAGCTTGTACTTGGAACAGCACTAGTGACGTCTCTCTGAAAACCATTTCTGATACTCCCTTCACACATGTTCGCTTGAGCTATGAAACAGCTGTAGGAAAAAAACCAATCACCTGCGGTGAAATTCCAACCCATGGAAGTCAATAGGAATTTTGCCACTGAATTAAGTGGAACCAATATTTCACTCCCTCGTGCTTCACAAGAGAGGGAAAAGGGTCTGGAACTCAGAAGATTTGGGTTCAATTCTTGTCTCTTCCACAAACTATCTCTATAATTTTCAGCAAGTAACTTAGGCTATGTCTACATTAGAAATGCTACAGCTTCAGCACTGCAGTTCTGCGGCTGTAACATTATAGTGTAGGCCAGGGATCGGCAACCTTTGGCACGCGGCTCATCAGGGAAAGCCACTGGCAGGCTGGGATAGTTTGTTTACCTGCAGCGTCCTCAGGTTCGGCCGATCGCAGCTTACACTGGCCATGGTTTGCCACTCCAGGCCAATGGGGGCTGCGGGAAGCGGTGCGGGCTGAGGGATGTGCTGGCCGCTGCTTCCCACAGCCCCCATTGGCCTGGAGCAGTGAACAGCAGCCAGTGGGAGCTGCGATTGGCTGAACCTGCGGATGCTGCAGGTAAAGAAACTGGCCCGGCCTGCCAGTGGTTTTCCCTGACAGGGCATGTGCCAAAGGTTGCAGATCCCTGGCGTAGGCTCTTACTGCAGTGACAGAAGAGGTTCTTCCATCATGGTAGAAAATCCATCTCTCTGAGAGGCGGTAGCTAGGTTGACAGAAGAATTGTTCCATCAACTTAGCACTGTTTACATGGGGGCTTAAGTCAACTAACCACATCTCTCATGGGGTGTGAATTTTTCACACCCCGGAGCAACCCAGATGAGTCAAGCTAACTTTCTAACAGCTAACAGCCCTGATTCTCTGTGTCCCACAATTACCTATCTGCAAAATAGGTAAAACAATACTCTCTGTTCCCCACTCTTGTCATGTCTATTTAGACAAAGCTCTTTGGGTTGAGGACTGTCTCTTAGTTTTTGTTTTTACAGTGCATAGTATAATGGAACCCCTCAGGAGGATTCAGCACTGTTGAAAGTACTACTCCCAAATCACTGCCATCAAGGAGATTATGGAACTCAGGCTCCTTGAATTTTTTGTAATTGGTTTTCAATGGAAAGTTGGGTTTTTGACAAAACAATGTTTTTAAAGGATCTTCTTTTGATAGAAGAAAATTGATTTTTCATCAAAAATCAAATGCTTGAAAACAGATATTTCTGAAAACAGAAATATGTTGATTCTGAAATGCTAAGAGGTCTCATAGGATTGTAGTTCAATTTCCTCGTGCCTCCATTCTCCTTTATGGACCAGGCTTCTCAAATGGACTTAATCTCCTATGATATTGAGCAGCCATATGTTTCTCATGATACACTACCTCCCCTCACCAAGATAGGAGAACTTGGTGCACCAGGGGAGATATATTCCAATCAGGGCTCCTGGCCTACAGAGGAGAATAGGACCAAGAAGCATCTCAGCTACAACTCTCATGAAGTGCTGCAGTTGAATTTCAAAACTGAAATGTTTTAGTTAAAAAAATCATTTTTTTCCCGCAGAAACCCTCCCCCCCACACACACATTTTGACCAGCTACATGCTGTCCATTATGACATCTCCTTATATGAATGCAAGTAGAGAAGAAATGTCTGTGCACTCAGCATGGGTGCACATAAGCTGCCATAATTTGGCTCAGAATGTTCATCAACATACTAAAAACAATCAAGCATAAAATACTGATATAATACCATGACTCATAAATTTCATTGCACATAAACAGCTTCTTTATCAACGTGCCACAAACAGATTACCCTAGAGACTGTATCCTGGAAAGCACTAACTCTGAAAAGGACTTAGGGGTCATAGTGGACAAGTAACCCAACATGAACTGCTGTTGTGGCAAAAAGGGCTAATGGGACCCTTGGATGTATAAACAGTGGAGTAGTGAGTGAGGTGATTTTTATCTCTGTATATGGCATCAGTGAGACTAGTATTGGAATACAGTGTGCAGTTTTGATGTCCACATTTTTAAAAGGATGTTGCAAAATTGGAGAGAATGTAGTAAAGAGCCACAAAAATGATTTGAAGGCTGGAGAAAATGTCTTTAGTAAGAGATTTAAAGATCTCAATTTGGTTAGGTTATCAACAAGGAGATTGAGAACTCACTTGATTCAAGTATCAATTCAATTCAAGTATCAGGGAGAAAATACTGTCTGTTAAAAGTCTCTTTAATCTAGTAGAGAAAGGCATAACAAGACCCAATGGCTAGAAGCTGGAAGTTGAAGACAGACAAATTCAAATTACAAATAAGGCACAATTTTTTTTACAGTGAAGGTGAATAACCACTGAAAGTGACTACCAAGGGAAGTGATGGATTGTGCAACTCTTGATGTCTTCAAATCAAGACTGGAAGCCTCTCTGGAAAACATGCTCTAGGCAACTACAATTTATTGGGCTACAGACTGTATGACATAATGGTCACTTCTGGCCTTGAACTCTTTGAATCCATGAACAAGTCATCTAAAATATTTATAAAACGTTTACCATTGTCTCTTTTATATATATCATACAGTAGGCCTTTGCATTAAGCACTCAGTAGTTAGGAACCAGAATAGCTGTTTTGATGCAAACCCCAAGCACAGACAAGGAAAATCATTATTTCTACTGGTTGACCTACTCCATATCAAGCAAGAGTAAGCTTAATTGGTGCAAATTGTGGCTATCAGTTTCTATGTTTGGGTTTTGCAGTATCCTCCTACATTGGTCACTAGTCACCAGCTGATGAATTCCAGGTATAGGTAAGGCCTAAAATATAGCAGATATGATCATATCTGTGCTGCTATAACTGGGGGGAAGGGGAATGCTTGCTCCAGCTTTTTAAAGTTTTATTATCTAATTTGTCTGATAATGAAGTTCCCAAAATGGAGTAAAATACTTCGAGTGCAGTTGCATCTGATTTTCAGAGAAAGAGACTGTTGTCTCTTGCCCTATAGATTATACAACCCAAAACATCATTGGTCTTTTACATTGCCATATCTCTTCGCAAACTGATGACCAATTTGCTATGGCTCCCAAATCTTTTTCAGCGTTGTTCCTTCCCATGCTTTCTCCTTCCCGTTGAATATATGTGTTTCAGATGATGTTTTCCCAGATGTATTGCCTTGCATTTTTTCTAGATGAATATAATTTTATTATCTGCCTATTTTCAGAAGTCTCCTAGGTCAATCTTGATTTGTACTATTTCCTCATTTCACTAGTATGAGCAATTCCTTAAAGTTTAGTATCATCTGTTAATTTGATTCATATGATGATTATTTCTTCCTCCAGATTCTGAATTAAGAATTAAATAAGATGTGTAACTTTTAGACACCTCCCTCACAACTCAATATATTGTCAGATCGCACTACCCTTTTTGTTAATAGTTCTCTACCTCAAGTACATTTTTACAACACTGTAAAAAGCAATCTGTTCACGAAAGAAACATTTTTTTCACCCCTGGTCACTGCCTTTTTATACTGTGTTACTCTTCATTGAGATGCTGTGCCCATAGTTACTTTTATAGATTCAAATACTGATAATGCAAGATATGACAATATTTGTTGCCAACTGTCTACATAAAATATACCAGCTTGTTTGAGTCATCCTCCAATTGATAATTTGCATTTTTGTAGGATTCATTGTTTTTGCTGTGGCAACACTAGGATTAGGACAAAAATATTGCATGTTTCTGGAATTAGCACTAGGAGCTAATATTTTTTTACATTGCTGTGTTATATCAGTTACTGTATTAATAGATCAGTCTCGGACTTGTTCTATATGTATATGCTTTGTTGTTAGAAGTCTGAATGGTGGGGTACATGATATTTACTCTCCTTGACAGTTTAGCCCTTTCATCAATAATGCCTGTCATCAGATCCTCTGTAGCTGTTCCTGGGGTGTTATTGATTGCTGTAGTCTTTTGTTATCATTGTTGCATTTTGTTTACTATATTACACTCCTTCAATTTTTTCCAGACTTTAAAACGTCACCTTGATTTTAATTAGGCTTGTGAGTCTTGGGAACTTGACAAGACTCATCTTTGGAGTGGGGGTAGAGGGAGAGAGAAACAAATTCTCTCATCAGGTGTGCCTTCCTGACTTCTCCAAGTTTTAATGTAAATAAGTTATCTGTCTACCTGCTCAGGCCTAGATCAATCACTCTATAGGCCGTCAGATATGCTGGTTGTAGCATACTGTCTTTGTGCACCAGATTGCTATTTTCTGTGTATGTGTGCAGTCTTGTTTACCGGCTCGTCTTGCGTGTCTCCAGAGAAGTCTATAATCTTAAATGACAAAACTTGAGGTCACACTTTATTGAACAAATCTCCATTAATTACCTCCAGTAGACCATTTACATCAGTAGCCATCAACAATCTAATGAGCTAAGTTGCATCCAAAGGTCCCATGCAAATGTGAAGGAGAAAAATAGGAGCTAATTTGTTATCTTTCCTAATTAAAAGAGATTGTTTTTCTTTGCTCCCAAATAAAGCCAATCTCTTAATGCAAAGGATATTTTACTTTAACTAACCTCTGGGATTAGTAACAATAGTTTCTATCAGTTTCCACTATAGCATTTTAAATTAAACTTGATAGAATAACTGCACACAACTCGTTTATCGAACTAAACCTTTCAGGCAGGGAACTGGTGTATCTTAATGAATGTTGTGCAGCAGTTTAGGGTTTTAAAAATGGCAATGTTAAGAAATACTGTTAAAATGTAACAACTCTTTTATTTATGGACAATGCTGTTCAAGTAATGCTGGTGTTGGTGATTCAGGAAGTGGCAATCTTCTGCCTGATATAATCCTAGAGCAATGTCCCAGCTGAATTTTGGGGACTCAGTGCTGCTGGAAATACCACCTTTCAGATGTAATATAAAACCAGGGATATAAGCAACCATGATCATTAAAGAACCCATGACCATTTTTGTGAGAGTCAAATTCTTGATTCTGGCAACTTGGTGAATTATAGTGTGCTCACCTACATTTTCCCTTCAGTTTGAACTGGATATGGAGTCATTCTTCAGTCACTGTCTTGTGCTGCTGTTGTGTGCTGTTAGACATCCTCTGTGTTTCACTCAAGTGGTTAGTGAAGAGATAACTGAACTTACCATAAGGGATGTGTCATAATTAGGTAATGCATGCAAAGTGTTTTCTGATTTTCAGATGAATTGTTGTTTAGAAGTATGGAGTATTATTAGTTGTATGATTATGTGTATCTATCAAGTGAACCTCTTTTAGGTATATATATCCTTTTTGCTTTCAACCTTTTGCATATCTCCTGGGTGTGAATGTTGTTCAGGAGGATTTCAATATTGTGATAAAATCTAGACACGAATAGTACTTCATCCAAAGTATTCAGGCTAGATTGTTACAGCCCTTACTCAGAAGGCCAGGAGAGGAAGATTCCCCCCATTTTCCTGCATGGCCTTGTTCTGATTGTGACCTTGGTCATGAGGAGGTGAGCAAGGGTCCTGCTCTGCAGTACCCCACTCTGAGTAAGTGGGTACAGTGGGGATGGAGAGGGTCAGAGAGTGGCCACTGTAAATAGCAGGTGGGGTACACAAGGAGAGTAATCAGCTCCACTAAGAAAGGGCTGGAGGATTTTTTCCCCTATACGTAATAAGGGAGAAAAAGTGAATTTTTGTCACTATTCATTCTCTGATCTGTTCCTGGGGCAAAAGCTATGTCCCATCCCTCACTCAGAGCACATAGTCAAGTTACAGCCTAGCCCTTGACCTGCATCCATTCTAATTAAAGATTTAAGAATTAAATTCTTGGAAATTTGAAATAATTTTGAACATACTTTTTGAATGGGAAATGTCTTGCTTCAACATATGGTACGTTTTTGAGGATTATGTTTAATTGGAAATACCATAAATCTAGTGGCGATGTTAGAATAACAGGATTTGGAATATTATGCTAGTTTAACCCAAGAGAAGGTGGTAACAGTATCAAAAGACAAAAGACAAACCAAATGAGAAAATTCAGGTTCTTTGAAAAACAGAGGCACATGGTAGGGAAAGCATTTTAATGCCATTATTATTTCCAAATTAAGCATCACTGTATTTTTGAATGTCATCTTCTTGAAAATAGGATTTTAAGTCATGATACGTGGAAATCATCATACCTGATCAGTCCAGGGGTCCATCTAGTCAAATATTCTTTGAGAGTGGCAAAGTTCCTTGAGAGCCTCCTATGAAAAGCAGTTATGGCATTACCTGTTCACAGTGTACATTTCTTCCAGCTCTCCTGCTCCATTAGCCTGAAAATCATTGGATGCCTTGAAGTATGAGGGTTTATATTCTTTGCTCACCTCATATAAGTTTGGAAGAGAGTAAGAGAGAAGCAGGAGGTTTGCAGAAGCCATCACCCAATAGCTACAGATATGGAAACAATTGTTAGATAAAACCTGGATGAGAGTCCTGAAAACCGACTGGACATTTTCAAAGATTAGAGACAATTCAAACTCCCCCCTCTCCCCCCGCTGTAACACCTCACCTTTTTTACAGGATTGTTTATTGGTGGACTAGTACAGGTAACATATTAAATTGTAGCCCTTAATGTTGATTCTGAAAGTATAATCCTTGCCCTACAGTATATAAGACTAGTAGGCAATCTTATGGGAATGTTCTGTCGGGAATCTCAATAAATTGTAATCAGCTGTTCAGACTTTATCTAGATTCTTGACAGAGCATCCCTATGGGCTGCCCAGGAGCCTAGTAGAGTGTGATGGATTGTCAGCTAGTCTGCTGGAATGGAAACAGACTAGTACACTTGGATGCCACTGATGGATATTTCTCTTCATAGTATTAACAGACAGCCAAGATAAAGGGAAAGGGCAGTTGAAGTCCATTCATCTTCCAAATTCAAAAAAATAATCATCAATAAGAAGATGCTCCTTTGAAAGTAGAGATTTTAGGACCACAAGTTCACTATGCAGGGTGAGGTGAGGGACACAGAGTGAGTGGCAAAAGCCTTTTACTCAAATGTTAAGAATGGACAAACATTCCGAATGTTTTGATAAGTTTCAACTAAGAATCAAATCTTCTAAAACTCTCCCACTCCTAATTAGTCATTTAAACTATGGAGCTAATATCTAGTGGACAAGGCAAAGAACAGAAGATGGGAAGACTTGGGTATTATTTCTGGCTTTATTGACCCATATGACCTTGGAATGGGCAAATAAACCTCGCTGCACTTCAGTTTCTCCCTTTATGAATGGGGGAAATGATATCTTTGATGTTTTGTAAAGCACTCTGAGACCTATAGATGATTGAGACTGGAGCTGGGATGAGCAGGGATTGGATCTGTCAAGCAAGACTGTGGCAATGTAGGGGAAAGCAGTTTAAAGGGATGGTAAAATGTATGGGCCTGAGAATGCACCTACTGAAGTCAACGGCTGTGCTGTTGATTTCAGTGGGATCTGATCAGTATATAGCAACATCAGCCTCACTGACTGAGTTTGTTACTGAATCATATATTATTCAGGTTGGCAATCTTGGGATCATGTTATACTCAGATTCTCAAGCACAACTACTAGCTAGAAGCTTTTTTTCCCCCCCATCTTGACTGATGAGAAGAGTGGGACTTTTCTTTAGGATGTGGAACTTGCTACAAATTTCTATGGCTTTGTCACTTTAAAGATATTTAATGCAACCTGGAGTCGTGAAGTATAGGGGATTTTAAAAAATAGACTGTGGGATCTTTAGGGCAGGAACCCTCTTTATGTTGTATGTTTGAACTTCAAACAGTGCTTAGCACAATCGGGCGCTCATTAGGGCTCCTAAGCTTTACTGCCATATAAATAAATACATAAATAACTAAATATTGTTGCCTCATCCCCAGACACCAGTGTCCCAGTCTGACACCAGCATCTTCATTCTACCAATCGGTAGAAGATGTTTAGTACTTTGCAAGCTGGCTTCCTAGTGGAAGAGATATCAGTGATATGGATCCTGGGTATATTCTACCTATAATTTGTTTTTTTTACACATAAACACCCATCTTGGAGAAAAAAAAGGGTCAGAAACAGCATGTAAGGCAACTATTTCTTTCAGCAAAAAGAACAGGAGTACTTGTGGCACCTTGGAGACTGACAACTTTATTTGAGCATAAGCTTTCGTGGGCTACAGCCCATTTCATCGGATGCATAGAATGGAACATACAGTAAGAAGATATTTATACATACAGAGAACATGAAAAGGTGGAAGTACCCATACCAACTGTAAGAGGCTAATTAATTAAGAGAAGCTATTATCAGCAGGGGAGAAAAACTTTTGAAGTGATAATCAAGATGGCCCATTTTGGACAGTTGATATGAAGGTGTGAGGATACTTTAACATGGGGAAAGATTCAATTAGTGTAATGACCGAGCCATTCCCAGTCTCTGTTTAAACCTAAGTTAATGGTATCTAGTTTGCATATTAATTCAAGTTCACCAGCTTCTGGTTGGAGTCTGTTTTTGAAACTTTTCTGTTGCAAAATTGCCACCTTAACGTCTGTCACTGAGTGATGAGAGAGGTTGAAGTGTTCTCCTACTGTTTTTTGAATGTTATGATTCCTGGTGTCAGATTTGTGTCCATTTATTCTTTTGCATAGAGACTGTCCGATTTGGCCAATATACATGGCAGAGGGGCATTGCTGGCACATGATGGCATATATCACATTGGTAGATGTGCAGGTGAATGAGCCTCTGATGGAATGGCTGATTTGATTAGGTCCTATGATGGTGTCACTTGAATAGAAATGTGGACAGAGTTGGCATCAGGCTTTGTTGTAAGGAGAGGTTCCTGGGTTAGTGTTTTTGTTGTCTGGTGTGTGGTTGCTGGTGAGTATTTGCTTCAGGTTGGGGGGCTGTCTGTAAGTGAGGACAGGTATGTCTCCCAAGATCTGTGAGAGTGAGGGATCATCTTTCAGGATAGGTTGTAGATCTTTGATGATGCACTGGAGAGGTTTTAGTTGGGGGCTGAAGGTGACGGCTAGTGGCATTCTGTTATTTTCTTTGTTGGGCCTATCCTGTAGTAGGTGATTTCTGGGTACTCTGGCTCTATCAATCTGTTTTTTCACTTCAGCAGGTGGGTATTGTAGTTTTAAGGATGCTTGATAGAGATCTTGTAGGTGTTTGTCTCTGTCTGAGGGATTGGAACAAATGCGGTTGTATCTTAGAGCTTGGCTGTAGACAATGGATCATGTGGTGTGTCCTGGATGGAAGCTGGAGGCATGTAGGTAAGTATAGCGGTCAGTAGGTTTCTGGTATGGGGTAGTGTTTATGTGACCATCGCTTATTAGCACAGTAGTGTCTAGGAAATGGACTGCTTGTGTGTCCTGGTCTAGGCTGAGGTTGATGGTGGGATGGAAATTGTTGAAATCATGGTGGAATTCCTCAAGGGCTTCTTTTCCATGGGTCCGGATGATGAAATGTCATCAATGTAGCACAAGTTGAGTTAAGAGACGAGAGCTAAGGAAGAGTTGTTCTAAGTCATCCATAAAAATGTTGGCATACTGTGGGGTCATGCGGGTACCCATAGCAGTGCCACTGACTTGAAGGTATATATTGTCCCCAAATGTGAAATAGTTGTGGGTGAGGACAAAAATCACAAAGTTCAGCCACCAGGTTTGCCGTGGCATTATCGGGGATACTGTTCCTGATGGCTCGTAGTCTATCTTTGTGTGGAATGTTGGTGTAGAGGGCTTCTTTCGGAAATCTCAGTCTAACATCAGTACTTGCTTCCCAATACTTGCCTCAAGAATTGACTCTAATGAGAGACTCAGGCAGACAGAAATCTTTCCTTCTCCCTCTTGAAAGACCACTCCCTATACACAGAACCTTGCACAACCCAACATGACCAGCAACATGAGTCTTCCCAACATTAAACTTTTGCTAGCATGCCAAGGAAAAGAACTGGAAAGACCATGTGTAATAGCACTGCTGGTGACACCAGATATATATTTATTAATACAGACTGAATTGAACATTTGGTCTCTGTAAACTGAAGAGGGTTCTCCATATATTTTATGGGGTGGTGTCATTCACATAATACCTCTTTTGGAGGAAGTTGTACTGCATCTTTCAAAATTGGGAATAAACTTCAGCCTAAACCAATTTGGCTCAACCATGGACACTCTTGCAATAGTCTCTTCATGGGAGAAACCTGTTTTCTTCCAGGGAGCTCTGTGCAGGTGCTGGGGTCTTTGCAGCTTGGAGGCCTATTATTCTAAATATTAGCACAGCTTATATTACATTACATGCCAAAAACCATCAGCTTGGGTTGTTAAATTTGTTTGATTGATTATTGTACTTTGTTTCCAGCATGCAGTCTAAAAGTTCTACGTATCTTTACTTTCCACCTCCAATGATGTCCAGATGACTCATGGTAATTCTTCAAGGGACCAAAGCCATTTTGTGCTGAATGACAGCCTTATCCTCAACAAGCTAAATATCACAATCATTCTCGTTCATACCAGTAAGTGAGATCAGAACTTCTAAGATTATTGTCATAACGATGGCATAAACTGTTTGAATCTCAAATGGATACATGATTGTATGTAAAGTTGGAACACTCATGATAGAAATTGCAAAATGTTGTGTTGCAATCCTTTATGCATGGTTGACTGACCAATTACAAGTATACAGCTAATGATAAAACTACTTTTTTCCTGAGGTTATTCTTAGAACTACAGATTTTTCATGTTTTAGTGAAGCTTTTAGAATAAACTTCAATGGATTCAGGGTATTTGATAGGACAAAGCCTTATAAAAGATTTTATAAAAAAGAGGCCACTTTGTTTTTTCAATAAGAAACACATTAATGAAATAACAGTTTACATTAGATTTTGTTTTGTTTAATTTAAACTTAAATTGACTGAGTAACATCACATTATTGAAGACAATTCCAAACATTCATTTCCTGGGTTCAATTTCATTCTAAACTGGCAAGCACTTAACACTGTCAGCCCCTTGTGCTTTTAACTGAATAAAGGTCAAATAATCAGACATCTAAAAGGACAGCTCATTTATCATCCTTTGATAAATGTGTCAGTAGCTAATCTTTAGCACTGGATGATAGTGCCGCACAATGAAAGGTTAATGGATTCAAAGCATTGGATTTACCACAACACGAATGTACTGATGCCTCAGAGCAGACATTTTAATTTTTATTCAGTTGTATGGGAAGTTATTTGTGGTTGTAAGTTCTAATTGCTACATTTTAAATGTTATTCTGTTAAACAATGTCCTACAGAGGTCAGGAGTAGTCTTGACAAGAAATCAGAGTTACAGGACTAACTATATATATAAATAAAATCACTAACAAAGCTAAGTGATTTGTGTACACCATATATAAGACTTATATATTATACAGTGCATCCCACACTGGATAGTATGTGTTCAGATTTATTTCTGACTTCATGGACCATCTAAAATAAGATTTTTTAATATAAAGGGACATTTGCAATATAGATACAAATGTCTAAACAACTGCAAAGTATAGATTTTGTATGATATTTCATTGTGCAAATAATTTTGAGTTACATTTAAGTATTTATGAATATACAGGGCAGTATGCGAATCCTCGGGAATGACAAACATAAGCTATCTACTGCTCAGCACATAGCACAGATGTGTCCATGTCTAAAGGAAGATCTATTTCTTAGAAATAGGTCATAATAGGAAATTCATATGTAATGCTGTGTTCTGCTACTATTTATGAAAATGTGTTATGAACTGTTACATATTTAGTGGTATAAAATTAAGGTCATATGACCATGTAGAAACACTGGAGGCCTTGCCCAATGGTTCCCAACTAATAGCTTCAGCAAATTTGAACAAGCAAAATGTTTTGAACATTGCTTAAAGTGTTTTTGTCCCAGAAATTTGAGCTTCCCCTTCGGATTAAGAGATCTATGTGGAATCAAGTTTCACAGTTTTGTCAAACCATCAGAAGTCTTAGGTTATGAAGAAAAGTCCTTTTTATTGTATTTTGATATACACTTGTTACTTTTTTGGAATGAAGAGAATGTAATTTCTAAAGACTGGAACTAGGAAGAATGATGTACCAGGGCTACCAGATTCACACATCCCTTGAGTTGTCTACAGGAGCAAAATGTCTGGATCATAAGATGCTGTGTTACAAGCACAGAGCACACATGTCATGACAGACATACATCTTACTCCTCCTTCTCCCTTCAGCATGCAAGCAGAAGACAATCACTCTCCTCTCCCCACTGTATCCCAAGCAGTCAGAAACTCTTTCAGTGATGGTCCTGGTGGGTGGTGGTTAAGACTGTCGATGTGGGGCTCAGACATCGGCCGTGCTGCTGGTGGGTAAATTCAGCTGAGTGATATTAGATATTGATAATTTTGACTGGAGTGTGTAAAGTTTACTGGTCCCACCATTGAGGCTGCGGTGTCACTCAGGCCAGAGCCAGCACAGATACATAAGGCATTAATGTGGACAGCCCTGCATTTGTGGATGCCACAAGATTTTCAGAGTCTGCGAAGGCCTCATGTAATCTGCAGGGAAAGGGGAGAAAACGCCCTCCCTTTCCCTTATCAAAATCATCACAGTAGAGGAAGTCTGTGAGGGAACTCTCAAAGAGCTTTACTGGCCCAAATCTACCGCCTACACATTTTTTTCCACACCAGAGAGCAATCCAGACCTCCATGACTTTTGTCAGAGAACACAATATGGTCAGATATAATTAGGATTCAATACTTCTGTTAAGAAAGGAAAGGGGAAGATATCTGTCTTATTAATTAGTGGCTGAACATATGTTTACATAATTGATGCTAAAGATCTTCCAAGCGGAGCTGTAATTACCTTATAAAAGACAAATTAGTCTATGAAGAAAAGAAGAAGGCATGTAACTGCAATTTATTCCACATTGAGCATTAAATACAGGAATAATTCTATTTTTCTCATTTATCAGTTTTACTAGAAACATACACATAAGATTAAATTGTATCTACCTACAGACAAATTGTTATAATGAAAACCAAGGCAAGAGGGGAAGAAACCCTTATCTAAATGCGGGACAGTATAAACCTCCATCCTTGCTCCAGAAAAAAATATATATATTCAGTTCATGAGTTTTGCCTGATTAAGGAGTGAAAAGGCCCAATAGGTAGGTCATTAGGCACCTAAACCACAACCCACTAAATTCAGTAGAAAGATTCCCATTCACTTCAGCAGGCTTTGGATCAGACGTTATATTGCAATAATAATGCCTAGCATTTACAAAGTGCTTTTCTTCCATAGCTCTGACAACATTTCACTATCCCCTATCATTTACAGAGATTATAAGAGTTGCCCAGAGTTACCCAGTAGGCTTATGGCAGAACCTGGAATACAAGCCTTGCAAGCCTCCTGAGTCCCACTCCAGGGCCCTATTCACTGGGCCACATTATATTCTCTTAATTGCATTGGGGGTGATTTGAACGGTTGTTGTTCTTTTTTTTAAATGAAGATGGAGTGGTTTTACATGATCATAAAGGCCCATTCCTACTTCTGCAGTCAACATCAACTTTGCTACTAGCTTCAAGGAAAGCAGAACTGGACCATAGCTCTCTAGAAGCAGGATGCCTTTTCCACAAGGAAACAGTGTTCTTAAAAGACATACATGGTTATTGTTATCTTTTGTTTCTCTGTGTTATATTCTTATATAGCAAGATTTTTAGTGGTCAATTGACCTATTGCCTTGTGGCTAAAATAATTTTCCCCACTTGGGGAGGAGAGCTGAATGAGTCACAGTTGTGTTAGACCCATTACTGTGGCCAGTTACCTACTGACATACATTTATAATCCATTTCATTTCTGAGTCTCCTACTAGCTCAATGGTAAAATGCTTGAGTTAGAAAAACTGCAATAAACTTAATAAACTTTCATTTGCAATTAAATACAAAACAAAACATAGAAATATTGCTCCTGATTTCAGGTTTTGCCAATTCTGACTTTACAATTTTAACTCATGATTTTTACTTAAATGGTTAGCTAGCAGTGGCATGCTGATGTATTACACTACAGTCACCTCATATTAGTAGCCATTAGTCAAAAATTTAAAAAAATCTTATACTTGTGGAGTAAGCATTTATATGACAATTTGTACTTAACTACTGGAGCCAGTCCTTAAGGTTAAAGTGAGATTAATACGATAGCAATCACCTAATACAGACAAAGAATTTTCATATATATGCCCCTAACCAAGGAATTTTTGAAGAGCACAACAACACAAAAGTTTCTGCAAATGAAAAATAAGAAAAATCTATAGGTAGTTTTCTGCAAAAAATTACACAAGCAAAATCTAGATAACCAATGTACTGAACAGTGTTTTCTGCTTACCCATCAATACTGTACGTAATATAGTAATTCCTTAACTTCTCAGTTACTGATTTGATAAGCTGTTGTTAAGGATCAGATTTCTGGCATCTTAAAGCCTTTGTCAAACTGACATTGAATATTTAACTTGTGCTACCAACTTAATTGGTGCACTTTAAAATAAAGCTAATACAAATATATATTTATAAAAAACATAGCTTTATTAAAGATTAGGTATGAAGACTGTGTGTGTGTCCATCATGGATTTATTTAAAGGTTCATAAATACTGTAGTGTGGATATAATGTTTGGAGAACTCATTCTATCTGATTATTCTATCTGTTGGTTGAAGAACCAAAAATAATGACTTGACTGCAAGTAAATACCACTCATCATAAGCAAAGGTTGCAGAATCAGGCTCTTATTATTAGTGATTAAATTAAATACAAAACAATGTATTAATTAAATACAAAACAAACAATTCCACAGGGGAAAAAATGTTTTAAATGAAGAAAAATATTTTGTGACGTATGGGCCTTGTGTGATACCCCAAACAAAAAATAGTATTCTGGAGTTTTGTAAAACCTAAGCTACATAAGTGGGTTCTCTCAACACTAATTGGTGTTTTGAAAATATTATTTTTACTGCTACATTAGATAATAAAATACTTCATTGGACCCATCTCCTTCTGATTTTTTCCATGATGCTTGGAACTGATGTGAGCTATAGATGTGAGGTGGATAGCAGTTATCTGACAATACATTTAATAACTATTACATGATTCAGATTTCCGGGAGCACAGAAACTCTGAACAGAGGGTCAAACTCTGCTCCCATTTACCCCACCGATGTCCAAGTTTTATTCCTGCAAGTGTTTTATTATATGAATATCGCTGCATCATAACCTCTTTATATCAACTGTTATTGAATTAAACATCTGTGGGGCTTTACAACAGATTGAACTGGTAGATAAAGAACAGAATACTAGCTTCAAGAGCTTAAGGTATGAGTAGATATATAACACAGTACCAACCCAGAGAATATATAAACCCAAGTCACTCATAGTGGATATATAAACCAGGCTGTGCTTCTTAATGTCTAGTCAACTTAAAACAGAGAGAAGCAGAGTGATTTGAGATTATGTGCTTGCTATAATCACTTGCTGCATCTTGTCTTAAATCAGGGATGGAGCAAACACATAGGTTTGGAGCCCTGCAAAATCACAAACCAGACCACACTGGCTTTGAAAATAATGTGCATCACCACTGCGAGGCTATAAAACAGATACATTGCAAAGCCATAATAAAGCAAACTAGCCCTCTAGCCTGAGGTGGAATTAGTCTCTGCACATCTTCCTTGAAAATTATTCTAAGAAGAAAGCATACTCTGTGTAATGAATCTGTTCTTATTCCTGGGTGTTGAATTGTCCACCTTTGCTGTGATAATGTGACATTGGTGTTGATCTGCCACAGTTTCAGGTTTTGTTAAATTGTTTTAGAATTATATTTATTACCTACATTTCATATAGCTGTACAAGAAGGAAGGCTGCTTCCTAGACTTTGCTTTTCCTTATCTTGTTCTTGGGGAATATTTTCCATTTTGGGGGTAGGGGTTGTTAAATTTTGTTTGAAGTTTTTATTTGCCTACAAAATTATTTAGTGTCAGTTCTTAATGCACACGTGTAACACCCATTGGAGTGATGAGCATACTCAGGGCCCTATCCTGGTGCATGCCTGATCCCCTTTATACCACTCTATTGACACAAAGAGGATGTAAGGTTGCCTTAACTGGACAGCTGCGAATTTTCCCAATATGCACATGGGCAAGGCTGATGTGAACTAGAACAGCCATCCGGATGTTCAGATTTATATTGTGAGCTTTGTTCAGTCCCCAGTAGTGTCAAGAAACAACCAAGCATTATAAACTCAGGACATCCGGAGTTAAAGTTATACTTAACAGCTATAGCACCCAAACAAACAATCTGCCCTATAGAGATATCATGCATATGATTTATGATTACAGTATTTTAATATTTGGGATCCTGGATTAGAAGAAGTGACTTTTAAAGTCTGATTTAAATTTTGACTTCTGTCCTCTCATGAATTATTTTTTTTTAAACACATTTTAGTGAGGGCAGCAAGTGTTATTGATCCAACTACTGGATGCATAGAGGGAAAGAAACAAAGTACTCATTCCCGGGGTTATACAAGGCGAAGCTCCATCCCTGATAGCCTACTTTTAAAAGTAGAGTGAAATAAGCAATAACAGGCAGTCTAGTAGAAAGGGAGGAGTAAACTATTTTAATTATGAGTAAGTAATTTTCTCTAGTACATCCCCTCTTCTATTCTGTGGAGAGCAAGAAACAACAGCTAGCAAAAAGAGTGATAAAAAGGTGGGGTTACCTTAGAAGCAACAAGAAACACACACTTGGCCAAAATAGCCTTGGGATGTGGAGGACAAGTTAGCGCAGTAGTGACTGATGAAAGAATAGGAGAAGACTATGTGTCAGCCTGCAAATAATTGCTATCCTTCTCAGTCCTCTCTGCTGTAGTGATGGAAATGCACCAGGTAGAGAGACCCCTGAGCTGAGGTGAGTGCGTTTTTCAGATTGCTAGTCTGTTATAATGACACTGCTATTAATAAAGATATAGAAATCTCTCAAACCTGCAATCCTTCCTTAGGGCTGTGATAAAAAATTCTCATCTTTGAAGCCATAATGTATGAGTCAGATAAAGAATAGTGGTACTGTGAGGGTTCACGCCCCTCTTTGAAGGGCAACACAGCCTAGTGGCCAGAGCCCATATAATTGCCCCTGGTTATGGGGTAGCATGGTCTAGTGGCCAGAGTCCATAGAATTGCCTCAGGATTCGGGGTAGCACAGCTTAGTGGCCAGAGTCCATAGAATGGCCCTCTGTTGCAGGGCAGCACAGCCTAGTGGCCAGAGTCCATACAGTTTCCCCTTGGTTGCAGGGTGGCTGTGTCATGCCATTGGCTCAGCATGGGGGTCCTAACAAAACACACTAAGGCTTACCAGGGGTTGGGTACCAGTCTGTCACTCCCCTACCCGGGATGCCACCTACCAGCTTGGGAGTTGGGGGGGCTCCCATGAATCCCAAGGTCTCCCACATTTCTCCAGGTCCGTTGCCTCCTCTGGCTCCTCCTGGAGTAGGTCTTCATGCCGGCAAGGAGAAGCTTCAGGTCCCAGCAACTTCAAAAGTGGTGGCTGGTCCTCCACAGGAGCTTCCCAGTTAGGTCCTTCCCCTGCAGCCGCCAACCCAGACTGAGCTGAGTTCCATCCTTTTATACTCTCAGAGCATTTGGAGCATGCCCAGTACGAGTGAGGAGGGACTTCCGCCTCCAGAGCTACTGGTCTGATGCTGCTAGGGCTAGTGCAGGGTGGGGCTGCCCCGTCACAGGTATATTTAATATCCAAATGTGGACTCCTTTCAAGAAAAAACAACAACTTTATATTAAAGAATAAAGAAGGAAGAATCAGTGGTGGTGAGCTAACATGTAACTCTACTTTTAGTAGAAAATAAACATCTATCCATCTATCCATCCAGTCTGTTGCTGTCATAACTACCCTATTTATGGTATCTATTTATCTTTTGTATCTAGTAGATATATATTGTAGATAGGCCCAGATCCTCAAAGGTAATTAGGTACCTAAGTCCCACAGATCTAGGCCATAGATACTTATTTCCAACTGAAAATACTTACTTGGATTCACACTAACCATTAAATTAGTTTATTCTTAGACACAGTGATTCTTCTTTAGACGGGTATACATACCTTGGATGTTAAATATGGCATTAACATTCCACATATATCTGCTATATTTATCTAGAGAACCCATCATTGCAATATCTATATGGCATTATCCCCATCTGGACTGAGGGTAACATTTTCAAAAAATTCTAAGTTATGTAGGAGCCTAATTGCCACTGATTTTGAATTCTGGTCTATGGAGGATGAAAAATGGACTCACACACTCTTTGGAACTGATTACCTTGTTTCTTTATTTATAGTAGGAGGATCCAAAGCACTTTAGTTCTCTGTATTGTTATTTTTCTAGTGTGGGAGAAGAGGGGATGTGTGACAAAGCAATGACTAAAATATGCTTTAACACATTATATAAATCATACTTTGTTTCTTAAAGATAGAAGAATTCCTCTTGAAGAGGTTTTGTGTTGTCTGTATCCAGTTTTGTCAGAGAGGTTTATGAATGTCATAATTTACACATAATTTAACTGGAATGTCATTTGTTGAGAAAAGCTTTACAACAAACAGTTTATCTGACAATTTGTGCTGTTCCCTAGTATCTTGCATTTCAGATAGTCATTGGTATGCATACCGTAGCTCATTTAAAGCCTTCCTTATCCTCAGAATATGTGCATGTCTCACACTTCACTTCACTGATAAACAGGATAATTGCCATTGTCAGTCTCAATAAAACAAATTTCTTTTGGTCAGTTAAGGTACTATTTAACCATTTAACAGAACTGGGAAAGGTCTCCTTGCATACAGATTTTCTGACAGTACAGTTGTGTTTCTAATGTTTAACAAATGCACTTCATTTATTTCCATCACACTGAATTTCATAAAGGGAGCTTGTAGTCACAAAAGCTACCAAAGTAAGCTGCTTTGGATCATAAACTACAATTGTTCCTAGCAGTGTGATAGACAAAAATAAGTTATCAGCTTTTACCAATTTGAGGCTGAATCCTCAGCTCTGCTTGACACAAGTAATAATGGAGGACAAAGGTGACAAAGACACCCATGTGTACTTTGACACTGGGGCCAGCTTGGTCCCCAGCACATCTAAGAGTGGCCTTAGAATTGATATTATCATAACATGAGCCAGCAATCACTGCAATGCAGCAGAACTTCACCCAGCCACTTCCTATACTGGGCACAGAAGGGTATATGGTAAAGCCACCCAGGGAGTCCATTTAGCTGCAGGAATAGTCTGTGAGAAATTGCAGGCCTTGAATCCACGCTCCTAGGCAGTGATCAGGCCACAACCGCCACACAGCAGCTCACCTGAGCAACCAGCGAAGGGAACCAGTGTAGTGCTAGTTAGCAGAGGGCCCAGCCCCTGAACCTCCAGACAGAGGGAAACATCCAACACCCCTGTTTGGCTGAGGAGCTTGATATAAACCAGGAAGTGGAACAGGAAGTTGTCTGAGCAACTAGAAAAATCCCAGGGTGGCTTCTACTATGGACCCCTTCTGTTTTTCTGACTCCTGAGCCCTGCATTTCTTCCTGCTCTTGGTTCCTTCCCTCTGGATCCCAGACCCATGTTGGTTCCCAGTTCCTGCTTTCCTGCCTCATTCCAGGTCCCTGCTCGTATGCCTTACCCCAACTTGGTCTCCAGCTCTGACTTTTGGCTTGGCTCTGGACTCTAACAATTAGACATGACCACCCATGCCCCAGTTATTGCATAGTCATCTGGCTGATTAAGCCATCTTTATGGCCCCTTTATGCTGCCAGTGCAGCATAAAGGGGTTGTAGCGGTGTCCAGGATCTGGCCCTTGAGTTTGATTTCATTGCATTACTTATTTGATACAATGTCATAATGAACTGCACAATCTTCTATTTAGAGCTCTAGGGTGGAGATATCTTAATGATTTAAATCATTCAGATTAGGAAAGGAAGTATTCTTCTGAGTTGTTTGAAGGACAGATATGGCGTAATCTGCCATGATGATGTATAAAAAGCTGATTAGTTAACTAAGAACAAGTAACAAACATGGGCCTTCATGAAGACAAGGCTTTTTTTTTTCTTCCTACATTTTTCCATTATCTCTTAGATACAACTGGAATTTGCTAAGTTAATTGTGTGTGGATCTTTACAAACCAGATGAATTAATAACCTTTAAGAACAGTAGCCTGTTCAGTAATGAAAATAATATAAAAATGTACTTCTCATAATAATGATAAAGGAAGATAAAGCAAAAAGTTTTAGCTACTCTAAGTTGTGGCTAAGAAGATTTTACAGGGTAGGTAGAGGCTGCTATGGATTAATGCTATCATGTAAGCAGTCACCTGTGAACAGTTTCTAGAAAGTTTGGAGAAGGACATTTATCATTCCCAATTAAAATGTCATATCTAATTAGACTTCCTCTCAGCATACTGTGTCTTATCACAATGGCACAATGATGAAGACTTTCCCTTGAATCCCTAAAAAGCAAGTAGGGCAGCTAGAAAGTTCAATATGAGCCTGGGGAGCCTTTTGTGAAATATTTCAACTGCAGGCAAATTAATCCATCATCAGTTTATGGGGCAGCAAGTACCTATGGACTTGGTATTGTAGCTGGAATGAGAGAAGGACTAGTTCTCATGAGACTACCGATTAAGTTGCTCTGTAATGAGGAAAGATGTATCTAGGACCCACAGGTTGTTTGGATAGTGATTGGCACATTGGCAGTGTAGAGGTTTCAGTATTCATTTTTTGATGCTTACTTTTAATCTGATATGACACAGCTTAATAGAGCCAAAGACTAAATGATGCACATGTTGCTTATTCTTATCAAAGGCTTAAAGCTGTGGTGTTGTTTTTTTATTTGTTTTGCTTTTTACAGTAGGAGGAGGGAAATTCAACTAGTTAAACAGAAAAGCGAGTAGGAATCAACATGTCCAGTAGATCTTTATTAAGAACAACTTAGACATCCTCAGGTAAATATAGGCATCTACAGAAATGAAAAGAGAACAGTTCAGAAAATCTAACACCCAAAACCATGAAAAAAAATACTGCCAGATCTGAAGCCAACAAATACTGTCTTGAAGTGTTGCATATAGATTGCAAGAAAATTTTATTTTGGAATGGAAATGGAATTATTCAGCCCCTCAAAATTTGAATTATACTCTCAGATTTCAGATTTGTGAAGTGAGAGATAGTGGTGCTTGTATAATGGAAACAGTTACCCAGAAGAACCAATGTTTAAGAAGGGCTGGTTCTCCCACAACCTTCTTACCTCCCATTTTATTGCTTTACTGAAAAGAGTAGTCTTTCCATTCTAATCATGAAAGTTGTGAGCTGTAAGATCATAACTAAGGCACCTGTCTGTTTGTTTTTAAGTGGTCTCTCAATTTGTGTCCATAAATTGTTGCAAGGAAGAAAACACTAAGAAAATGCAACTGAGGAAGGGTGAAGGAATGTACCATTCCACATGCCGCTGATGGTTTTGGTGATCTGCCCTAAGAAGAAGATATTCTTCTGTGGGAAGTATTTTAGTTATGGCATTGTTCAGTGGCATGGTTTCCCCAGAAAACATACCTATCAGGTAGAATACTGGAGCACAGACCAGACCAGGAAAATCCCATTGAGCAGCATGTAGTCTTGCTGGATGCCGCAAGACACAGAACTAAAAGACAATGTAAAAGGGAAATGGAGCATTAGAAATCCTTTCTGTGTGGGAAACCAACTCTTCACTTCCATGGCTTTCCAGCAAGTACTTCAAGTGACCCATGGTCACTAAAGAAATGAATGTCCCCACTAAGAGCTAATGGAAAAGTTCCCCATGTAAAATGTGAGGGATACTACGGAGCATTAAATATATTGGATCAACACTATAATAAATGTAATTCCTTACATCAAAATAGACAGACACTGAGGTGAACAGCAAATATGGGGCCCATTACAATAAAAAATATTTTCTGTAAAACAAAACAGAAACCCAGTGGTGGATGTTTTTATTTCCCCTAAAAGAGAAAGTGAAAAATATGTATAACAAACCTTTGCTAATGGGGGATGGATGACTGAGGACAGTTAGTAACAGTTTCTACCATTCGCCTGCCAAAAACTGCCTCAGGTGAGGTTGACACATCACATAAGTAAAGGACTTCTAAAGGTTTCCAAGCAGGGCTTTGGAGCCGTGCTCCGGCTCTGCTCCAGCTCCAGGCAAAAACCTGCAGCTCCACTGCTCCAGAGCTGCTCCGCGCTCCACTCCGAAGCCCTGTTTCCAAGAAATGCCAAGAGGCTGCTACACTAGTGTCAGCCAAGACTCCCCCACCCCTTTCAGTCCACGTATTTATGGCTCTTGTACTAGTGAATCCTTATTCTTTTCTATATTAATATTGGGTATGTAAATGAACTTTTGAGAAGTTTGCTGTGCCCTGCAGGCACCACTTTATTTCTTTAGTTTTCAAACATCAGAACATATTTTCACTATGTTCCCTATTATTAGTTCACTTTCATCCAAGAGCTTTGCTGTTTGTGAGGATTAATCATCATGGACATGCAGCCACCTCTGGTGTATAACAGCAGGTGTTCATCACCAGCAGTGTTAGAAAAATAGTGTTTGGTAGGGAAGTGATAAATAACTTCTCCAATGGAAAGCATGGGGGTGTTTTAAGCAGACAGAATCTAATTACCTAAACTGGACTCTGGCCAGCACAGTGGCGTTAACACCCTAACTGTTTACAAAGAAATGCTCTGGGATCGTTTAATGAGCATTTGTCATTAGGGCCTTGATACCAGTTTCTAAACTGATTTTTTGTCTTTCAAATAAAATTGTCATCTGGGGGAAACATGACACTACTGCTTGTGCTTGCTGGGCAAGCAAATCATTGTGTTTGCAATGTGCAGGAAAATCACTCTGGTGTTAAACAAAGAACAATTATCTACAGAGACACTGGCACTGATTTAAAGTCCTATCTTTGCCAGTTTTTACAGCCAAGCTCTATTGTATAAAAAAATATTGGCAACTTCATCTGGAAATATATTATACTATCTCAGAAGGCTGGGAGACTCAAAGGTTGTTATTTGCACCTATTCAGATAACTCTGGTCAAGTAACTGCTGACTTTTTGCAAGACTAACAGCCTTGTTCCACTATACCCCCAGCTGACCAAACTGACAGTGAAGTTTCATTTTTAATCCAAATTGAACATCAAATAACACTCCCTAGAGTAGTTCTGTGATAGTAATGTTAGGCAACATTGATATTTAAAGCTGCAAATACTTTACACTGATGTTGTATTTTAGGATGTTTAATGAGCATGCAATATTCTGATAATGACATATTTAACAAAACAAACTTTTCATGATGCAGTATATATCCTCTAAATAGGATGCTGCTGTTAGAACACAAGTTCAGATCAAATTTAAGTCTGGGGCATATAACACCATTAAATTTTATTTTATGAAGAGGCAAGAAAAGGCTAATGCTTTTCATTCAAATCTAACTTTATTAAGCTATAAAATTATTCCAATGGTACCAATTATTATAAGTGGGGCTGGTAGTGCCTCCGATTATTAAAGTCACCAGTCCCATTATAAGACCATTTTCAGTTGCTTATCACTGGCAAACTAACCCTTTGAGCTAAATTTCCTATGCCAGGTGTCTGCCTTGCAGTTTTTTTGTTGTTTTGTTTTTTTAAATTAAAAATTTCAGACAAAATGGTTCAGCCTTTTCTGAGACCAAGGCTAGGGGAAAATATGAATTTTGGCACATGTTAAAAAAATTGTGATGACCTCTCCCTCAAAAAGCTCTAGCATGTCCAGTCTCTGGAGCAGGAACTTGACATTTGGAAAGGGGGTGGGGGGGCTATCTCTCAGGGATATGCCTTTTGCCATCCCCATGAAAATCTGCTAAAATTTGGCTAATTTATAATCCTTTCAAAAATCTGTTTGCATATGCTCAGCAGATAGTTCTTAGAGTTCAACAGCTAAATTCCCTGAAGATTCTGTCTTCACTAAGCATGCTCCAGCCTCAAGATGAGCAGGACTGGAATTGAAGCTCTGGGCTGCTGCAGGCCATGCTGGGTCAGAATCAGGAGGAGGGGAACACACACACACCATCTAAAATGACACTTTGGTTATTAAAAACATCCTTCAAAATGTCTTTTAAACCCACTAATTAACAATCGCCACAATTGAAGATCACTTTCAGATTTTGTTGCTTATTTCCTTTGCTCCACACATTTGTATTCAGACTTTTTAGTATGTTAATAATCTTACTCTTCAACTTTTATTTCAAAGCAACTCCGTGTACTCTTATTTTGTATAATGGCAGATCATTTCAGTTAATGAGGAATGCTACCAAATAACAGATTTTCAAAGATATGAAAGAGATTATAGCCAAGAAATGATGTATATTACAAACTGATAGCCAACATCACAGATTTCTTTATCTCATCAGAAAAGAGAAGACTTCTTTTAACATAAATAAGCATTCTACTACTCCTTCCCTTTCTTGTGCCAGTGCGGGATACCTGAATGAGTATGTTCTACTCAATGTGAGCCATGGCAGAAAATGAGAAAGACCTAGTAGTTAACCATTCTGTCAGTGCATGGGATTTTCCAGATCTCATAGCTTAATTATACATGTGGTGGTTTTCCATTCCAAATAGGGTACAATAAGGGTGGTATAACAACCTGTACTAATTTTGATGGAATGGTGGAAAAGGATCAGGATGGTTTCTTTCCAGGTATAATATTTGATAGCCAAAAACCCAAATACTCTGTCAACATCATATATCCTTTATTATTGGCAAGTTTGCTTTGAGTTGCAGGTCATATACACTGATATTTTATTGCACTATTATCAGACTTTTTTAGAGAATACTGTGTGTATGAGCAATAAAAAGTCTCTCTTCAAAGGCTAGTCTATATTTACAACACACATATTGATAATTTATGGTACTGTTACTCTCATTTAGGTTTTATAGTACATATTTATTATTTAACAATGAAATGTTCTGTTTATATTATGAATCAATATGACATTTTTAGCTGAAGATCTGATCATTTACCATACTGAAACTGAAAGAAGTCTTTCTGGTAAACAACTGTGAAGCAGTAACTCACCCCCACCCACCAAATATATACAATTTATATGAGGGTAGAGAAGGAAACATTTTTAGCACTGGACAATTAATACAATTTTATTCAAACCATCCCTGATTTCTGAGTCTCTACCTTAGGGAAGAGAGGCCCCTGAACATATGCCAAGGTTGAGTTCAAAATTCAGTTGGGATAGAGAAAAGCTCGTTCTCTGGTGCCTGGGACATCCCACAGAGGAAAAACAGACAGTAATAATTAGAACACTTAAAAAAATGTTTACAAGAACTGACTGCATGCATCAAGGGACTGTTCTGTTCTTGTATTTTGAGTCCAGTGGTGGAGCTAAACCAAAATGCTTGCACTGTGCCCCTGCTGAAAATGAACAGATGGCCTCATTCTCTGGTGCCATGAATAATGTTTTGCATGTATACATGTACAGTCCTCCAAAGAGGAAAAAACCCTAAGAAAAGAAAGAAAAGACGGTAAAACATGAATGGGAGGGATGCTCTATAAAGTTATAATGAATATGCTTCTGAGTTGCAGCTGCCTAAACATTATTTGATGCATTTTGTTTGGCTATAAATTACTAATGTTTATTATAAGAGTGATGCAGTAACCACAGATCAGATTTATTGCAAACAGTACATGTGAAATAAATACATACTTGAAATAATATCTTATTCTGGGGCATGTGGAGAACCACCTCATTGTTACCCATCATTATTAAACAGAACTAAACTGTAACATGATATTAATTTGTAATACATGGTATAGAAACTTTATGGCACCTGTAAACATTTTCACTCCTTCTCCCCCTTTTTCTTCTATTCCATTTCTCCTTTCCATATTCCATTTCTTTTTCGCCTTCTCTTCCACTCCTTCCTTTTTCTCCTTACTCAGCTCATCTATCCTCCTCCTCCTCTATTCCTCCATCTCTTCTTTCCATCTTTTTACAACTCTTCTATTGCCTCTTTTGACTTTCTCCCCCTTGTTCTCTTCTTCTTTCCAATTCATTTGTTCTAAGGCTTACATATCCGTTGTGTCAGTACTTTGATGATGACCTCATACCCTTATACCAACAGACCAACACATATCACTGTGTCATGTGCTATTCATGTGGAAAACTATTTTGCTTCACCATTACTGATGTTACTGGTAAGGTTTTTAGTGACAGTGAGTTTGATGAAATTGGGGTGCATATTGCTTTTCTGTGTGTTTGAGATGGAAATGAAGGCACTGGAGTGTGTTACCAAAAGCACTGTAGACTATGTAAAGATGCCGAGGAATGCCAGAGACTTTCCCCCTATCTTGTTATTAAGAATTTGAGTGAGGGTTGTGGATCTTGATGCAATCTTAAGTGTCAATAAGTTTGTTGAAGCTATATTATTAGATCATGCAATCTTTCCATTAAAGAATTTATTGCAATGCGTATTGTGACATTACATTCCATATTCTTTATGAAAATACGCTTATGATATGAATATGACATAACTGAGATGTACTTTCTGCCAGATGGCTCATGTGAGATATCATTGGAAAGGTTGTGATTTACTGAATGTGATTATCCAATTTGTATTCCTGTATCATTTCTGTATCTGAAGTTAGGAATATTGACTATGTATCTGTATTTCAACTATGATACTTTCAGTGACGCCCACTGCTAACACCTCAGGTACAACAATGGAAAAGCCAAACAGGGTGGATGGCTCATCAGCGAGGACAATGGACTGTGAAAAGCTTGACCTTCCTGTGGACTCTCCATACTGCCACTGACTCATGGAAGCTGTAATCCTAGAGGGTCAGGTGGTCTTGTCACCAGATACTAAAACAGTATCCAGGACTTCTTGTAACCTTCCACTGTAAGGGAAGGGGGGACAAGTTTGGGAAACAAATGCTCCCGCCTTATGCAAATCCTATTTAAGGGATCCAGTCTGAAAAACAGGGGTCCTGTCTGAATAGGAATATAACTGGAACTCTGAACCACAGAAACTTTGCAAACTTCCTGCAACAATATCTAGGGTGAGAATTACTATTTGTAACCAATTTATTTAGTGAAACTAGCTCAGTTTGCGTGTTTGATTTCATTTGCTTAGTAATCTGCTTTGTTCTGTTTGTTATCCCCTTTACCACTTAAAATCTGCCTTTTATAGTTAATAACATTTGTTTATTATTAAACCCAGTCTCTGTAATTTCTAACTGGGGAGCAGGGCAAGAAGTGTGCACACCTCTCTCCACATTGAGTGAGGGAGTGAATTTCATAATATATCTTTGGGTCTGCACTCCAAGGGAGGTGGACATTTGAGTACTGGAGCAAGTCCCTTAAGCTGAGTCTTCCCAGGGCTGATCTGCAGCTGGGTGTGGCCCTACCTGTGTGTGTGTTAGAGGAGGTTTTAAGAGCCTGGCTCAGCAAGACGGGTTAAAGGGTGCTCTTGCTGGCAGAACAGGTAGAGTTAGTGATATCTCAGCACATCAAGTGGCTTCCCAAGGGGTCCAACCCGTCACACACATGCACTGAGAGGTAAAGTTAAATTGGTGGGTGCATCCTTAACTTTGGCATTTCCTAACTTTTAAATGATTAACAATGAAACCTTAATGTTCTTTTAACTTAGTTTTGTGATGACATTTCCTAGGTGTGATGTGGGTTGATCTCCCCCATCACCCACACCAGAAGCCATGTACTTTACAACACAAAGCCAATAGAAGAGAGATCCTCTCCTGCACATTTTGGAAACTACTTTATTCAAAATACACTAAACAGACATCTCATAAATGAGTACTAAATAAGGCAGGTCTCTTCCTCATTCTTACAATATCTGTACATTGCCATGTACACTTCCATATACTGGATTCACTTATACTGTATATTTCAAAGTGTTCAGGGCCCATGGCTGAGAACAATTTTGAACTCTTCCATGAAATATGGACATTGAGTCTTTACACAAGGGAGGTCAGTCCTTTGCAAAATCCAAACTCTTATTCCCAAATGCATTAAACAGTTAAATAAAACAATCAGATTTGAAATAATAGCAGAAGAAGGAGTTAAAAGGTGTAAGCAAGGGAGAAAGTGTTTTCCACTGAGAATTAAAGAGATGGTAATGTTTTAAAAAATAACCCAATTTAAGTTACTGAGATGATTAAATGGGTTTTCTTTCTCCCATAAAAAAGTTACTTTATTACACATTAAAAAGTTGAACATGACAGCTGAAGCTTTTATTAAAACACTATAATCCATATTCTTGGTTAAATAATAACAGCATGGTGACAAACATCTTCATTTATGAACAAACATAATTATACTCTGAGTTTAAATGTACCCAATGATCCACAGCTAATTTGAAATTTAGGAGTATACTAGTATCTTACTACTAGTCGTCATCTTCATTGCTACTGAAATTGAGTTCATTAACACTACACACATACTATTCTGGAAGAATAAAGTGGCTTATGGGAAATGAAAGCTAACAGGAGTATTTACAATTATATAAGACTGATTTTATGAAGGGTTTTTTTTTAATCAGTTTATTTTTAAGAAAAAATAGCAATGTTCCAAACAGCCAAGTCATAGTTTTTGCTTATGAAAAGTTCCAATGATTTGATAAAATGTAGCATTGTTGTACAGCAGATTTAATGAAGTACAATTTTTTGCCCTACTGAATCAGGAAAACAGGACCACAAAGGGGAAGCAACTCATTAATATAGGCTCATCTTGTCTGAGCAATTCCCTTAGAGACAGTTTACAATAGCCTCTTTGTAACTCAATCAAGCTGGGACCCAACTGGCTAGTACTGCTCATAGTAAGAGATCAACCCTATCCTAAAGAGCTTTAACCCTCAACAGACAAAAAAGACAAAGGGTGGGAAAGGAAGGATTGTCCTTGCAGAGAGGAGACTGAGGCACAAAGAAGTTAAGCTATTTGCCCTCATCATGGGAAGCATGTGGCAGTGCTGGGTATTAAATCCAGAACACCTGAGTCCCACTCAAAGCAGGAAATGAATCAATCTAAACATGACTGGGTGGACTAGGATTTGATGAGTAATTCAGAATTAAAAAAGATAAGGCCATTAACCATTTCCACCATTTTACAGATACAAAAGTCTTTCTGGAGCCATATCACTTCTATTACAATCTTATTTGAACACACAATCTGAACAGGTTAGAGCCTCATAGGAGACCATCTCTGAAAACCCAGGTTGCTGCAACAGAGCGTGTTGCTGACAAGTACTCCTAGAGATTACTTGGTAACTTCACAACTGCCTGTCTAGTTAGCAGTGTACAGGGAATTCACCACAACCCTGCCAGAGCAGCAGTGTTTAGATGTAGTTAGGCCTCACATGGCATATATGCTTAATAAACAGTTATTTGGATCCCACTATGCCTGTCTGGTTCCTTTATACTGTGTACATTATGCAATATAGCATAAAGCATATTCCATGCAAAAAGCATAGTTCCAGCAAGGTCTATTAATTCATTAAAGTCATTGATTTTTTTTTCTTTTTGACTTTTATCTGAGTCATTGCTGCACAATGCCCCAGCAGTTGTATCAAAGAGATGGAGTGGATGGATCATCTTATCAAACAAATCCAAAAACTCCAACAGCTTCTCCAGTCACATGGAAAAAATAAATTGAATTTAGCTGTCATCCTCACTCCAGGGAGAAAAGGACTGAAAATAAACAATCTACACAGCCCAGATTATTATCAGCACCACTCTTAACAGCTAAAGGAGCTTGGCTGAGAAGCCAGCTCTAAACCAGAGCTCTGATTACCACCAGATTCTTGTTCTTTTTTAATAGGGTTTCCTGTGTCCCAGAATCCCAGTTGCTAACCCATTGCATCTGGGTCTCCCAGTAATCAGTAACCAGTAGTAACCAGAAACACTGTCCTCGGGAACATGTATTTGCCTGTGTTTATTTCTCCTTTGCTTGTTTTCTCAGATGTTGTGTATGCTTCAAAAAGTGTGTTGGTGCAGCCTCCTAATGGAGATGCAGTTCTTTTGCCAGTGTAGTTTAAGCTAGTTCCCTGAACAAAATACGCTGTACTGGCAAAGAAAGAAAGAAAGAAAGAAAGAAAGAAAGAAAGAAAGAAAGAAAGAAAGAAAGAAACTTGTTTGCCGTATAACTGTCTATACTAAGATTTTTATTGCATAGATGTGTTGGTTGGGGCAGGGGATGTAATTTTTTTCACACTCGGACATAGTTATGCTGGTAAAACTTTCTAGTGTAGACCAGACTTGAGAAGGAGGATGGAAAGAGATAAATGTTGCAGCAGTTGCTTTTTCTCAGTCCTGTATTTTATCTAACCAAGAAATTGCTACAAGAAATTCAAATGCCTGTGCTGAGAACAAGTGAAGCAACAAGATGTGTACAGTAGAAACTTGTACATAATAAAAAAAGAACTTCAAAAGCCATCCAAAGTAGTTTCTGAAGGTTGAAATTGTATTAATACTCTAAGAAATCAAGGGTTTATTTTATTATTATAACAAAGAATTACTGTAGGGAGTGACTGCAGTGGCAAGGAGATGGACTAGATGTCCTAATTTACCTTTACCTTCTTAAATTGTTATGAATTTATCAGGATATGTAATTTGTGGGTTCTCATCTTTCTCCCCATTTAGACCATTCGAATATGAGATTATCCATAATAATGTTTTGCAAAAAGAAACATTGTGGCTATTCAAGTACTTTTCCATAAACATCACCTTCCAGCTGAAGATCTCAAATTCTGAACCTCACAATTCTGGGTGTCTGTCCTTATTTTACAAATCAGGAAACTGAGGAACCTACTCATCCAAGATAGCAGTGAGCCAATGCTAGGCTCAGGAATAGAACCCAATCTCTCAACTCCATAGTTCTGTTTTAACTACTCAGGAATACTGCCTGCCTTCTTTCACTGAGAAGGAATTACCCACAAATGGAGCACAATTGGTCATGTTACATATTTTGTTTTTAAGGTCGCTCAGAGAACACTTTAGGCCTTGTCTACACTACAGGACTATTTCGAATCTACTTAAGTCGAATTTGTGGATTCGACCTTATGAAGTCGAATTTGTGTATCCATATTAAATACACAAATTCGAACTTCTGAGTCCACATTCACCGGGCCAGCGTCGACTTTGGAAGCGGTGCACTGTGGGAAGCTATCCCACAGTTCCCGCAGTCCCCGCTGCCCATTGGAATGCTGGGTAGAGCTCGCAATGCCTGCTGGGTGAAAAAATGTGTTGAGGGTGGTTTTGGGTAACTGTCATCATTGAACCGTCAATCACGCCCTCCCTCCATGAAAGCGCCGGCGGGAAATCTGTTCGCGCCCTTGTCTGGTCGGTTACAGCGCGGACGCCACATCACTGCGAGCATGGAGCCCGCTGCGATCATCGCTGCACTTATGGCCGTTGTCAACTCCTCGCACCTTATCGTCCACCTCTTCCACAGCCAGCTGATGAGAAACCGGGCGAGGAGGCTCTGGCAGCGCGGTGAGGAGAGTGGCGCAGGCCTCTCACAAAGCAGGGTACGCCGGGCAGTGGAGATCATGGTGGCAATGGGTCACGTTCATGGTGTGGAACGGCGATTCTGGGCCCGGGAAACAAGCACAGACTGGTGGGACCGCATAGTGCTGCAGGTCTGGGATGACACAGAGTGGCTGCGAAACTTCAGGATGCGTAAGGGCACTTTCCTTGAACTGTGTGACTTGCTGTCCCCTGCCCTGAAGCGCCAGGACACACGCATGCGAGCAGCCCTGAGTGTGCATAAGCGAGTGGCCATTGCTCTCTGGAAACTAGCAACGCCAGACAGCTACCGGTCAGTAGCGAACCACTTTGGCGTGGGCAAATCTACCGTGGGGATTGCTGTCATTCAAGTAGCCCACGCAATCGTTGAGCAACTGCTCTCAAAGGTAGTGACTCTCGGAAATGTCCAGGTCATCATAGATGGCTTCTCCGCGATGGGATTCCCAAACTGCGGTGGGGCTATAGATGGGACTCACATCCCTATCCTGGCACCAGCCCACCAGGCCAGCGAGTACATTAACCGAAAGGGCTACTTTTCAATGGTGCTGCAAGCTGTGGTGGACCATAGGGGACGTTTTACCAACATCAACGTCGGGTGGGCGGGCAAGGTTCATGACGCGCGTGTGTTCAGGAACTCTGGTCTGTTTAGACGACTCCAGGCAGGTACTTTCTTCCCGGACCACAAAATAACGGTTGGGGATGTGCAGATGCCTACAGTGATCCTCGGGGACCCGGCCTACCCGCTAATGCCCTGGCTCATGAAGCCTTATACAGGCGCCCTGGACAGTGCGAAGGAACTCTTCAACTACCGGCTGAGCAAGTGCAGAATGGTGGTGGAGTGTGCTTTCGGACGTCTCAAGGGGAGATGGCGGAGCTTACTGACTCGCTCGGACATCAGCGAAAAGAATATCCCAGTAGTTATTGCTGCTTGCTGTGTGCTCCACAATCTATGTGAGAGCAAGGGCGAGACCTTTTTGGCCGCTTGGGAGGTTGAGGCAAATCGCCTGGCTGCTGTTTACGATCAGCCAGACACCCGTGCCGAGAGAATATCCCAGCGGGAAGCGCTGTGCATCAGGGAGGCTTTGAAAGCGAGTTTCCTCGCAGAGCAGGGTAACCTGTGACTGTCTACTTGATTTTAAGAGAGCCTGATCATGGGCCTGTGTCTGTATGTGTCCAGTTAGATCTGAGCTCACAAACCCGGTTCTCCAAGTTTCCCCCACTTCCAAAGCACGTTTTAAAACTAATGAAACGTAACAGTACTTAATAATAAATCTTTCGTTGACTTTGCATTTCTGTTTCTTGGTTGAAACATGTAAGCATTCTGTGCTGGGTAAGGTGTGCACTGATGTACAGACCGCTTGTCCAAAACAGGACGGACAGCCTCCTGCTCCTACATAGGTCTGTGGGGTGGGGGACGGTTTACGGTGGTTCTGCATGTAGGGGGAGGGTTGCAGGAATGGGTGGGTTTGCAGGAAGGGGCAAGGGGTGCCGTCTTTGGATAGGGGTTTACATGACGGCTGTGGGCTGTGGGTTTGGGCGTTGGAAGGGGTGAGGGGTGTGGGGGAAGGGTGAGTATCTGCCCCTGGATGAAGGCTCTTTTTGGGGCTCAGGGCACCGGGGAGGATCGTGGCTACGGTCGAAGTGCATGTGAAGGGAAGCCTGCCTTTACATTCAGGGATGGCAGGCACCAGGATCCTGGACAAGCATACACATCAACGAAAGACCCGGGGCAGCATACACCACACAGACTGACCCTGGTGCCTAGTGACTGCAGTCTGTGTGTGCCCTGCAGTTGACCCTGCACCCAAGTCTGTACCATGGTACTGTGGGCTATGCACTGCAATTACAATCCCCCCCCCCACACCCACAGAAAGTCTTCTGACACAAGAAACGTGACGGAAACAGTGAGTAACACCAAACCGCTGTTAATAATGTAGTACACAGTGGGGGGTTTAAACTTGGAGTTGGGACTGGTTGATGCTGTAAGGAAAGAACTTGTACAAATTTACAGCGCGAGAGGTGTCTCGAACATTAGCGGTCTGCTGCGGTGCAGGGACAGTTCTCACGGCCCCTACCGCCCCTCCTTCTTGTAACTTTGGGTGAGGGGGGGACAGGACTTCTTGGCGTTGGAGGGCGGTTGCAGATGCACTGCAGGGGGGCTCTCTCCTCCTGCCTGCGGTCTTGCAGAACATCTACAAGGCGCCGGAGCGTGTCCGTTTGCTCCCTCATTAGACCAAGCAGCGTTTGAGTCGCCTGCTGGTCTTCCTGCCGCCACCTATCCTCCCGTTCCATGTGTGTGCGATGCTGCTGACACAGGGTGTCCCTCCACTGTCTCTGCTCTGCCGCCTCCGCTCTGGAGCAGGCCATCAGTTCCTGGAACATGTCGTCCCTAGTCTTTTTCTTTCGGCGTCTAATCTGAGCCAGCCTCTGCGAGGGGGATGCCGGGGCAGTCCGGGAAAGAGCCGAAGCTGTGTGATGCGAAAAAGTAGGTGATTTCCTTGAACACATACATGTTTGCCAACAGTAAACACAGTCTAGTCAGTTTCAGTTAACAAGACCAAAGAGGGAACCAAGTCTCAGGAGATCTCAGAACTAGTCCGAGATTTCGGAATACGCTCTCATTGGCGGAGCCATTGCACTGGACAGCACACAAGCGAGGAGACAGCTGCATCCCTCTTGCACAAAGTCCTGGTAAGCCTTACAGTACATACTGCTTATCAGTTAGTGGTTAGCTGTGCTCTCCTGCTAAAGGAAATGTGCAAAGCAGAAAGGATGAGCCTTTTGCAGCCCCTCCCGCCAGTGCACGGGAACGATCAATGGATGCTTGTTCTCTGTGGCCTCTCGCACGTGGCTGTTAGTCGAGGGTCATTGTAAACCATTAACAATAGTAACACTACACTAATTGCCCTACTTAGATGCAGTATTTGCAGAACGAGATCACCCTGAGGCGGGTCACTCGTGCCCAGAAAGACAGGATGTTACGGGACGCACTGCACAGACCAGGACCATATGCAGCAATGCTAGTCGAGGCAATGGTTCCACTCTATATTCGGATGTCCTGGCGTGGAAGAGTCTGCTTCCACGGAGCGCCCAACAAGGCACCTCTTCCGACGAACCTCATGCGGAGGCTTTGCGAGGAACTGAGTGACACCTTCGTGGAAATGTCGCTAGAGGATTATTTTTCTATCCCCATTTGTGTGGACCTTCTCTTTATATAGTTTAATATTTAGAATTTTGTAAATACAGTTTCTATTTTTTCTATAACAATGTTACAAAAAATAAATGTTTATACGTGTGTAGCACTTACCGCCTGATCCTTCCCCTGATTCCGAGTCCGGGTTAACGGCAGGGGAGGGTTGGTAGGGGATCTCTGTGAGGGTGATGAAGAGATCCTGGCTGTCAGGGAAAGCGGGAGTGTGTTCGCTGTCACCTGCGCCGTCCTCAAAAGACCCTTCCTCAGCTTCCCCATCGGCGAACATCGAGGAGGAACTGTCCCGGTACACTATTCCGTCCTCGGAGTCCACCGTCACTGGTGGGACAGTGGTGGCAGACCCACCTAGAATGGCATGCAGTGCCTCGTAGAAGCGGCATGTCTGGGGCTGTGCTCCCGAGCGTCCGTTTGCCGCTCTGACTTTTTGATACCCTTGTCTTAGGTCCTTGACTTTCACGCGGCACTGCATCGCATCCCGGCTGTATCCTTTCTCTTTCATGGCTTTCGAGACCTTCTCGAAGGTCTTCGCATTCCGCTTGCTGGAGCGCAGCTCCGAGAGCACAGACTCCTCGCCCCACACAGCGATCAGATCCATGACTTCCCTGTCAGTCCATGCTGGGGACCTCTTTCTATTCTGGGATTGCCCGGACTCCTCTGCTGGAGAGCTCTGCATCGTGGCAGGTGCTGCGGAGCTCGCCCCGATGTGCAACCAGAACGTCAGATTCAAAGTGCCCAGACAGGAAAATGAATTCAAATTTTCGCGGGTCATTTCCTGTGTGGCTGGGCAGAGAATCCAAGCTCGGACTGCTGTCCAGAGCGTCAACAGAGTGGTGCAGTGTGGGATAGGTCCCGGAGCTACTAAGTTCGATTTGCATCCACACCTAGCCTAATTCGAGCTAGCCATGTGGAATTTAGCGTTACTCCACCTGCCGGGGTGGAGTACCAAATTCGAACTAAAGAGCCCTCTAGTTCGAATTAAATGGCTTCCTGGTGTGGACGGTTGAGCGGTTAGTTCGAATTAACGCTGATAAATTCGAATTAAAGTCCTAGTGTAGACCAGGCCTTAGATACAGACATTCTCTGATAATGATCCTCAGGAACACAGCAGCTGGCATTGTATGGAGAAGGTGCTGTAGTTTGTGCTACTCCATGCATTACATTATCTAAAATTTAAATAATACAATTTTGAATTATAGGGCCATATATTTCTATTGAAGGATCTGATAACATCCTAAAACATGTATTTTAAATATGAAGAGTTTGTTCTGAATGAATTCTGATAACACTTAATGTACAATAAGCAAATCTAAAGCCCTATCTTACTGACAATTCAACAAAACCTTTCCAAAGTGAATGCATATAGTATATTATCCTTAGCACTGGAAGTTAAAATAGCATCTGAACTACCGCAAGACTGTTCAATGATAGAATTCCCCAAATTGTCTTTATTTATTTATTTTATTTGAAGTGGTTTTCAGTGTTTAAAATCTAAGCCCTCAGGCACCCATCTAGAGCCTAAAGTGCGAGCCTTTAGGCTTACCTGAAGTCACTGTAATAATGATTCTGAAATTTCTGAATGGCAGTTTGAAGTTTTCTGCTGATGCATAGTGACAAGTGAAGAACACAAATGCACACTGTCACCTTGGCTGCTCAAACTCATCCCTCATCTGTGGCCTTTTTGCTTGTCCCAGACTTCAAAAATGACTGCTGCCATTTTGATGTCAAGAATGTTCATGAAAAAGGATGTGTTGAGAATAGGAATTTGCAGAGGAAGTGTTCATGAAGCCAGACAGTCACACAGGAAGAAGAGAAAGTTATTTACATTCATAACAGTTTTTCTCTGTAAGATTCTTCTTTGTGTGGTCCCTAACTATATTCCACTGTGGATGTGCATATGTGCCAGGCATCAGGAGCTGGAGAACCTTCAAAGTAATGTCCGTAGGTCTGAACATGTACCCTTGCACTCATGGTGCCTCCAACTGAGGAGATACAAAGGGCAGGGGATGGATGGACTAATTCTCCAATTCCTTCTCTACTGTGAATCCAAAGACGATCCAGAGCAGAAGAGGAGGTAGTGGAATACATATAGGACTTGTGGCAAATTGCCGGCACTATTATGATGGGTCTTGCACTTTCTCTTCTTTGGGGGGGGCGGGTTCAGGATGCCATTTCTTGCCCTTCAATTGGAATATTAATTGCCCCACCAGTGTCCTAGAAGAGGGGAGTGGAGAGGGAGGGACCTGGGCCTGCCCTCTACTCCAGGTCCCAGCCCAGGGGCCCTGAGGATAGTGGTGAACCACTTGAACTGATGGTTCCTTCCCCTGGGCTACTTCCCTCTCCTGCCCTTCAACTTGTGGAGGGATTCCTGCCCTTCCTCTGCACAAGCCAGGTGCCCCTTACCTAGGGTCTAGGACTTCTTAGCCCACCACAGCACTTCTCCAAACTGTCCTCTGCTTCCTTTCGAACTGTTCTCTGCTCCAACACCAATCCTTTCTGCTCCAACTCCTTCAAACTGTTCTCTGCTCCAACAGCAATCCTTTCTGCTCCAACTCCCACACTGTCTGATTGAAGCAGGGTTTTTATCATGTGACTGACTGCAGGTGCTCTAATTGGTTTCAGGTTCTCTAATTGGCATCAGGTGCTCTAGTTAATCTATAGCAAACTTTCTTCCCCTTACAGGGAATAAGGCTCCCTTCTAATCCTCTCCTGCTGTCCTCTGGCCATGCTGTATCACTTTCCCCCCCTCCTCCCCCGGCTCAACACCATGGGGCTGGGCTACTTGGGACGAGAGGCAGTGTTGTTGCGATAGGCCATCAGCGTTGCCATGTTGGCTTCCAGCCCTATGCTGTACCCGGAAATGGAAGGGCTGCAGGGATAGGAACCACCTAGTCACTCTTGCGTTCTTCTTGTTTCTGTGCATCCACTGGAGCGGAATGTGGTCTGTCACGAGGGTAAATCGCCGCCCCAGTAGATAGTAGCGGAGAGTCTCCAAAGCCCATTTTACCGCCAGACATTCTTTTTCAACGACAGCGTACTTTTGTTCCCTGGGGAGGAGTTTCCGGCTGAGGTACAAGATTGGGTGTTCCTCCTCCTCTACCATCTGTGAAAGGACGGCTCCTAGTCCTACCTCCGAGGCGTCTGTTTGTAGGATGAATTCCTTCTCGAAGTCTGGCGCTATGAGTACTGGATGGCAGCATAGGGCTGTCCTTAAGTCTGCAAATGCTTCTTCTGTCGTATCAGTCTACTTTACTATCTCGGGGCCCCGAGCTTTTATCAGATCTGTCAATGGCCCTGCTCTTGTGGCGAAATGAGGGATGAATCTCCGATAGTATCCTACTATCCCTAGAAATGCTCTGACTTGCTTTTTGTGGACTGGTCGAGGCCAACCTTGTATTGCCTCCACTTTGTTCCATTGGGGTTTCACCAAACCTCTCCCTACTACATACCCGAGGTATCTGGCCTCAGCTAGTCCTATCACGCACTTGAGAGGGTTAGCAGTGAGGCCAGCCTTCCGCAGGGTGTCTAGCACTGCTTCTACTTTTCCTAAGTGCATTTTCTAGTCAGGGCTATGGATGACTATGTCATCTAGATAGGCGGTGGCATACTTGGCATGGGGTCTCAGTAACTTATCTATAAGTCGTTGGAATGTTGCAGGGGCCCCATGAAGTCCGAAAGGGAGGACAATGTATTGAAACAGGCCATCGGGTGTAGAGAAGGCAGTCTTTTCTTTGGCATTCTTGGCCAGGGGAATTTGCCAATATCCTTTGGTCAGATCCAGAGTGGTTAGGTATTGGGACTTGCCTAACTGATAAACTAGCTCGTCAATGCGTGGTATCGGATAGGCATCGAATTGGGATACTTCATTCAATTTCCGGAAGTCGTTGCAAGACCTCAGGGTGCCATCAGGCTTGGGGACTAGGACGATAGGGCTGGACCACTAACTGTGGGATTCTTCAATAACCCCGAGTTCCAGCATTTTCTTCACTTCCGTCCTAATTTCTTCCCTTTTAGCTTCCGGTATTCGGTACGGTCTTATCGTCACCCTTACTCTGGTGCTGGTGACAATATGATGTTGGACCAGTGTTGTAAGTCCCGGTTGTGTACAGAACATGTCCTGGTTCCGTGGATCATCTCAATGACCTCTGTTCGTTGTTCTGGGGTTAATTCAGGAGATATCTTTACCTGCCCCTGTGGGTCGTCTGTCTGGGGTGGAGCTCCTTGAATGACCAGACACGTCTCTCGGTCACGCCAGGGCTTCAGTAAGTTGACGTGGTAGATTTTCTCTGGCTTTCGGCGGTCTGGTTGTCTGACCTTATAGTTCACCTCCCCAATGGCTTCCACTATCTCTTATGGTCCATGCCAGCTGGCTAGGAGTTTGCTTTCTGCTGTCGGCACTAGCACCATCACCCGTTCCCCCGGCTGAAATCTCTGTACTTTCGCCCGATGGTTGTAGTATGTCCGCTGGGCCTCTTGTGCTTTTTCCAAATGTTCTCATACTATAGGGGTTACTCGAGTTATTCGCTCTCTCATCTGTGTCACGTGCTCAATGACATTCTTTCCTGGGTTGGGTTGTTCTTCCCAATCTTCCTTGGCAATATCTAATATCCCGCGTGGGTGGCGTCCGTATAGTAGTTCAAAGGGAGAGAAACCAGTGGATGCCTGGGGGACTTCCCGTATAGCAAACATTAGATACGGTAGAAAGGTATCCCAGTCTTTTCCGTCCTGTGCTACCACCTTCTGGATCATACTTTTAAGGGTACGAATAAACTGCTCGACCAGTCCATCTGTTTGTGGATGGTAGACTGAGGTCCGTATGGCCCGGATGCAGAGTAGGGCACATAAGTCCTTCATTAATTTTGACATGAAAGGGGTTCCTTGGTCTGTCAGAATCTCCTTAGGGATGCCCACTCTGGAAAAAACCTGTAGTAGTTCTTTTGCTATTGCCTTGGATGTGGGGTTCCTTAAAGGAATGGCTTCTGGATATCGCGTGGCGTAGTCAAGGATGACTAGTACATTTCGGTGGCCCCATGCCGATCTTTCCAGTGGGCCCACTATGTCCATGGCTATCCTCTCGAAAGGGACTTCAATAATAGGCAAAGGTACTAATGGGCCCCGCAAGTAAGGTCGGGGGCTATGCAACTGGCATTCAGGGCAGAAGGCACAATAGCGCTGGACTTCTGCGCATATCCCTGGCCAATAAAAACTTCTTAGGACTCTATCCAGTGTCTTGTCTACTCCTAGATGTCCCCCAAATAGATGAGTGTGAGCTAACTCTAATACTGCCCTTTTGTGTTTCCGTGGGACTAAGAGTTGCTCTACTTCTTCCCCTCCTATTTGCTCTATCCTATACAAGAGATCGCGTTTGAGCACATAATATGGCCCTGGGCCTTTGATCTTTCCTTCCACAGGTACACCATTTACTTCAACTACCTCCTCCCTCACATTCGCATATAGTGGATCATTGGCCTGGTCCTGCCCGAAATTCTCACGGGCGGTACCGATCTGACCTAATTCTAGGGGGCCTATTTCTACTCTTCCCCCTGGGTTGCTCCTACTTGGGCTAGGAACTGCCTCCGAGTCCTCCCTGGCCTGAATTATCTCCTGGCCTCCTGAATGGGTTCGCCTACCCACACGGGAAGTTTTTTGGTTTTCGGCTAGAATCCTGGTCCCTAATCTTTTATCTGCCCTCCTTTCCTGCCTAGACTTTCGGGGTTTCCCAGGAGATGAGAATAACTCTGGAGCAAATTCGGCAAACATTGGGGTGAGGCTATCTATAGGTGCCTCCGTCTCAGCCTGGAGGTTGCTACCCTCCCCTGGCTCTATTGGGGTAAGTAAGCTCTCAGTTGGAAGTCCCTACCAATTAAGACAGGGTAGGGGAGCTTGGGGACCACCCCTGCAGTCACCCTGATAGTATTCCCCTGGATCTCAATCCGTACCAGGATTGTGGGGTAGAAATTCACGGTGCCATGAACGCATGTTACCCCTGTGGTTTTGGCCCGGGTTAGTTGGTCTCGCCCCACCAACTTCCCCGAGACCAGCGTGACAGCACTCCCAGAATCTATTAATGCTATGGTCTTAATACCATTCATTTTTACTGATCTTGTATACCCATGTGAGGTCATTGTGACCCCTACCAGGCCAATTAGGCCACATTGCTCCCCGTAATTCCCCAGATTACACTGCATAGGTTCTTCCCTGTTGGGGCATTGGGCTGCTATATGCCCCAATTCCCCACACTCATAACACCGCCCCCTTATTCCGGTTGTCACCCTCTGCCTGGGACTATTTGGCTGGAACCCCACCTCCCTTCCCAAACCCTCAGGTCCCTTCTTGGCCTCAAGCCATTCCTTGGTGTCTTTCTTCCCTGTTACAGTTCTCCTGTAGTTCTCGACAGTCCGGGGCCTTGGGTTTGGGGTTGGCTTCCTGGATTGCCGTGTCTCCCTGCCTGGGGTCTGCAACAGTTCATGGGCTGCCAGCTGTCTTTCTACGAGGGAGACCAACTCATCATAGGTGGAGGGGTCATTCTGGCCAACCCAAGCCCAGAGGCCTGGTGGTAGCCCCCTCATATACCATCCAGTACCAGGACCTCCATCATCTTCTCAGAGCTGAGGGCCTCAGGGCGCAGCCATTTCCGGGTCAGGTGGATCAGGTCAAACAATTGTGATTGGGGTGTCTTGTCCTCCATATACTGCCACTCATGGAACCTCTGGGCTCGCAATACCATTGTTACTCCAGATCTGGCCAGGATCTCTGCCTTCAGCTGGGGGTAATCTGCTGCAGTCTCTGTGGCCATATCGTAGTAGACCTTCTGGGCCTCCCCACACAGGAATGGGGCGAGGATACCAGACCACTGATCTCGGGGCCAGGCCTCCTGCAGGGCTGCTCTTTCAAAAGCCAGGAGGTATGCCTCCACATCATCTTCCCGTGTCATTTTCTGTAGGCAGTGGCTGGCCCATATGGTCCGGGTTCCTTCACAGTTGCGGTTCAGTTCCATAAGGGCCTTCATCTGGTTCACTAGGTCTTTCAGCAGGGCCTGGTCCCGGGCAGCCTGACTCATCAACAGATGATTAGTCTCCTGCTGCATCCGAGTCGCCTCCTGTTGGGCAGTTGCTTGGACCCGGGTAGCCTCCTGCTGGGCCGCGGTGGCTTGCATTAGGGCCCTGACCATGTCATCCATCTTAAGGATGGGAGGGTTTTGGCTAACCCTGGTTTAAGTCCCCAGCACGCAAATCCCACTTCTGACACCAAGTGTGGCAAATTGCTGGCACTATTATGATTGGTCTCGCGCTTTCTCTTCTTTGGCGGGGGGGTCAGGATGCCATTTCTTGCCCTTAAACTGGAATATTGATTGCCCCACCAGTGTCCTAGAGGAGTGGAGTGGAGAGGGAAGGACCTGGGCCTGCCCTCTACTCCAGATCCCAGCCCAGGGGCCCTGAGGATAATGGTGAACCACTTGAACTCATGGTTCCTTCCCCTGGGCTACTTCCCTCTTCTGCCCTTCAGCTTGTGGGGGGCTTCCTGCCCTTCCTCTGCACAAGCCAGGTGCCCCTTACCTAGGGTCTAGGACTTCTTAGCCCACCGCAGCACTTCTCCAAACTGTCCTCTGCTTCCCTTCAAACTGTTCTCTGCTCCAACACCAATCCTTTCTGCTCCAACTCCCACACTGTCTGATTGAAGCACGGGTTTTTATCATGTGACTGACTGCAGGTGCTCTAATTGGCTTCAGGTGCTCTAGTTAATCTATAGCAAACTTTCTTCCCCTTACAGGGAATAAGGCTCCCTTCTAACCCTCTCCTGCTGTCCTCTGGCCATGCTGTATCGCATACTACACATCTTGAAAAGCCTCCATTTACAAGGGTCAGTAACTTTCTCTTCAAGTGCTGGTCCCTGTGTATATTCCACTGTGAGTGATTAAAAAGCAGTACTCAAGTAGGAGGTGGGTGCAACGATGCAGGACCATTTGAAGGACTACCATTCCAAAGGCTGCATCAGTGAAAGAGTCCAGTATTAAAGCATAATGCCCCACAAACATGTGGATGGCACTTCAGCTGCTTTTCAAATGTCAAGTAGAGGTACATCTTGAAGCAATGCCATTGCCATTGCTTGTGATCTTGTGGAGTGAGCCCTCACCCTATGAGCTGGAGGAAGATTGGGTTCGTTTTCTGAAGGTAAAAGGCTAAAGCCCATCATGTACTGGAAGAATGAAGCCTCCTTTCTGAGGATGTGTGTTTTGGAAAGAACACAGGTAAGTGAATTGACTGGTTCAAGTGAAACTCTGAAACTACTTTGTGGGAGAATATAGGATGTAAGTGCAATGAGACCTTTTTTGTATGAAATATAGTGTAAGGCAGATCTGCTCACCCATGCTCCTGGCTGAGGGGATGGCTACCCAGAATGCAATCTTCATGGATAGGAGAGACGTGGAACACAGAGCCAGTGGTTCAAAGGGAAGTTTAATGGTCACGGAAGGGACAAGGTTTAGGTCCTGTTGAGGAGTAGGTTCTCACTGGCAGAAAGGTTCTGATCAGACCTTTCCAGAATCTGTTGGTCAGTGGGAGAGCAAAAAAATTGAATAACTCTGAAGATGGGTGATATGAACTGATTGCTGCCAAGTGGCCCCAGAAAGAGCTTATGGAAAGTCTTGCTGTTCTATCTAAGAGAAAGAAGGTAGTCCAGAATAAGTGGAATATCCACATCTCCTGGGAATTTAGGTTTTGTCATAGCCAGTTAGAAAAACCCCTCCACTTGGATAAATAGCATCTTCTAGTGGAATCCTTTCTACTATTAGTAGTAAAGTTGAATAGCATGAATGTTCTAGAGTCCAATGCCCATCCCAAATCCATGCTCTGAGATGTAATGGTTGGGATGTTTGATTTTTCCCTTCCTCTGGATCAGGAAATCAGAAAAAAATCTGAATGTGATGAGTGACTGAGAGGACGTGCATAAGAGATTCGGGAACCAACATTGTCTGGGCCATTTGGGAGCAATGATGATGACCCATGTGCTCTCCTGATGAATCTTCCACAAAACCTGAGATAGGAGTGAGAAAGGGAAGGCATAGTTCAGATTATATGAATACAGAAGAAGTAGCGCATCACCATGAGAATGACATCCAGTGGCTATTCTGGACAAGTATATGTTGCATTTCCTGTTCATTTGAGAGATGAATGGGTCCTTTGTGGGGGTTCCACACAAGCAACAATTTTGCTCACCAATGAGTCATAATTCCCCACTCATGGTTAATATCACAGTGTTGGCTGAGGGTGTCTGCTAGCAAGTTTTGATTCCTTGGAAGATAAACTGCCAACAGGTTTATTTGATTGCTGAGGCACTGATTCATAGACTGACCATTTCTGCACATGGGGGCAGGGGATCAATCTCACTCACCATTTTTGTTGATGTAAAAAACAGTCATAATATTGTCTGACATTATGAGGACATGACCTTGAATGAATGGGAGAAAGGCTTTTGCAAGCATCTGAGTGCCTACAGTTCCAAAATGTTGATGTACATCCTGAACTCTCTAGATGTCCAAGTGCCCTATATTGTTAGGTTGAGGAGCTCAAATAGACAACCACAAAGGGAGGCATCTTTAATAATCATCTTCTCTGGTGACAGGGAAAAAACACACATGGCTACCTGGTGGGGATTCTTCCACCAAGTAGAAATTATGTTACTTTGGTGGGAACAGATACCATAGTAGTGTTCATGGACTGTTGGCTTGGTGAATACACTGTTTGAATCCATGCTTGCAGGCCACAAATATGGAGTCTGGCAAAGAGTATGACACAAGTGCATGAAGCCATATGTCCCAGGAGGGAGAGATTCTGATTGGTGCTCTAGGGTTGCTCATGGCCTGATCTATGAGGCTGTTCTGTTCTGTCCTCTCCTATCCTGGCAATGTGGTGCCAAGAGTTCCAAGGTAGGTGCTGAGGTGGAGGCTGGTTCCAAACTGGTCCAAGTCCTTTGTCTGGGAAACCATGTTTGGAGGTCGAAACATTGGTTCATGGGTTAATTCAGAGTCTCGAGATGAAGAAAAAGCATATTCTGGATCCATCAGAAGCACTGACAGTTCCACTGAATTTTCCAAGATCCATGAGTTCTTATGGTGGATCCTGTTTCTTGTATGGAGTTTTGATTTCATGAGGGGAAAATCCCAGTTTTCTATCCTGCTGCTCCTCTGGTTTTCCTTGTTTAATGTTAGCCCACTCCATATTCACACAACTATATATTTAATGTTTAAATTCAACTTCATATATTTTGAGATCTTTCTGGATTTCTAAAGGAGGAATTTAGCACTTCACAGGTTCAAGCCCCTATGCAGTGGAGTAATTACTCCCAGAACAACATGTGTGAAATTGAGTCCCCATTAGTGTCAATTGCAAAAGTCCCATTGACTTCAGTGCAGCCGGGATTTCACCCCATATATTTCAGAGGTGCACTCAGTAGCAATAAAGGTGAGACTATATAGTTTGGCCCCCTCTTTAAATATTGTATCAGGTTACTGTTTGTTTCCTTCTCTTTATCTCCCATGAACACCTGAACTTTTCAACTGTTGATGATCTTTTCATTTCATTTTGTTTATATTACATGGGAACATTTCATCTGTTCTGATCTTTAAAATAACTCCCAGGAGCTTTGAGACCCATAAGAGGTATTTTGCTGTGAGTGTAATTCTATTTCTTATAGCTATTTCGGTTGCATTGTATTTTTTTCCAAGAAGTGAATGAATAGTTCAATTTATACAATCTGAATTCAAGATAAATGTTTTAAATATTCACAAGTTTCTGACTTAAGAAAATTCAGGTCTTCAACTTTTTTTAAAAAGAACTTTGTCATTTATAGTTATTAGTTAGCTATGAAATTGAAATTTTCTGCTTTGCTGCTCATGTAGAAAATACTAAAATTAAGAGAACATGAATGATTTCCCACAGAAAAGTCCATTGCTTTTCTTATATTTTATACACAATTTGTTAATTTTATTGCCTTACTTTCAACTTTCCCTTCCCCCACATTTGCATATGTTTGTTTCTTAGGAATGGTCCAGCCCCCTGATGACCATGTATCAGAGTCTCATGTCAAGTCTCCCAAAATCCTGGTGGAAAGAGCATTCAGTGGATGGGGTCAAGACGAGGTCTCAGAAGACGTGGGTTCAGTTCTAGTTGAGACACAAACTTCCTATGGGTCCTTGGACAAGCCACTTGATCTACTCTGTGCTTCATTTCCCCATCTATAAAATAGGGATAATATTTCCCAATATCACAGATGTGTTGTGGGGTATAAAATCAATTAATGATGTAGTCAGCTACTATGGTGATAAGGACCATAAAGTTCCCTGACAAAGAACTCCCAACAGTCCCAGGTTTTATAGGATTTCCTCGCTTTGCCCTACAAAATCCCTGTCTCAGCTAAAGCAGCTTCTGTCCTGTGGGGCTGGCTTGGCTCAACACCTGGTATTGTGACCTGCTCCTCCTTTGTAGCCACTGCTCTCCAGTTCACTCCTCTCTCCCAGCCCCTCTGTAGGCCTTTACCAGCCCCTCCCTGAGCCAGAACATTGGAGCTGAGCCCAGCCAGCCACTTGGGACGGGAGCTACCACTGTGGGGTGAGTGCTGGGCAGGGTCACTCTGCAATTCTTCCCCTCACCCTGGCAGTCTCCCACCTATCAGGGCAGTACTTGACACTAACCCAGCCTGGGGCAGGACCAATCCCTCTTTAGCCACTAGGAATAAGATATGCAAACAGATGGAAATGCTATGGTCTAGAAACTTATGCCCTGATCTTGCAGAGAATTATAACAACAATTTAAGCCTGAGCGGACAGTCACTCCTGTATAGAGTCTCACTGACTGCAGCAAGACTGCATGCAGGAGTAATTGTATGTCCCAGCATAACCCTTTGTAGATCAGGACTTTAAGCTGTGGCAAATAGAGAAGAGGGCAGATGACTGGTAATGGAGATATCTGGATTGCTTGGGAAGCAGGGTACTGGATTGCTTCGCGAACAGGGGCTGCTAACAGGGAGTTTCGCAAGGGAGTTTAGAAGGGGAGTGGGAAGGGAGTGGGAGTCCCTCGCCGGCCCTAACCCCTTCCCTGTGGTCCCCCTAAAACCTATAAACCGAACCACATTTCAAAGCTCCCTTCTGTAAACCACCCTTCCATTAACTAGGAGAAAATGCAGGCAGAAGCCCAGCAGCAGAGTGGGGGCTATCCAGTTTATTGCGCTGAGTGTTGCATGTATGAGTGGGCGGGTGGCATATGTGTGCAGTCAGTGCAAGGAGCTCCTGGTCCTCAGAGACCATGTACGGACTTTGGAGGCCAGGGTGGCGGAACTGGAGGAGCTAAGAGTGGCAGCGAGGTATGTTGATGAGGCTTTCCGGGACACTGTAGAATTGTCCCACCTCCTCTCAGACAGCTCCTGTGCTGTTGAGGAGGAAGAACAGCCCAGGGAAGTAGAGCAGTCAATGGGAGCAGAGGGAAACCTTCCCGTAGTTGGGACCCTCCTTCCAGATGTTGCTGGGGTGGCCTCTCGCACTGAGGTTGCCTCTCCAGGGGAGGGAACACCAGTTTCTAGGAAAAGGCAGGTGTTAGTAATGGGAGATTCGATCATTAGAAACATAGATAGCTGGGTTTGTGATGACCGGGAGAACCGTATGGTGACTTGCCTGCCTGGTGTGAAGATTGCGGATCTCTTGAGGCATCTAGATAGACTTATGTGTAGTGCTGGGGAGGAGCCGGTGGTCGTGGTACATGTAGGTACCAATGACATAGGGAAGGGTAGGAGAGATGTCCTGGAAGCCAAATTTAGGCTGCTGGGAAGAGACTGAAATCCAGGATCTCTACGGTGGCATTCTCAGAAATGCTCCCAGTTCCACGCGCAGGGCCGGTAGGCAGGCAGAGCTTCAGAGTCTCAATGCGTGGATGAGACGATGGTGTAGAGAGGAGGGGTTCACGTTCATTAGGAACTGGGGAAACTTCTGGGATGGGTGGAGCCTATACAGGAGAGATGGGCTCCACCTAAACCAAAGTGGAACCAGACTGCTGGCACTAAACATTAAAAAGGTTGTAGAGCAGTTTTTAAACTAGGAGATGGGGGAAAGCCGACTGCTGCAGAGGAGCGTGTGGATCGGACACAGACTTCTCTTAGGGGAGAGTCTGATGATAGAGAATCTCCAGGTTATAGTCAGGAGCAGAGGACTGAAAAGTATAATGTAAGGGCCAGATCAGATGATAAACAGTCACATAAAAAAGAATCTGGCACATCAGAAAAAGGCAGGCTAATAAACAGGGACAAGTTTTTAAAGTGCTTGTACACAAATGTCAGAAGTCTAAATAATAAGATGGGTGAACTAGAGTGCCTTGTGATAAAGGAGGATATAGATATAATAGGCATCACAGAAACCTGGTGGACTGAGAGCAACCAATGGGACACAATCATTCCGGGGTACAAAATATATCGGAAGGACAGAACAGGTCGTGCAGGGGGAGGAGTGGCACTATATGTGAAAGAAAGTGTAGATTCAAATGAAGTAAAAATCTTAAGCGAATCCACATGCTTCATAGAGTCTCTATGGATAGAAATTTCATGCTCTAGTAAAAATATAACATTAGGGATCTATTATCAACCACCTGACCAGGACAGTAATACTGATGATGAAATGCTAAGGGAAATTAGAGAGGCTATCAAAATTAAGAACCCAATAATAGTGGGGGATTTCAACTATCCCCATATTGACTGGGAACATTTCACTTCAGGATGAAATGCAGAGATAAAATTTCTCGATACTTAAAATGACTGCTTCATGGAGCAGCTGGTACGGGAACCCACAAGGGGAGAGGCAACTCTAGATTTAATCCTGAGTGGCGCGCAGGAGCTGGTCCAAGAGGTAACTATAGCAGGACCGCTTGGAAATAGTGACCATAATACAATAGCATTCAACATCCCTGTGGTGGGAAGAACACAACTGCCCAACACTGTGGCATTTAATTTCAAAAGGGGGAACTATACAAAAATGAGGGGGTTAGTTAGACAAAAGTTAAAAGGTACAGTGACTAAAGTGAAATCCCTGCAAGTTGCATGGGCCCTTTTTAAAGACACCATAATAGAGGCCCAACTTCAATGTATACCCCAAATTAAGAAAAACAGTAAAAGAACTAAAAAAGATCCACCGTGGTGACCATGTAAAAGAAGCAGTGAGAGATAAAAGACTTCCTTTAAAAAGTGGAAGTCAAATCCTAGTGAGGCAAATAGAAAGGAGCACAAACACTGCCAACTTAAGTGCAAGACTGTAATAAGAAAAGCCAAAGAGGAGTTTGAAGAACGGCCAGCCAAAAACTCCAAAGGTAATAACAAAATGTTTTTTAAGTACATCAGAAGCAGGAAGCCTGCTGAACAACCAGTGGGGCCCCTTGATGATCAAAATACAAAAGGAGCGCTTAAAGACGATAAAGTCATTGTGGAGAAACTAAATGGATTCTTTGCTTCAGTCTTCATGGCTGAGGATGTTAGGGAGATTCCCAAACCTGAGCTGGCTTTTGTAGGTGACAAATCTGAGGAACTGTCACAGATTGAAGTGTCACTAGAGGAGGTTTTGGAATTAATTGATAAACTCAACATTAACAAGTCACCGGGACCAGATGGCATTCACCCAAGAGTTCTGAAAGAACTCAAATGTGAAGTTGCGGAACTATTGACTAAGGTTTGTAACCTGTCCTTTAAATCGGCTTTGGTACCCAATGACTGGAAGTTAGCTAATGTAACGCCAATATTTAAAAAGGGCTCTAGGGGTGATCCCGGCAATTACAGACCGGTAAGTCTAACGTCGGTACCGGGCAAATTAGTTGAAACAATAGTAAATAATAAAATTGTCAGACACATAGAAAAACAAACTCTTGAGCAATAGTCAACATGGTTTCTGTAAAGGGAAATTGTGTCTTACTAATCTATTAGAGTTCTTTGAAGGGGTCAACAAACATGTGGACAAGGGGGATCCGGTGGACATAGTGTACTTAGATTTCCAGAAAGCCTTTGACAAGGTCCCTCACCAAAGGCTCTTACGTAAACTAAGTTGTCATGGGATAAAAGGGAAGGTCCTTTCATGGATTGAGAACTGGTTAAAGGACAGGGAACAAAGGGTAGGAATTAATGGCAAATTCTCAGAATTGAGAGGGGTAACTAGTGGTGTTCCCCAAGGGTCAGTCCTCGGACCAATCCTATTCAATTTATTCATAAATGATCTGGAGAAAGGGGTAAACAGTGAGGTGGCTAAGTTTGCAGATGATATTAAACTACTCAAGATAGTTAAGACCAAAGCAGATTGTGAAGAACTTCAAAAAGATCTCACAAAACTAAGTGATTGGGCAACAAAATGGCAAATGAAATTTAATGTGGATAAATGTAAAGTAATGCACATTGGAAAAAATAACCCCAACTATACATACAACATGATGGGGGCTAATTTAGCTACAACAAGTCAGGAAAAAGATCTTGGAGTCATCGTGGATAGTTCTCTGAAGATGTCCACGCAGTGTGCAGAGGCGGTCAAAAAAGCAAACAGGATGTTAGGAATCATTAAAAAGGGGATAGAAAATAAGACTGAGAATATATTATTGCCCTTATATAAATCCATGGTACGCCCACATCTCGAATACTGTGTACAGATGTGGTCTCCTCACCTCAAAAAAGATATTCTAGCACTAGAAAAGGTTCAGAAAAGGGCAACTAAAATGATTAGGGGTTTAGAGAGGGTCCCATATGAGGAAAGATTAAAGAGGCTAGGACTCTTCAGCTTGGAAAAGAGAAGACTAAGGGGGGACATGATAGAGGTATATAAAATCATGAGTGATGTTGAGAAAGTGGATAAGGAAAAGTTATTTACTTATTCCCATAATACAAGAACTAGGGGTCACCAAATGAAATTAATAGGCAGCAGGTTTAAAACAAATAAAAGGAAGTTTTTCTTCATGCAGCGCACAGTCAACTTGTGGAACTCCTTACCTGAGGAGGTTGTGAAGGCTAGGACTATAACAATGTTTAAAAGGGGACTGGATAAATTCATGGTGGCTAAGTCCATAAATGGCTATTAGCCAGAATGGGTAAGAATGGTGTCCCTAGCCTCTGTTCGTCAGAGGATGGAGATGGATGGCAGGAGAGAGATCACTTGATCATTGCCTGTTAGGTTCACTCCCTCTGGGGCACCTGGCATTGGCCACTGTCGGTAGACAGATACTGGGCTAGATGGACCTTTGGTCTGACCCGGTACGGCCTTTCTTATGTTCTTATGTTCTTAGGGTACAAACAATGCTGCCCCTTAATATGGCTAATGTAAATGTACACATCTAGGAACAAAGAATGTAGGTCATATTTACCCAGTGGGGACTCTGTCCTGAGACACAGTGACTCTGAAAAAAAGATTTGGATCCTGGATAAACAACTGAGCATGAGAACCCTATGTGACTCTGTGGTCAAAAGAGCTAATGCAATCCTTGGATGCATAAACAGGGTAGGAATTCAGAGGTTATTTTACTTCTGTATTTGGCACTGGTGTGAATGCTCCTGGAGTATTCTGTCCATTTCTGGTGTATACAGTTCAAGAAGGAAGTTGATAAATTAGAGAAGGTTCAGAGAATAGACACACGAGTAATTAAAAGTTTAGAAAACATGCTTTATATTGAAAGACACAAGGACCTCAATCTATTTACCGTCAGAAATAGAAGATTAAGTGGTGACTTGATTACAGACTATAGCAACAAATTAACAAATGTTTATTAAATGGCTGTTCACTCTAGAAATGAAAGGTATAACAAGATCCAATGGCTGGAAGCTGGAAGCTGAAGCTAGACAAATTCAGACTGGAAATAAGGCATGGATTTTTAACTGTGAGAGTAATTAACCATTGGAAGAACTTGCAAGGGTTGGGGTGGATTCTCCACCACTGACATTCCCTCCCCTCTGCCTAAAAATGATACAAAGAGGAATTATTTTGGTGAAGTTCTATGGCCTTTGCTATACAGGAGGTCAAACTAGTTGATCATAATTGTCCCTTTTGGCCTTGGAGTCTATGAAGCTGTGAAACTGAATCTCTCTATCATATATATTATATTGTTTTAAAGTAGTTAATAATCTGCCGTTCAACAGACACACTTAGGACCTGACCCGAAGTCAATGAGTATTTTGCCATTATTTTTAATGGGCTCTGGGTAGGAAGAGAACGAAGTGGGGAAGGGAAGCATTCTTCTCAGACAAGACAACCAAAGATGGAGGAAGCTTTTTTTAAAGTATCAGAGGGGTAGCCGTGTTAGTCTGGATCTGTAAAAGCAGCAAAGAGTCCTGTGGCACCTTATAGACTAACAGACGTTTTGGAGCATGAGCTTTCGTGGGTGAATACCCACTTCGTTGGATGCATCTGACGAAGTGGGTATTCATCCACGAAAGCTCATGCTTTTTTAAAGTATTGCACTATTGTGGCTATTTCTGTGAAATATGATAAAGGCTTCAAGTTTGAGTTTCCCCCCACTGTTACTTTTTTATACTTATGCACTAAGCTGTATCTATCTATCAAACCACTAAATACATTTTAACTTTTTCCACCAGAAGTTACTATATTTGTGAATTTAGATATTTTATTCCCTTTCCTTTTACCCACCCACACCCTCCTCCCACTTGCCCATTTTAGAGTTATTTGACAGGAACATAAAGCAATAAACACTTGCAAGATTCTCCAGGAACACATTTTTCCCAGCTTGAGTTTAGTCCAGTATCCAATCACTCACTCAGCCTTTATTTTATGTACAGTAACACAGTTCATGGAGAATGAATCTTAAACTGCCGAACATAAAAGCTGTTAGTTAACAAGAGAAAGCTAATCCACTTTTGTTTTAACATCTACCTAAAGAGTTTCTAATATCCTCAGGGACTAAGTTTCATGGCTACAGGGCATATGCTTGAAATCTTAGTCACCTTTTGTTTTGTGCAGCTGTTTCCCTAATCATTAAGGAGTAAAGTGAACTTGGTGTTAAAATAAAATAATAGAATTAACAGCTTAATTTATAGGTTACATAATAGACTACCACCTACCATAATTAATGTTTTGCTACCTAGGAATTGCCATAGTCATTTCACCAACCAACCAAACTGTAACAAAGTGCATCACCACTATAGTACTGAAACAGTGCCCATGAGACCAAAATAATTACAACTATTTTCTTTTGCTGGTAACAGAGAGATGAAGGGGATATGCCAAGGAGAGAACAGGGTGTTCTTATGCAAAGCTGAAATTCCCTTTATCTCTTAACAGAATTACTATAGGGCAAATTTTGCCCCTGATTCTACTGCCATATAGGATCATCTGACAGAGCATCTCCTGAGATCTGTCAACTTTGTATTTCCATTAATGTTAATGTGCCTTGTGGTGCTGTTTGTGTTTGTGTATCTATATTATCATCATCATCATTAATAATAATAATTTCCAAAACATTCAATCTTTTTACAGAATAATGCAAAATTTCAAGGTATCAACCCCAAAAGAGTTTACAATCTTATGTTTCAGAGTTTAAGGCCAGAAGGGACCATTAGATCATCTAGTCTGACCTGTATATCAGAGGCCATTAAATTCCACCCAGCTACCCATTTATTGTGTTCAAACACCTGAGTTAGACTAAAGCTTTTCAGTACTCAGAAGACTACCCTGTTGCGTACCAAAGGCAGAGAATAGGGGAGACAAAGGTGTCACCATTCCCTGAGGTCCTGCAATGGCACATATAATAGGGTACACCACTCACCACTAGGACACCTACTCCTTGCTGCTCAGGGGATTAGCTCTATCCAGCTCTGATGCCTCCTTCCATCATTTTCACTTGCTGTGGCCCCTTTTGCTTTCTGTGTACTCCCTCTTTGTGACTTGATTGCTACCTCTTTATGACTCAGCCCTCCATCCAGGTCACTGTGTGTTTTCTTCCTTTCAGGACATCCCAGGCAGTCTTCAAATCTACTGCCCTGACCGTGACACTTCCCCTGTGACTCTACTCCACCCCTATTCAGGAACCCTTTAATCAGCAGCCAAGGTCTACAGTGTCCCGCCTTGCTGCTGCTTCTTTGAACCTTTTCCTACTCTGCCTCTCTCAAGCTTTGGCTCCACCACCCTTCTGAGTAAACCCTTCCCCAGAGATTCTATTCTCCCCCTGGGCTTCCTCCGATCCCTCTCAAACACCCAGAATGTGATTGAAGCCCTTTTCTGCTGTAAACTTCCTGGCTTTATATTAGCACCACCTATTACTTCTCAGCTGGGCTCCATGATCAATCTGGGGTAATTTAGGCCACTTAATTCCCTTCAGGTATGACCTATCCAGTTAATTGGCCCTTCAGCCTCATTAACCCTTTCCAGGCTAGTGTGGGGTGAATACCCTAACTCAGCAGATTAGATATGACCAGATCGTGCCCAGATCATGCTAGCAAGTGAAGGGGAAAAAAGAAAAACATAACATAAGAATGGCCATACTGGGTCAGACCAAAGGTCCATCTAGCCCAGTATCCTGTCTTCCGACAGTGGCCAATGCCAGGTGCCCAAAAGGGAATGAACAGAAGAGGTAATCATCAAGTGATCCATCCAGTCGCCCATTCCCAGCTTCTGGCAAACAGAATCAAGTGATCCATCCAGTCGCCCATTCCCTGTCCATCCTGGCTAATAGCCATTGGTTGACCTATCCTCCATGAATTTCTCTAGTTCTTTCTTGAACCCTGTTATAGTCTTGGCCTTTCAGAACATCCTCTGGCAAGGAGTTCCACAGGTTGACTGTGCGTTGTGTGCAAAAAATACTTCCTTTTGTTCATTTTAAACCTGCTGCCTATTAATTTCATTTGGTGACCCCTACTTCTTGTATTGTGATAAGGAGTAAATAACACTTCCTTATTTACTTTTTCCACAGTAGTCATGATTTTATAGACCTCTATCATATTGCCCCTTAGTCATCTCTTTTCCAAGCTGAAAAGTCCCAATCTTATTAATCTCTCCTCATACGGTAGCCGTTCCATACCCTTAATCATTTTTGTTGTCCTTTTTTAACCTTTTCCAAGTGCAATATATCTTTTTTTGAGATGGGGAGACCACATCTGCATGCAGTATTCAAGATGTGGACATACCATGGATTTTTATAGAAGCAATATGGTATTTTCTATCTTATTATTTATCCCTTTCTTAATGATTCCCAACATTCTGTTTGCTTTTTTGACTGCTGCTGAACATTTAGTAGATGTTTCAGAGAACTATCCGCAATGACACCAAGATCTTTTTGAGTGGTAACAGCTAATTTAGACCCCATCATTTTATATGTATAGTTGGGATTATGTTTTCTAATGTGCATTAATTTGCATTTATCAACATTGAATTTCATCTGCCATTTTGCTGCTGAGTCACCCAGTTTTGTGAGATCCTTTTATAGCTCTTCGCAGTCTGCCTGGGACTTAACTATCTTGAGTAGTTTTGTGTCATCTGCAAATTTTGCCGCCTCTCTGTTTACCCCTTTTTCCAGATCATTTCTGAATATATTGGATAGGACTGGGCCCAGTACAGGACCCTGGGGGACACCATTATTTACCTTTCTCCATTCTGAAAACTGATCATTTATTTCTACCCTTTGTTTCCTGTCTTTTAACCAGTTACCAATCCATGAGAGAACCTTCCCTCTTATCCCATGACAGCTTACTTTGCTTAAGAGCCTTTGGTGAGAGACCTTGTCAAAGGCTTTCTGAAAATCTAAATACACTATATCCACTGGATCTCCCTATATACCTATAGCCAGAGCCAGCTTTGGGCCGATGCCCCCGATTCTCCGGAATCAGGTCGCACGCCTAAGATGGCCCCGCGCCTAAAGCATCTTTTAAAATGTTTTACTCACCCGGCAGCAGGGGCGGGGTTCTGCTCTGGGTCTTTAGTGGCATTTTGGCGGCGGGGAGTTCTTCGGCACCGCAGAAGATCCGGAGCAGACCCCTCGCCACTGAAGTGCCGCTAAAGCCCCGGACCGCCGCCAGGCATTTGAATCGGGCCCCGCCGTCCATAAAGCTGGCCCTGACTATATCCAATGGATCTCCTTGTCAATCTGACAGCGCATTTAAGAAAAAGGATTCTCTGTACTAACTCAGAGTACTGGCCCACCGCATCTGGTGTCCTAGCTCCAGCTGTGGCCAATCTCTGGTGTTTCAGAGGAATGCAAAACACAAACAAACAGAAAACCCCACACATCTGACCAAGGAGGAATAGGGGTGAGAATAGGTGTAATGAAAGCATTTCAATAGGGTCTGCTAAGCTTTGGCAAGTGTCTCATACTTCCAGAAGATTTTTTTTAAAGTATGTTATATTTATATATGTATATACACACATATACAGACGTGTGTGGATATGATGAATGGTTAACTGTTAAATAAAGTAGTTACCAGACAATACAGGCATCAACTCTGAAACTGACGGCACTTCTTTTTCAGTGTAAATGTGGCACATGATGTCTATCATTACTTGGATGTATTGTGGCCTGGATTTTCTGATATAAATCTGGCAACATGCTTATTAATATTATCATTATTAACCATTAGACTGAAGTAAAAGCATTACTGCAGGTAGGTGTTTGCAGATGGGCAGACTCACCCCTGCAGCGCCTCCTGCTGGTGTATTCTGGGAATTCGCTCATTCCAGCTCTGGAGCGCCCTCTGGAGGCTGGTGATCTGCCTGTCCTGTGGCCTCCGTGTCCCTCCCTGGACCCGGTGCCCTTTTACATGGGGTGCTGCCCCCTGGCAGTAACCCCTCAGTCTCAGGGTCTCCCCTCCCCGGGGAACCCCCACCCACTATTCCCACCTCACCTCTGTCATAGGTCTCACCCCCACTTGGAGCTGTTGGGTTCCAATGTGGGGACCTGCCTTAGTTTCCCTCTAAACTAAAATCCTAGTTTAGATCTACTACGCTGCCACCAGTCAGATTTAAGTGTCTGACACACTGCCTGTTCCCCCAACTTTCCCTGGGGAACACAGATTCAATGTCCCTGAATCTCTATACACAGGGAAGCAGCCCACTTCCCCCCTTCCTCTCTCCTAGCCACTCTGGAGAGATATACACCGAGTCAAATCCTTGACTCAACACAAAGAGGGACTTACCTCCCCCTCCCCTTCCCTAGTCCTGGAAAGAGATACCTGATTCAAACTGCTTGAATCAAACCCAGGAGCAACTCTCTCTTCCCTCTCCCCTTCCCCTGAATTTCCACAAGAGAAGGAATTAACCAAGTCCAAAGAAAAGAAAATAATTTATTAAAGAATAAAAAGAAAAAGTCACTGTCTCTGTAACCAAATGAAACAATACAGGGTCTAAACTTATCAATCTCTGGAGAGAATTCCCCCTCCTTTCTTTCTCAGTAAAAGCAATATCAGCAAACAGGAATAAAGAATTTCCTTTAGCAAACACACAATTGCAAATGTAGAAATCAACCCAAAAGACTAATCCGCCTTTCTAATTAATACTCACTATTAAATGGTAGAAACTACTCCAGGAGAACTTGGAGACATGACTGTCCTCTCTTAGATCCAAAGAGAGCTCTGAGCAAACAAGGAACACAGACAAAGGCTTCCCTCCACAGAGATTTGAAAATAATCTTGTTCCTTGATTGGTCCTCTGGTCAGGTGGTCATCAGGTACTGCATGTTAACCCTTTACAGGTAAAAGAGACCTTAACCCTTAACTATCTGTTTATTTATGACAACCTCAGTATACAGCTACTGCCAGTCATCATCTAGCCCCACGCCCTGGGGCAGACTGCAGTATCAGCCTACTCATCAATGGCAAGGTTGGGTTTGGACCTGCTGCCTTTGCCTACCTCTGGGCTGCCCTCTGCAACCCCCAGTACCTGTTGGCCTTATTCTAGGCTGCAGCCTGGGGCTTTCCAGGCTGGAGCTCCTCAGCTCCTCTGCTTTTCCCCATCCCTGCTCCACTCAAGTACCCTGTCTCTAGCTCCCTGCAGCCAGGCCCTTCTCCCTCTAAAGGCAGAGAGAGACTCCTGAGTTCCTGGCTCCCACCCTTTTTATACAGGCCAGATGTGGCCTGATTGGGGTATGGCCCAGCTGCAGCCACTTCCCAATCAGCCTAGCTTAGTAGTTCTCAGCCACAACCTCCCCCCAGGGCTGTTTTAAGCCCTTTAGGGCAGGAGCAGGGTAAGCACCCTGCTACAGTGCTGTATATTATTGTTGTAGTACATTCATTTCAATTTGCTTCCAGTGCTATTGCTATAGAAAAATCCAAGGGCCAGATTGTATTTGCACGGTTTGCACATGAGTAGGCCCAGATTGTATGAGAGTGAGCCAGTGTTAAAGACTACACACATTGTCCCCAACAGTCCCAGTGCAAATTGCAGAATAGAAGGTAATGCAGACCTGGGCTATATTACTTTTAATATAGAGACCCTTTTGCTGTGCAGATCCTCTACTTTAAGGTAGAACTTAGTGGTCTGTTGCAGGCACGGGTTGCCCTTGTAGTGTTTCTCCATCACTTTCTCTGAGAGGGAGCAGGAGCTAGGATTTTTGGGAGTAATGGCTTAGTGCAGAGGCATGCTGTTTGGATTATTCTGTTGGCCTTCAGCCCCCAAACATTCCATGGTTTTATGTGCCATATGCCAGACCTGCACTCATTCCATGGGAGTAGCAAACCTTGCCTCCATGACTGAAAAATCTGAGAGAATCTCTTCAAAGGTTCTTCTCTGGGAGTGGCTGAGTTAGTTTCCAATGTTTATTGTTATGTTCAAGAGGCACTGATAATATTTGTAGGGAGATCCTGGCAAAAGGGTTAATACTGCATCAAACCACTTGCAGAGAGGTATTTTAAAGCAGGGTTGATGTTGTCCCCCAAGAGAAAACATTTATAATTAGATACCAAATTAATTCAAACATAACTAACGAAGCATATTTGGTTGAAGCAGGTAATTATTTGCAGAACTGTATTCAAATACTTGGAAAGAGTAGGTATGTCAATCCTGATTCATCTCCTATTTTCTTAAAGTTATAATGATTATTAGCATATGCCAATTAATAAACAGTGCACTTAGTCCAATTGGCACTTAACTCTCATTTAGATTTTTCATTGTTAGTTAATCAAATGTAATGTAATTCTGCACTTCAAAATTATTTTAAAAAAAAATGCCATGCTCACCTTCCTTTCCTTATTTGCTACCTATTACAGCAGGATTGACAATTGTAAAAACAAATGATAATAGTTCTGAGGTTGTTTCATGCACTTTGGAAATTCAGTGGTGTATAGCCAATTTTTACTCTTTGATAAAACTTCTGCAGAGTTTATCTCTAATGTCAGCATATGGCCGATCATTTTTTCTAGGTGAATGGTTTATTTCCATTTGAAACTCTGCACAGTCAACATACCTTTGCATCACATTTGTTAAACAAATTAAGTCTGGCCACTACATAAGTGAGCTTTAAATAGGGATTCCTGTCATTTCTGATACCAAAGTGCCACCAAACTTTTTACTGCTGTTGCCATTGTTGTTGTTAAGAACTTCTGAACTCTCTTCAGCTGTAAACAAACAGTAGTCACAAATCTTGGAAGCACTGGGATCAGGGCTAGCTGATTTTTGCCAATAATTTCTATTTCTTGTGTGACAGTTCTAGCGCTCCAGGAAACAAACCTGCTCACATGAAGCAGTATGTCCAATCCCTAAGGGAGAACACATAATAAGATGAGTGCCTAGTAAATAATCATAACAGCCAGCTGAGGCTTTGTGCCTGTCATTTTCTGCTGGGAATTAACTCACTTCAGTTTCATTGGAAAAATAAAATTAATAAAATGCCCTGTGCTTTCAGCTGTATAGACACGCACCATATTTTGTGAAACTACATTGAGCAATGGCAATGTTCCATTGCAAACAGTCCTAATTAAAGCCTGAGTCAATCTCTCTGCCATTGCTGGCAGTGAGCTTTAAAATATGTTTGGTGCCCTAGTCTGATGACAGTGAAAGAAATGGCTTCTAAGGAATCTATTATTTTTTCATTCTGATTGTACTGAAGCAGTGGTCTGAAAGAATTGTAGCTACTGGTAGGCACTAACAGTCCAAATATGAAAAGAGTGATCTGAATGACTACACCTAGTGTCTAGACAGGAATCAAATTACCTTTGAGGAGATAACATCTAAGTATTATAAATCAAGACAAAATACCAATTTTCTGAGTAAGGCAGTATATTGACTGCACAATACCAGTATAGTTAAAAAAAGGGGGGCAGGGGGAGTACTTAAGGTAATTTCTTTTGAAATAACATGAACAAGGTTTAATAGACTCTTAATACAACCTAGGATGGGTGTACCATACATACAGTTCTTATTTAGAATCCCCTTCTTCCGAGAAATGGAGATAAAAGCACCTCAATTTCTCACAAGGACCAGAAAGGTTATCCTCACTCTCAATATCAAACAGGATTCTCATGCTGGAAGATACTTCACATATACTTTTGTATTGTATAGAGATGACATATAGGAATGGGTTGAATGATATATTGATACATCAATAGACACACTGTTCTATTTTTTGATAGATTGGGCAAACAGAACACCAAAGTGACAATTGAATGAACAGATTTGGAAAATTTCAGATACTTTCTACAATCATTATGTTCATTTGGCAGAATGAGTGCTTTGCTTCCTGCCAACCTTTCCGATAGTGCAGCTACTACCACAGTACCCAGACATACTGCAATGGCAAAAGTATTCCATTCCCAAGATAACTGCAGACAAGAGTGGTACTTCCTGGAATACCATTCAAGCATCAGAAAACCTGATTCTTAGCTCAGTCCTAGAAAATACTGAGCATATTTAATTTCCACTGAGGTCCATGGGAGAGGAGGGTCCTCAATTTCTTGCAGGATTGAACCATCTGTGATTCCATAAAAAGGAAACCACTTGGAAAAAACATGGCACTTTGTTTATGGCTGGATGAGTTATATTCATTAAGAGTTCAATCCCAAGAGACAGATAAACACCTCTTGAAAGGAGTCCTCATGGTTTACAATAAAACTTGGGCCCTAACTGCACTTAAGCCACAAGAAAATGTAGATGCCTGAGCCATGCTTAACAGACTGTTTTGCAAGTTGAATTATATTAAGCACTACTAAGTATCCCCCAATACTAAGAAAAATAATAATATAATATAATTATTAATATAATAGGACACGTATAAAAAGGAATAATATTGGAAAAGAGCCATGTAAGATACCTGTAGTTTTGAACTACATGATTATATAATATCTTTTTAATTACAGAATTAGAGGTTTTCCCCCAGTTAGTCAATATAAGATATTTTTTTTTGTGAATGACTCTTGGTGGGAGAAAGGAAACAAAGCAGGAAAAGGTGATGTACTGTCATCCTGTACAGTAACTTTAGTTCTTTGAGATGTGTCCCATTATGGGTTCTCCACTTCAGGTACGTAGGTGCCAATGTGCATTCGATTGGAAAAATTTTTAACAGTGTCCATTTTGCCCACACATGCACCCCCTACATATCTTCGTATCCTGCACCAAGGCTATATAAAAATGCACAGGCAAATCACCCTCAGTTCCTTCTCTACTGCTAAGTCCACCAAGAAAACTTCAAAGCAGAGGGGAAAGAGTGTGAGTAGTGGAGCACCCGTAGAGACACACATTTCCAAGAACTATATTTACTGCACAGGGGTGATTAACCTCTTCTCCTTCAAGTAGTGTCCCTTTGGGTGTTCCACTACAGGTGACTTCTGAGCCATATCCCCAGAAGGAGGAGAGAGCTTTGAAATAAAGTCCATACTGTGGAAAGAATTGCACTACCAACTGCTGCATCAGATCTAGAAGCATGGACCAAGGCATAGTGTTTGGTGAAAGCAGGTATTGAAGACCACATTGCAGCTCTGCAGATTTCAGATGTCCTTAAGAAGGACCACAGACTTTGAGTGTGATCTTGTAGAATGGACCAATACCCTACTAGGAAGCTGGGCATAGGCAGCATCATAGCAAGTGATAATACACCTCACAATCCACTTTGGTAGTCTCTGGGTAGAAATAGTTGATCGCTTAGGTCTTTCTGCAATGGAGATAAATATCTAGGAAACTTCCAAAAGAGTTTGGTCCTATCTAGAAGGCCAATGTTCTTCTGATATCTAAGGCATGGAAAGAAACCTCCTGTCCTAAATGATGTGGTTTCGAGGTGGGGTGGGGAGGAATGACAAATGGATAGTTTGTTTCAGATGAAATTTGGATGATTCCTGGGGTAGAAATTTGTGGTTGTAGAGAAACCTAGTCCTTGAAGAATACCATAAAGGGAGGCTCTGCCACTGAGGGCCCAATTTCTCTAACTCTTCAAGTTGATATAATGGCTACTAAAAAGGCTATCTTCACAGACAGGTTCAGTAAGGAATAGGCTGCCATAGGTTCAAATGGAGTTCTTGAGAGACTTCTGAGAACTAGATTAAGATCCCAAATCAGGGTGGAGGTCTTTACTTGAGATAAGAGGTTCCCCAGTCCTTTAATGAACCTTACCATTATAGGGTGAAAAAACACTGAGAACTGAAGAATTAAAGACTGTTGTTGCATCCAAATGAACCTTGATCAAGCTACTTGCTACACTCATTTTATTCAACTATGGCAGTGAAAGTGAAGAAGATTCAGGTGCAAGTCGCTGATGTTCATACCAACAGCCAAATCATTTTCTTTTCTTCAGGTAAGTATTATGGGTAGATATTTTCCTGCTGTTTAATAATACCTGCTAAACCTTTTCAGAATAGGTAGAGTCTATCCCTGCAGACCATCAAGGAGATACGCCTTGAGTGTAGGACTTCCAGATTGGGATGAAGATTGACTGCTTGACCACGAGACAATCAAAATAAGTAAGAGCACCATGTTTGTCTCAGCCAGTCTGATTTTGTTCATCACCCTGAGAATTAGACATGTTGTCTGTAATACAGGCCCTTCATCCAAGATAGGAGGATGGCATCTCCTAGGGAATGTAGGCCTAACCCCCTCATAAGCAGAACAGACCACACCTCTTGTTTGTGACAGTGTTGAGGCCTGCTTTCAGGTATCCCCACTTTCAAATATATATTGTCTAAGATTTGTGGATCCAATTCATATTTGTAGTCCTGGAAGAAATGCCTACTGTGTACATTGGCCATTGTGTTTTGCATGATGAGCACATACATTGCTGAAATATGAATGCGGTGGACTATGCACCAATTCCATAACTTTATTGTTGCAGCACACAGTGAAGGGGAATCTCACTTTGCTTGGCCAGTTGGTAAAAAACATTCAGGCTACAGTATTCATCATGCTCTTGATGGACTTTCCTCAGATATGAGGCAGAAAGTGGAGACAGGCATTCCCAGCTGCCCTTAGTTTCAATAGGTTGATGTGGAGACTGGCCTCTTGAGGCAACCACCTGTCCTGGCTTGCATGAGCATCAAGATGTCCCCCCTCCCGCCATACTCAGCAGTGATGCATGCATCATTACAGTGACTGTTGGTGCCAGCTGGAGAAATGGAATGTCAGCACTAACGTTGCAGTGAAATTTCCCAGTAGGGAATCTTTCACTTGGTGGGAAACAGGAATTTGTCTAAGTTCTGTCTGTTTGGTGAGTAGACTGTGTGTAATTACCTTTAAAAATAGTGAAGGCATAACCTTGCATGAAATAAGCGCAAGAAACCATGTGACCCAGACGCTGAGGTTTGAGAGCTCACTTAAATAGTTCTGATTAAATTTGATAGGGTAAAATATCTGTCCATGGGAAGATAGGCCCTGACAGTCAGCAAATACAGAGATGCCCCTATGAAGTGTATTTTCTGTGTGGATGTCAGCGTGGACTTCTCAAAATTGAGCTGGAGGCTTAACTGTAGAAACAAAGATAGGGCCTGCTGGGTGGCTGACACCACTTCTTAAGACAGTCCTTTGAACAGTCAGTTATTGAGATACAAGACTATAACAATTGACAAAGTGGCCACCACTGCTAGAACTTTTGAGAACACTCTCGAAGGTGAGGAGCATCTGAAGGGAAGCACACAATACTGGAAGTGATCCTGGCCTATCATGAAAGGCAAGTATCTTCTGTGAGGTGTGTGTATTTCAATATGGAAATATGCATCTTGTAGGTTGAGGGCTGAAGATCAATCCCTTGGGTCTAATGAAGGAATTCTTGCTGCCAGAGCCACCATCCTGAATCTTTGAGACATTACAAATTTATTTAGGAGCCTTAGGTCTAAAATTTGTCTCCATCATCCATTTTTCTTTGGTATGAGGAAATATCTCAAATAGAAATGCTTCCCCTTCTGCTGAGGAGGGACAGGCTCTATTGCTTCTAGATGAAGAAGGGAGTCTCAGTAGGAGATTGTAAGAGGGATCCCTGAAGAGGAAGGGGTGTGGGAAGAAGGGAAGAGTGTAAAGTGGATAGGGGTAATCCAATGTAACAATCTCCAAAAATATCTTTCTGTAATAATTTGCTCCCATGCTGATTGAAAATGTGTCCGTTTCCAAATGTGGGGAGGTTGGCAAAGGGCTGCAGTTGGTAGGCTAAAGAGTGAGGAGGATTTGAACCCTTGATCATCCCAACAAAACTGATCTCACCAAGGGCAGTCAGGGCTAAGGGTCAGAGCAGGGACAAGCCTGAGGCTGGGAGTAGCAAAAGTTTTCATATTCAGGTCCAGGCCAAGGGTCAGGTTTCAGGGTCCAAGTCAGGAAGTGAAGTCCAAGTCAAGCCAAGAATTCAAGAGCAAGGAGCAGGGATGGTCTTGGAAGCCACAGAAGAGCCATGCTATTGCCTGGGCACTTCCTGGAATGCCCCTTGGGTTTATAGAGGGCAGAGAGCTAATCAGTAGCCACGGGGCTCCTGTCTGTCAAACACTTAAGGTGGAATTCCCATGGTCAGTGACCACAGGGTGTCATGGGAAGTGGAGTGCAAGCTAGTTACAGCTGCACCTAGGTAGCAGCCTGGAACTGGCAGCTGCTTGGTAGTTCTACCAGCCTGGGTTCCAGACCCATGGAGGCAGATGGTGCAATAGGCTTGGTAACTGTCCTCATCATAGCAGCTGGAGGCTGAGCTCCTCCCCCCTGGCCTTTCATGTCTAATGAAGTTTCTGGACTATCATAGCAGTGGGAAGCTGCGCTCCTCTCCCCCGCACCCTTTAATAAGTAATGGAGATTCTGTCCTGCCTGGAATATCATAGCAGCTGGAGGCTGCCTCTCCCTCATTTTGTCTCACTAAAAAGTCAGTGTTTCTTATTCCTGAATTCTTTATTACGTCATCACACAAATGGGGGGACACTGCCACGGTAGCCCAGGCGGGGTGTGGGAGGAGGGAAGCAAGGGGTGGGGTTGTTGCAGGGGCACCCCCTAGAATGGCATGCAGCTCATCATTTCTGCGGGATATCTGGGGCTCTGACCCGGAGCGGCTGTGCTCTCTGGTTCTCTAGTAGACTTGCCCCATATTCTAGGCAGGACTGACTCTATTTTTAGACAAAACATAAAGAAGGGAATGACCTGAGAAGTCATTCCTATTTTTGTCCATGCGCCCCCGGCCGACCTCAGCGAGGCCAGCCAGGAGCACCCATGACAGCAGCAGACGGTGCAATAGGGCTGGTAAATGGATGGCGTGCTGTGTAGCACTGCAGTACCGCGTCTGTCAGCAGCATCCAGTACACATATGGTGACAGTGACAAAAGGCTAAACGGGCTCCATGGTTGCCATGCTATGGCATCTGCCAGGGCAATCCAGGGAAAAAGGGCGCTAAATGATTGTCTGCCGTTGCTTTCATGGAGGAAGAATTGAGTGATGACATTTACCCAGAATCACTCGCGACACTGTTTTTGCCCCATCATGCATTGGGGTCTCAACCCAGAATTCCAATGGGTGGGGGAGACTGCGGGAACTATGGGATAGCTACCCACAGTGCAACACTCCGGAAATCGACACTAGCCTCGGTACATGGACGCACACCGCCGAATTAATGTGCTTAGTGTGGCCGCGTGCACTCAACTTTATACAATCTGTTTTAAAAGAACAGTTTCTGTAAAATTGGAATAATCCTGTAGTGTAGACATACCCTTAGAGGAACTTTGAAGGTTTCTGGGAACTTCGTAGGTCTCTGAAGCCTTCCCTTTTCTCGGGAATGCTGAGCTGAGGTCAACAGGGCATTGGATCTGCCTGGAGATGGATGTACAGGGGCATTCTCCTGACCTGGCTCTGAAGCAGAAAAAAAGAGAGCTCCGTAATAAGAAACCTCAGCTTGGTCTCCTGGTTCTTCCTCATCCTGGATTTCAGGGCTAAACAGAAGTTATACTTCTGTGGGGTGTGTGACTATCCCAGGCAGCAAACACACTTGGAGTGGCTGTTGCTAATCAGCAAGTGAGGCAGCATTTGAAGCCCAGAGAGCTGGGCATGCTCTCCCAAGGAAGGCAAACCTTCCCAAAAGGAGGAGGGAGGGAAAAAGTGTAAAACTAAATTAACTAGCAACTATATTAAGAATAAAATTTTAATAGACAAGGCATGCTCAAGGCAGACACGCTAGAGCTCTGTCTCAGGCCAGGGTGGTTGAGAAGGAGCTGAGGGCACTTTGCATGCATAGACCTATACAGCCTCAGTGTGGGGCATAGGGATATGTAGGACACGTGCATGGGCGAAAAAGACTCTGCTAACAAAAATCTCCTATTGAAGGTGCCTGGGGCACATGCACATTTGAAGTGGAGCACCCATAGGGACACTGATCAAAGAAGAATCTAATTTGCTAACAGGTAGAATTACCTCCACCTCAGGACAATGAAAAGTGGTTAGGAGCTAGGACAACAGAGGAGAAACAGCAAGGCTATCGAAATGAGAGAAACTATTTGTGGACTTGACTCGGGAATAATAGGACAGCATGCTACAAAGAGTAATTGACACATAATGAAGATGGATAGGCCTTCAGTGATACTGCATTTAACAATTATGCCAAAGAGAGGGAACAAACAGAGATTAGAAAAGAAATAGAAAAAAGAAGTGTCTCCACAATCTTGACTAGCTGAAGAATTATACTGCTGACTTAAAGTGAAGCAATTTGTATTTTGGAGATAGGATGCACTGAGGTTCATGCTATTATTTGTATTGCCATAATTCTGTTCAGGTTGTGACTCACCACAGGTATGCAAGGGGAAAAGGACCAAGAAGCATAGACGACTGGTGTCTCCTGATACTGGAAGGAGCACAATATAAAGGAGGGGACACATGACCCCCCCCCATGTTGCCTCTGGGAGGAACCCCACTCCCACCTTCCCGGGCCAGGGCAGCCAATCCCAACAGCTCCTAGGGAAATGGGGCCACAGGAGTGAGGAGCACATGCCTCTGGGCCTGGCTGGGGTCCATGGCACCAGTGTCTCCCCAAAGTTTGCGGACACCCCAGCAGGGGAAGTGTGGGGCGTGAGCAATGCCCCTACCTCTGGCTGAGCAGAGGCCAGGGAACCTGCTCCCAGTGCCTTCCCCATGGCACCCCACACAGCGCCCAGCCCAGGGCTGCCACGGTCTCCCCGCACAACCACAGTTATTGGCGAGCGGCTCTGTCCTTCTCCCGCTGCACCTCCTCCCCAGCACATTTGGCCACTCTCCCTGGAAGGCAGGCCCAGGTGGAGAGCGGGAGGAAGACGCTTCTCATGCCAGCTGAAAGTGGTCACTTCGGGTCACTGACTCTGTGCAGTGTGGCAGCTGCCTGAGAGAGAGCCTGGCTAGGGAGGCATTGGTGGCCCACCCTCTGTGCTCCCCACCCAGGCCGAGTTGCCAGGGATAGGGGCCGAGCATTCTGGAAATGTGCCAGGAAGGGAGTGTGGCTCCAGGTAGCTTGGCCCATGTTCCCAGAAGCTGGGCCCAGGCAGGAAGTGGAATGTGCGGGCCATCGCCGCTTCCCCAGCCAAGTTCTCACAGGCAGCCACCACGCTGCACAGAGCAGTGACCTGGAGCGGAAGGGGTGGGGCTGGTGTGAGAAGCAGCTGGCCCCATCCCTTCCGCTCCCCACCTGGGCCTGGTTACCATGAACAGGGGCCGAATGTGCCAGGGGGCAGTTGTAGCAGGAGAAGAATAGAGCCTTTCTCCATCCCCCCGCAGGCTGAGCAGATGTCAGGGGGAGGGGAAATGGACACTTGACCCCCGCATACCCCCTTACACATTGCCTATGCCAAGAAGTCTTTCTTTCCTCTGTGCACCCTTGGAAGTGGCAAGCAACAATTGCATTCCCAACTATCACTTCTTGGGGCACAAAACATCCTGAAAGTGGTGGCGTGGCTCATGTCTCCACCCCCACCCCAAAATGGGCCAAGTTAGCCATCCAGCTGCAGAAGGGAACACACACTGTACACTATGAGATGGGTGCAATGAGTATTCTCCCCTTGCACACCTGGAATCTCTCGGATTTTATTCCTCTAAATATTGAATGCCTTCTGAAATCGCCATGGAGTGGTGCCTCTTAATGATGCCCCTCACACATATTTGTGCCATAATGTCACAAAACTATGCAGGAGTACAGCACACAATCAACAGTAAGATGTGTAGTTCTCATAACTGTTACACAACAGTGTCTCCAAGGGGGAAGGACCTTGATGTAGTACCTAGTGTTCTTTCATCCCTATAATTCTCTGTGTTTCCCTGGAACATCTTTCATGTTTGCTTTGATATCCACAGTTCTGCATGCTTCTGTATATTACAAAGTCTCTAATTGCAAACAAACGCAGTGTCCTGTCATATGAAATATAATGCAAAACATTAGATAGTATATTATTGTGCAATCATGGGGAGGAGTAAAACAAAACGATAAAGTATTTCTTTACAGTTAAGCCATGAAATAAATAAGAATAAAACTTGAACACACAGAGAGCCTGAATCTGATCCCTTTATTCATGTTGATTAGACCTAAGGACTTCAGTTGGACTGCTATGGGGGGTAAGAAGTGAGTGTACCAGTATCTGTTCCACAGATAGAAGGAGAGTCTCTGAAAGATAGAGAAGGAGGATGTAATGTAATGCAAAGAAGCTGGGGTGAAATTCTGACTCCATTAAAGCAAATAGAAAAGCTCCCATTAACTGCAATGGGGTCAGGGTTTCATCACTGGTCATTAAAAAATTAGTAGTTCTAATCAAAAGATCCCCCAAATGTACTTGCTAAATATTTAGGGCTAAATGTAGGCATCTAAATGCCCACTGTGATTTGCAATATGTGGTAAATGTACACACATATTTTTCATCATGTGCATACTATTTTTATTTTATTTATTTATTTATTTATTTATTTATTTATTTTGCATGTAAGGATAAAAACTAGAATAAGAATGTAAAAAGAGCAAATGAATAATAAATTACCAGCTTATGTTTAGTTTAAATATAAGAAACACCATTTGGAAATCAACATATATGTACAATGCACCAACCACAACACAAAACATAACATGATAATCAGTTTTAGCCTAAACGAAAACATGGGGTAAAATTTTTAAAAACACCTAAATCTCATTTTCAAAAGTGACTGAGGCACGGAGCAGCATAAGTCTCATTAAATGGAATTTAGGCATTAAGTCCCTAAATTACTTTTGAACATTAGATTTAGGCTCTAAGTCACTTAGGCACTTTGTAAAATGTCATGCACTAGCAGTCACTTTCTGGACATATAGAGGTGGTGATAATGCAGCAATAGAAGAGCTGCCTAGAGATCTTCACAGTAACTAAATCTGCTTGAAGTAATAGCAGAATAGATTTAAAATATATCAGACAAAGAAAAAATGATTTCCCCTAAATATTTTTTTGTATTTAATACAACTCTTAAGGTAATAGAAATGCTAGCTTGTCTGAACATGTGACATTGTGAGCCAGATTAAAAATTATCCCAGTGTTCCTTCAAAATATAATCGAAATTCAAAAGATCTGTCTCACTGAACTGCAGCCAGAGAAGCCCTCTGCAGCCCTCTACACTAGCACTTTATATAAACAGAAAACAATTTAGGTTAACTCCTCTTAAATCAAAGTTTATTTTTGCCTATCCTATATTTGAATTTTATTCTGACAATTAAAGAACATGGAAGCATGCCTGAATCTGGGAGAAAAGATAAATAACTAAGAAGCAAGAAAACCTTACAAGAGGTACATTTGTTCATTACCATGAATACAGCAAAAAGAGACCAGGCTACCCTTCTAAGAAAATTAGTACTGAAGTGTATAGGAATTTATTAATATCTTTTAAAATAGTTTGGGAACCCTATAGTGGGCCTCCTTGTCTTCCCTTGCAAAAGCCACCAGAACCCTGTCTGAACAACAGTGTATATAGGTAGCTAGGCCTTGTATATTTATATATAGTTTATAAACAGGGTTATTTAGAATCCACCTGTGGCAATGTTGTGGAGACAGCAAGGACACAACAGGTACAAAGACAACAACCTTATTAAAACAAGTCAGGTAACACAACAATGAATATGAATAATGCTCATGGAACCCACTAGTGAGTTTGTGTCTTATAGCTCCCCTCTGTGCCTGATCCACATGGTGTATGAGTCTGGAGCTTTGGGTTTTTAGCTCAAGTTGTAGAAGCTCATACTTGTAGCTCTGGAGTGCTCCAATTCATTCCTTGGTGTGTAGGCCAAGATGACAGTTGTTCAACTTTAAGAAAACAGAAGGTGTGGCTGCTCCACCAATCAAGGGGAATGTTTTGAAATGTATCAGGCAGGAATCAGGTCTACAAGGTAACCTGTATGGACCCAGGATCATTTGGCCATCTTCACACAGGTCTGGTGATCTAACCTGACTATGACATAATGCTCTGCTCCTGTAGAAACAGTCAGAGCGCTAGTCAAGCCAACTCATGGCATTGCTTATCTGTTATGTGGTATAATAATAACACCCTGGTTACCTTCCCTCTCCTCAATTTTGGTCTAATTTTGTTTAATAATTTGACTTTTTTCCATCACTAGATCCTCTTAGCAACTGCTTGGTTAGCATCTCAATAACCACATAACAGCTTCCTATCCCTTAAGCCAGGCTGACAATGTCCCAAATGAGGTAAAAATATGCAGTACCGTCTGTAAAAACAATGCACAAAATAAAACAATGGTATTCTGACTTCTCTGAACTATCAGCCAAAGAAAGGGTCACTTTCTGCACAGGGATCAGCTATGTGAATTTGAAGAAATCTAGGCTCCATTTTTAGAAATATGTGTTTAGGGAACACCCAAGGGCCCAAGGGTCAGTCCAGACCCCTTCCTCCCTTCCCCAACCTCTCCTTCTTGACTCTTCCGCCACCTTCTTTTCCCCCTGCTTTCATACTTTTGCTCTCTGTCTTATCTGTGTTGTCCCCCAATTAGTGCATAATACTGATTTATTTGATTTTATAGTTTAAGATAAAGATTGCTATAGTGGTTTTGTATATATATGTTAACAGTATGTTATATGTCACAGAGGTAATTCTAAGTTTATAATATTAATTTGTTTGTTTTCTTTTTGTATTGTGATGTTTGTGTGTGATGTTGAAAAGCGAAAAATAAATGCATATTTTAATATATATAAGTTTGCATTTATTTGCATATATATATATAAAGTACTACATCTGGAGAAAAGGACTGTGGGCAAAAAGAATACCTTTATGAAGCTTTTTTTCAGAAATTACTGTACTAATATTTCATACTATCTGAATTTAATTTCAAACATCCTTTGTAGTAATTATTTCTCTGTTTAGCTATACCTCTCTCTCCTGGGTCTAAACTGTTCGTGATCACCTTGACCACTGGACAGTTTTCTGATAAGCGGTTCATTTGTGCTTTAGGTGGCAAAGGGTTTGGGCTCATTTCAGTATAGTAATTCTGATTAATTAATTCTGCTGCAAAGTAGGTTAAAGATCTCTCCTGGAAGCAACATAACAATTAAAAGGAATAAAATATTATTTAATATGGGATTAAATAATGTAATGCTCTTTGGGACTGATCAGCTATCCAGTAAAGTCAGTGGAAAGACTCCAATTGACTTCATTGGAACTGCATCACACTCTTTAAAAAGGGATGGCCCTCACTCAGAGAATGTAGCAACGGCTCTATTAGAGTGACCTTATGTACTTAAGTTGTGGCACAGGTAATATTCAACTTTCAAGATATGTGTTGAATTAAGCAGTATTGTTTATTCCTATCCATTTTTGGGGGGATTTTATTCTTAGAGTACTAAAGCAGACACCAATGAATGGTGAATGGTATCATAATGAATAAAAACTGAATGTTAGATATCTGAGAATGAGGTAAATATGAAGTAACAGAAATTAATTATAACAGCCACCTCCCTCAACATCAGTCAAAAAGTTTGAGAGCATTTATTGGGCCTATACTCTTCTCCTCTTACTACTTTAGACCTCAGGGTCCTATTACTAAGGCTTTTAGTACAAAGTCTCTTACAGTTCTTTTTCTCTTAGCAGTTCCCAGTAGACTCTGTCACTCTTTTCTATATTTCTCAGTTGCGCTCTCCTCTTTGCTATTTCATATTTGTTCTTTAACTTCTAGGGTCTTTCATCATCATAAAAAAATATTCTTCTGAATGGCTGTTCTCCAGTCACTCTGCCAAATGCACTCCATTCACCCACAGTATTGTTCTTAAACTCCTCTCTCCACTTCTTTATATATGATATCAACTTTTGGCAATACCTTTGTCCTCTCTACTATTCCAGAAAAAAGCAACAAGCTCAGAAACTTCCAAAGCCAAATAAGGATAGCCTAGATGATCTTAAAGCTAGATTTAAACAGCACAGGTGGCAGGAATCTCATATGGAACACAACACTCAATATTAAATTAAATAAACTCAAGGCTCAAAACCAAAACTGAATTAAAAATAAATTGACTAGGAGTTTAAAATAAATTGAATAAACTAGACAAAACCTTGGCTGAAACCAGAAATAATCATGATACAGCTACAGATCAGTCACAACAAAGGAAGACAAAGTGTCACAGTATTGGCCATAGAATCTAACCAACACCCCAGTGAAGGAAATGAAAATCAATCTTCACTAAAAGATATATAGTTAAACAAAATGGTGCAATAAGCCATTTGGCAATTTTTGTTCATGTATTTTGTGCTAACATACTTTTCCATTCTTTTCTAGACATGTATGATATAATTCTTGGATTGTTTTGAAAAGCTGTGCATAAGTTCATTCAGAGAAGAAAATATCTTCAAAGGAACGTGTAATGATGACAGTCTGCCTAAATTTTTTTGAAGGTTTGCTCAGACCAACAAAACATAGCAGTGTTGGTACATAGCACAGATGCGCAATGATTTTATTCAAAAATTCAGACAGTAAGTTGGAAGTGCACTTGCTTTCTAAGGTACTCTCAATTATGTGTATTGCATGTAAATAATCTTATTTAAGTCAATGTGACTCTTACCTTGCTTTCTTCTATTTCCAGTATTATCCCTCCTCCATCCCCCACATTCAGCTAACACCATCACCTTATCAAACATCTTGACAGTGTAATTGAACAGGAGTATCTGGAAGGAGGAGGAGTGTATAGGGGAAAGCTGTATTTCATTTGAGTCTTTTTTCACAACCTCTCTGTTAAAAGGTCATACTTGTACAATCAGACTGAACAAGCATGTTCATCTGTTTCAACAACTCTGGCAGATGTTTTGCCAGTTTCTTTTCTTGAAAACTGGATCTATTCCCTTGCCTAATATCATCTTGAGTGATTTGTTTTTCTTTTAAAACAGTAGAAGCATCATATTTTAATTTAAAATGTCTTCTTGTGACCAGATGACATACAAAGATTACCACTGACTATCAGTTGATCAGCAAAAATCTATGCAGCAAGCTGTCATGACCGTAAGTGTTCCACAGATCATGTTTATACTTGATTCATTTCCAAGTCACTTGGAACAATTAAGCCATGCCTTACCCTGCAGCATTAGAGAATCTGACTCGGGGAGAGTTCTTTTCCTGTTTATTCTTTCATCTTCAATTTTATCAGTGTCATGGTGCACAAAATCACCTTTCTGGTCTATGTACATTTTTCTTTCCAAAACAGGCTTACAATATTTACATCTTATTTTAGCATTTGTGTTTGTCTCCATTATGTTTTAACCACAGTTTTAATTTTAATTTTTGTACATCTATTTTTTTTCTCCCCCCCCCCCCCACACACACTTGGGGTCTTTTGTCCAGTAATTACATTCACTTTTTTTCCTTTTTTTGGTATCTGAGTTCAAGCATTTATCTTGTTTAAATGTTAGTGTTATTATCCTGTTATAATTTTTGATTGTCAGATGAGCAAATGGTATCTCAACACAACACTTAAAAGTTATTTACACCTAAGTGAGCCTATATATTGTGTCAGTGTCATGAGTAAAGAAAATATGTTTAAAGACACTAAAGTATTGTCATCAAATAAACCGAGCCCCAACCATTATTGTCATATCCGATGAAATATGCATAAAGTAATCCACTATATTTAGAAATAAATTCATCCAGCTCGGAGATTTAATTTGAATAGGGATTGGATAACAGTTTCTGCAGTGTTGAAAAATCCTTCCCAGAAGCTTCCCCAGGTGAATGTGACCAAAGCCATCAACCCCTGCAATTTTTTTTTTATTTTTGTAAGTAAATTTCTAACCCTGATGCTTTTGATGAAAACCTTCAGAAAATGAACTAAGTAGTAGTGATGTTTTCCAGGCAGTGTATGATCAGCAGCTGCTGTTTGTTATATAGACAGGCCTATAGAGGGAGTTCCACACACTCTGCCTCAGTTCACACAGGCAGAGTCTACACAGGAGTAGATGAAACATCCTTCATTAGCATCTGTAGTTTCCCAGGGCTTCCTCTCCCTTGAACCTGCCCTTCCCTCCTGACTAAATTGGCCTGATTTATTAAAATGAAGAAACAGGACACCTGTCGCTCCTTACACAGCAGATAGACCTTCCCCTGCAGTCATACACTGCCCTCACCATGTGGGCTGATTCTATTGCAATTTCGGTCCCACTGCTGCTAGCCTGGATGATGCTGGTGCTACCATTGCTGCCAGACATGTTCCACATCAACTAGCCTAGTGGTGCCATTCCACCCACTGGGCCTTGGTGGTGGCGCAACCTTGGTATAGTCACTACCCTCTGCCTGGAAGCTCTGTATTTTCTGGGGGCTAGGAAAAATGGCTGCCCAGAGCCCACAGCAGAACATTTTGCTTGGTAAGAAGAAAGAGGGGAGGTGCTGAGCATAAAATGGGACACCGAGGTGTCTGTCTGGGTTTTAATACTCAAAATGTCTGGGACTGAACACTGAAAAATAGGACTCTCTTGGGAAAACCAAAAACCAAAACAACTATAAAATCAGGACATCCAGTCACTTTGCTCCTGACCCCATGGCTTGCTGTGTCCTGACCCATAGCATCCTACTCTGTCATCCTGCAACCTCCTCCTATGGCCAGCTTCAGCTTCTCCTGTGGTCAGCTGCAGGGATCCCCTAGGCCTAGGGAAGGAGAACAAAAGATATCCAGCTCCTTTTTCTTTACTCCTCCAGGGAGGGTCCACAGCTCCAGCAGCTCCAGTGGCCCTTTCTCTGGACAAGCTGGAGTAGAACCCTTATCTCCTTGAGGACCAGGAATGGAATATGGAGCTGCAAGCCGAGCATCCCAGAGATGTGTGGTGTCATTCATGTTTTCTTAACATTATAGAACACTTCTGGTGGGACCCATTGGCAGCAAAAAAGAGCCAGGCCCAATTTTCTAGGAGTGCCTTCTGAAAATGCAAATAACACTGGTTTGAGCCACCAGCCAGAAACCTGGGGAATATACACACCACCCTGAGCATGCTTAATGGGCAATACTTCCACATTCGCAAACACTGAGTCCAGGGATTTATAATAAAGACAGCGTTATTAAAGAGGGGAAATGGGGGGACAACAAAATGAGCTTGGGACAGCCAGCAATTAATAAATTAATATCATCTATTAGGTAAGATTCCCTTCTGCCCCCAGGATGTCTCTAACAACACCCAGTCCTCCTCTGGCAGTTGCGAGTGGCTGATGCATTCTAGCCACTGTCCTCCTGGCCAGCTCCCTACTCACAGTAAGCTCTCCTGGGTTGGCTGAGTCTAAGGATTCTAGCACATCAGGTTTACCACCTTACCCACCCTCAGCTCTGCACTGTCATCTCAAAGGTACCTCAGCTCAGCTCTTTAGAGAGGAATCGTTGGTATGAAGACTCCTTAGCAAAGTCCTTCCTACCAAAGGAGCACTCCCACAAAGAAACACCCTGTCACCTCGTTCTTCCCATTAGCCCTGGCCAGGCTCCCTTACCCAAAAGTGTCTGATTCTGGTCATGGTCAGGGTAACCCAGTATCCCAGGGATATTTGATGTCGATCTCTTTTCCCTTCATGTCACAACAGGGTCAGTAGCATTTTGTTGCCCCAAAACACAAAACTTAGCTATATTTGAAATAAAATGCCATAAACTGCTACATAACTGAAATGCAAATGAAGCCTGTCCTCTTCAATCATTACCCTTTGGTCAAACAACAAATGCCAGCAGAAAGCTCCTTTTCCTGTGAAGCCTCTGTCTTCTGGAGTTCTCATCCAATTCTCAGCCACTCTTTTTTCTGCTTCACCAACAGGTGTCAACAGTGAGTTCCCTACATTTTTGGCTCTGGGCCACTGCGGTTACAACGAAAAACCAATACATTGATCTGATCAGAATTTTGAATTTGTTTTTATAACTACATAGCAGTTGGATTTCACAATGGGGAAAGGCATTATTGTATATTTATAACTATCAATATTAATACAAGTTTTAGCTATAATCTGGTTGGATTAACTAACACAATGGACTCAAATTAATAGTGTTCTCTTCCACAGTCAAAATCTTATAAATTGATTTAAAGATATGAGTCAGTGCTATGAACCTTCAGATTAAACATGTTGCAAGAAACACAAAAGAATTATAGTGGATTGAAAACATGAATTTAGTTTAAAGGTGGCTGCATGCCCTGCAGGTTCATTAGACTGACACTTTGTAATAGTTTATCTGAGTTAACTGCATAAACTCTCCTGTGGTAGGGCATAGTATTGTGAAATGTAGAATATATTGAACACTACACAAATCTGAATGGAAAAAATACTTTCCACAGAGAATGAATAATCCTTATCTTTAAAGGGAAAGATTGTTAATAATTCCCTACTGGATTACAGTACCAAAACAACAAGACCTTAGCAGACAGTGCCAAAATGAAGTATTGTGCTATCATCCTGGATATGTTAAGTAGTGCAACCTAGTAGATAGAGCACTAGATGGGAACTCAAGAGACCTGGGTTTAATTCTTGGCTCTGCCACTGGTTTGTGGGGTGAACTTGGGTAAGTTATGGCACCTCCATGTGCCTCAGTTTCCCTAGCTGAAAAGCAGGTACTGACCTCCTTTGTAAACTGCTTTGAGGTCTACAAATGAAAAGTGCTATAATAATAATAGCAATTAATAATGAATAGTAATAGTAATAATAATAATTAATACTTAGCTCTTATAGAGAGCTTTTCATAAATAGATCTCAAGGAATTTTACAAGGGTGGTCAGTACCATTATCCGCATTTTACAGATGAGAAATCTGAGGCAGAGGAAGGAGAAATGACTTGCCCAAGCTTATCCAGCAGGCCAGTGGCTGAGCTGGAAATAGCACCCAAGTCTTCTGATTCCCAGTCCATTGCTCCATCCACTTGGCCAAACTTTTCTGAAGAGAAATCTGCCTATATAAGAGCCAGTTATTATTAGTAGTATCCCTTACATTGGTATCTTGTAATAATGAACCAACCACAGCACACATTTTTGGAGGCTAAAGATCAAATTCTGTTCTCTTACACCAGTGTAACTTTTATTTCTTTGAGCAAAAACAAAGAGTATGTTTGCATTGCAATTAAAAACCCATGGCTGGCCTATGCCAACTGACTCAGGTGAAGGGGCTCAGAGAAATGGTGTAGACTTTTGGACTTGGGCTGGAGCCTGGGCTCCAGGACCCGGTGAGGTGGGAATGTCCCAGAGCTCAGGCTGCAGCCCAAGCCCAAACATCTACACTGAAATTAAACAGCCTCAAAGCCAAAGCCCCATGAGCCTGAGTCAGCTGGCATGGGCCAGCGTGTGTGTCTAATTGCACTTTAGACATACCTTAATTGAACCTGATCCTCCAGCTTATCTTCATGATTTCACTGTCACAAAAGCCGCAGGACAATCCTGAGTCCTTTCTTGGATTCTTGAGAATTCAATAGCGGTCGGTGGAATTGTATTCACTCACAAGCATCAACTTCCTTTTTTCTTTCTTATATTTAAAAATTAGTAAGGAGTTAGGGCAAGTTTCTTAATAAGAATAATCTTACAAACACGTAACACTTACAAAGGTTTAACATGTTTGTACAGAGTACAGACTATCAGCTGGGATAACTTCCATCGCTCAGTACGATGTTCAGCAATGTAGCCATTTCTAAGGTGAAACTTGGCAATTGGTTAATACACTATGTGAATGTTTAGGATGGAAAATGAAAAAGAATAATTCACCCATCTGCAGGAAAAATGTAAGGATAGAAAATTTAATTGCAGAAGTTTGAGTTCAGACAGCTTGATGCTTAACTGGCTCTCCTTTATGATGCTAGAATAATAGCTCCAGAGTCCACCTGTCAGTTCCTAATTTCCCTTCTCTCACATCTACATGTCTCTTTCAATTATTCAGAGCCTCAATGAACATGGATCTAACTTGGCTACCCAGAGAAGGTCCCATCTGGACTTTTTTGGATTCTCTACCAGTTAGTTTTTTTAATACCTTTCTTCCTCTACTTATTCCTCTCCCATTCTGACCCATCTATTATACTTTTCACAATTAGTGGGAGAGAGGGGTTGGTTTCTAATAGATGGCATCTCTCCAGAACAAAGATCAAACATTTCTGTCATTAAGCTTCATCTTCATTTGCAAATGATATCCTAACCCTGTCCTTCTAATGCCTTATATTAAGAATCTGATCATATCCCTGAGCTCTACAGAAGTATATTTTACTGCTACCATTGTTTTGCCTCTATTGCTATTCATCTGCTTGCCCATATTCTGCACTGCACTGAATCCACTTTTTAACATAGTCATTGCTTCCTACCAGTCACTTTGTCCCATCTACACTGTAACTGGAAACATGCTTCCCAATTCAGGGAGAGAGACCCATGCTAGCTTTGCTCATGCTAGAGCACAAAAAATAGCAGCGTAGTCAGGGCTAGCAACCTGAATATGTACCCACAGAGTCTGGGTGGGTTTGAAGGGAAGCACTGCACACTGAAGATAGCAAGATCAGCACCATATCACATTGGAGCTAGTAAACCTGTAAGTTGTAAGAAGATGGTAGAAATTACCAACTTCTTTTAAAAATTGTTTCTCACAAGACATGGGTCAGGCGGTGGGAATGAAAGAGAAGAGAAGAATCTATCAAGACTCATGAGGGAGCCACCAGAGAGTTCATGGAGAAACAGGAATCATGAGGATGCTGGGAGTTCAGCAATCAGGGGGTTAAGAATTAGTATAGAATATAACCCTGACTCTACAATGAGTTGCATGCAGACAGACCCTTTTGCCTCTGGGGAACCATATCAAAGTATTTGGGGTTCCATGTGGCTGCAGGGATCCATCTGAATAGAGCTCACTGCAGGCCTGTGTTTGGAATTCCAAGAAGACAGCAGCAGATATGGGTGAGAGGGAGGAGAGGTTTATATTTTGGATCTAGTGAGTGGCAGCAACAGAAGACTGAGAATTAAATTATTATCACATGTCCACATATAAAAGATATGGATGATGACATATGCATAATGAGTATCCTATGATATTAATTGAATTGGCTAATAAACAAGTGTACCCCATGAGGTTTATACCACAGCATTTGAATTTGTGTAGCCCAAAGAAAGGGAGGGAAGCAGGAGGGAGGAGACACAGATTTTATGTGGAATGCTCTGTGTCTCTGTACACATGCAGAGAGCAGGGCAGGGCAGCTCAGCTAGAAGGACTCAGAAACATCCAGAATAGGCAGTTACTAGACATATTCAGTAACTTTTTTTCTGAAGCTGTTTAGGAAATTTCATTGCAGGTAATCAGTGCTGTGATGCCAACTTTAGTTTTCATAGGGAAGTGTTGGAAGCTCCATTACTTGAAATTCTGAAATCTTGATTAGACAAAACACTAGAAAATGTACTGCAGGGAACAATCCTATCCTAGTAGGGAGATGGACTGCATGACTAATTAGTCACCATCTCCATTGTCAATGGTTCTCCATATTCTCATATAACTCTATCTGTGTTTTCTTTATAGTCGTCAAAGATGACAATTCAGATGAGGCAAAAAAATAGCTCAAACTCAAAATAGTGATTTCCTGAGTATATTATTTGGTTTTGGAATTCGCAACACTGATTGTTTTCAATTCTGTACCTGTTAAGATGGAGACCTCTTTCTCACTTGGTGGGTTTTTTTTTTCTCTCTCATGCTTCACTCTTTAATTTGTCTAGAGAATTCAAAATCTCTACTCTTTAATGAGGAATATGTTACCAGCATGATCTCGAATATGTTAAAAGGACAGAAATTAAACTTTTTTTATGGTAAAGACATAAAATAGATCCCCTTTAGAGATCTCTTTGTTAACCTATTTCAAACCACCAAACTATTCTTTTTCTGAGTCTTTCACTTGAATCTCCATATCTAAATGAAATTCCAGACTTAAATGACATTTCTTGGGAAAATGTTTTTAATACTCACAATGATAAGGAATAAGCCACTGAGGCTTATTCCTTATAATTCCTATAATTATGGGAGACTGTAGATTGAAAAGCAGTTACTCTGAAAGGGACTTAACGGTCATGGTCCATAACTGAATATGGGCTCCCTGTGCAAAGTGGTATCCAATTGAGCTAAAGTGTTCCTTGGATGTATCAACAAGGGAATGCATATAGGGCTAGGAAAGTGTTATTAGCTTTATGTAGGGTGTTACTTAGGCCATTACTGAAATACTGTTTCCATTTCTGAGGTTAGCACTTTTTAAAAAGAGTGTATGATGGGTCATCCATAAGGGGTTAATGGACCCATAGGGAGGCTGTACAGAAAGGAGCCTTTAGGAGAGGGGCCATGAGAAGCAGCCAATCAGGGCCTGGCAGGTCCATATAAGAAGAGCTGCAGGGCAGAGCAGGATCAGTTGCTTCCTGGAGCAGAAGTGATGGTGGGTGAGGCACCACCAGGAGTCGGTGTACCGACCTGTGAAGCTGATCTGCAAGATGACTAGCAGGAGGCTAGTGTGGTGAGTGGAGCTTCATCACATAGAGGAAGGATGGTTTAGTGGTTAGCACCCTAGCCTAGACCTTGTGAGATCTGGATTCAAAGTTCTGCTCTACCAAAGACTACATATGTGACCTTCAGAAAGTTAGCCGCAGCTCCCCATAATGGGCACAATAATATTTCTGTACTTCACAGGAGAGTTGTGAGGTTAAATACTTTAAAAGATTATGAAGTGCTTTAACATCTACTGATGAAAAGCACTATTAAAGAGCTATATGCAGTGTTATTGCAGCTGTGTTGATTCCAGGATATTAGAGAGACAAGGTGGATAAGGAAATATATTTTATTGGAATAATTTCTGTTGGTGAAAGAGAGACAAGCTTGCAAACTTAGGCCTGGTCTATTCAAGGAAATTAGATTGGTATAACTACATCATTCAGGGATGTGAAAAATCCATACCACTGAGCAACACAGTTAAACTGACGTAACTTAGTGTAGACAGCACTAGGTCGATGGGAGGTTTGTCCCTTTTACCTAGCTATCACCTGTCATGGAGATGGACTACCTACATTGAGGGAGAACCCCTCCCATCAGTGTAAGGAGTGTCTTCACTCAAGTACTACAGCAGTGCAGCTGCAGCAGTTTAGGTATATGTCAATGTTGGCTGTTTTGGAGAGATGGCTGCCAAGGTACAGAAAATGGTCCACATTTTCCAGGAGTTCTCCATTAATGGTTATTTGTAGAGTACGAAGAACAGTTTGTGCAGGTGAGGGCTGGTAGGGTACCTTGGTTTTCCCAATGTTGAGGGAGAAACCCAGCCTGTGATAGGCATTTGCAAAAAGATTTAAGGTGCTTTGTAGGTCAGCCTCTGTGTGTGTGAGAATTACACAAACGTCTGCATACTCTCAGTGATGCCAATTCTTGTGATCTTAGATTTTGAAGACATTGAAGATCGAGGAGTTGGACATCCATAAGATACTCAGTCCTGATTACGTCAGGAAGGCGGCTGCGAATGAGAATCAGGATCATGGCAAGGTAAATGGAGAAGAGTATTGGAGTAATGACACAGCCCTGCTTGACATCAGTGCGGATGTTGAATGGTTCGGTCTCTGAGCCATCGCACAAAATGGAGGCAGTCATCCCATCATGGAGTAGTCAGAAAATGGAAATGAATTTCTGTGGACAGCCAAACCTACACAGTACCCTGCACAGGGCATTACAATTGATAGAGGCAAAAGCCTTGGTTAGGTCAATGAATGCCATGAACAGTCCCTGGTGTTGCTCTCTGCACTTCTGCTGAATCTGCCATGCCACAAAGATCACATTGGTTGTGCCTAAAGGATGGCCTTAAGCCACACTGTAATTCAGGGAGAAGTTGCTTAGCAAGGGGGATGAGGCAGTTTAGTGGTATCTGGGCAAGGATCTTCCCTGTGATGGAGAGGAGAGCAATACCTCTGTAGTTCCCGCACAAAGATTTGCTCCCTTTCTTGAATATTGAAACAATGTTGGTGTTCTTAAAGTCAGGTGGAATTTCTTCACAGGTCCAGATTTTGTTGAGGAGTTGGCAAAGTTTGTGTGGGAGCTTTGTTCCACCAGCTTTAAAAACCTCAGCTGGGATGCCATTGGGGCCTGGCACCTTATGATTTTTTGTCTGAGTGATGGCATGCTGGACTTCCTCAGAAGATGGGGGATCAGCATGGGGTTCCATTGCTGAGTGTTGTGAAATAAACTCAATGGTGTCTTCAGAGACCATGGATTTGCGGTTTAATAGGGTCTCAAAGTGTTCCTTGCAGCATTGCTTAATGGCCGCATTGTACTTCAGGAGGGTGGAGCCATCCTGAAAATGTAAGAGGGTTAGGCCTTTGGAGCTTTGTTGCTTGAAAGAAGCTTCTCATGTCATCCTGGTCTACGAAACCCTGGATCTCAGAGGCCTTCTCTTGCTACCACTTGTTTTTGATGTTACGTAGCCTCCTTTGGACTTTGGCTTTAAGCAGCTAATAGGCCTCGTGTTTGTTTGTTAGAGGAATCATTTTGTCATTTATGAAATGCATTTCTTTTCTGTTGAATTAATGCTAGGCTTTCCTTGTTGTTTTCGTTAAACCAGTCTTGGTGCTGATGAGTGGAATATCCTATGGTTTCAGCACATGCATTGTGAATGGTGTTTTTAAGTTGATCCCAGTGCTCTTGAATGTCAATGATGTTGTCAGGCAGGTTGGAGAGTTTCTCAGACAGATATTGCAGGAACATCTTGCAGCTGGCTTGCTCTTGAAGTGCTTTGATGTTGTACCGCTTTCGCTTAGTCTTTGGGTGTTTGCGGTCTGGTGGAGTGACTTGCAGGTACATGACTGATCTTACTAATCTATGGTCTGACCAACAGTGATCAGTAGCTCTCATAGCTTGTACTATATGGACATTGATGTAGTCTCGGGGTCTGACTATGACATAGTCAAGGAGGTGCCAGTGTTTGGAGATGTTTACAGGGGGTCTTAAATTTGTTACTGTGCCTAAATACGGTATTTGTGATGAGCAGGTCATGCTCCACATATTTGCTGATGAGGAGAATACCATTGGGGTTTACATTTCCCACCCCTGCTTTGCCTATTGTGCCTCTCCAGAGTTGGGAATCCCGTCTGACTCTGGCATTGAAATCTCCCAGGAGGATGAGTTTGCCTTAGGTGTGGTTGTGAGGACTGCATCAAAGATACTATAAAACTGCTCCTTATTGTCTTCTTCATCATTGAGTTTTGGGGCATATGCACTGATGACCATGGCATATTGGTTGTTGCTTGAGCCGAAGAGTCATGAGAAGCTTGTTGATCCCCACGGGACTCTCCAAAAGCTGACTGGCTATCTTATTTTTGATGGCAAGGCCAATCCCATGAATGCATCTCTCTTCAGGAGACTTTACTTTCCAAAAGAAGGTGTAGCCACCTCCATCCTCTTTTAATTGGCCCTCATCGGCCCGGCGGGTCCCACTAAGAGCTGAAATGTCAATGTTGAGTCTATAAGAGTGCGGACATTCCAGGTGGTGAAATTCATTGTCTCATATCTCTTGTTTCGGCCACTGGGCTGGCCACTGTGTACGTATGCCTGACACTCGCCTCCCGAAGCAAGTACTCCTCTTTCAGTTAAGTCATGGAAGAAAGGCTCACAGAGGGCAGTGGAAGTGTTTCAAAGACATACTGAAAGTACATCTTAAAAAGAGAAGCATCAACCCAACAAACTGGGAGGACTTGGTGTGGAACAGAACACACACTAAGCCACAGATCACTTTGAGGAGAACAGACATTCTCATGAGACAGAGAAGCGACAAAGGAGGAAAGAAAGGGCTCAACACTCCTGCCAACAACTATGTCTCCTCCAAGATTACACCTGCCACTTCGGTGGGAAAATCTGCAGGGCAAGAATTGGGTTCCTCAGCCACTTAAAAACTCACCAATGAACCCCCTTGTCAGACATCATCCTCGCATCGAGGGATCGCCAAAGAAGATAGGCATGTGTAAGACCCAGGGGTCTTGAAAGGTGTGTTGCAGTGGGTGATGATAATTAAAGCAGTAGAAATATGTCTGCTTGTTTTGCATCTGTTGTTCTGGCACAGTCTGAAACCGTTTTGAGGTGGTATGTCTTGGTTAGGGTGACCAGACGTCCAGATAAAATCGGGATGGTCCTGATATTTAGGTCTTTGTCCCGTGTCCCGACTGATCTTTGGTTGGGACGCAATTTGTTCTGATATTTCATTCCGTCAGCAGCACTTGCCTTATTTATTTATTTATGTATTTATTTATTGCTGCTCTGCCAGCAGCACTCGGCTTTCTTTTTTTTCCCCTCCGCTGGCAGACCCCCCCATCCCATGTGTCCCCATATTTTCTCCCACTCATCTGGTCACCCTAGTCTTGGTCTCTGGGGAGCTTGCTTCTGATGATGAGCATGGAGACATTGGGGGGTTGTTTGAAGACTGGAGGAGGGGATTCAGGAAAATATTTTCGGGATATGGTCCCCATAGAGTATGGGGTGTTATTGTTTAATGATACTCCATAGGATTCCATTGTGGGGTGGTAGGTGATAACTAGAGTGTGTGATTAGAGAAGATTTTACTTCTGTATTGAAGCAGATTCTCTCTGGGTATTTGGATGGCCTGTTCCATGATGCAATCTGCTTCTCTGGTCCCTTGAAATATGTGTAATCTACTTATGCTAAACAATCATTCCACCTTGTATTTAGCTCTGACACTCTGAGTCCCTTTCCCAGACCTGAAGAAGAGTTCTGTATAAGCTCACAAGCTTTTCTCTCTCACCAACAGAAATTGGTGCAAGAAAAGATATTATCTCACCTCCTTGTCTCTAATAAAAGAGCTAGATATTACTATTAAAAGGATGTCAATACATTACAATGGGTCCAGAAAAGTGCTACATGATTTGAGGTTTGGAAACCTGCCTTACAGTTAAAGATTAAAGAAAATCAATCAATTTCCTTTATCAAAAAAGGTGAGATGATATGATCAGTCTATAAGTACCTTAATAGGGAGAAGTTCTTGTAGTAAATTAAATTAAATTACAAAAGCACAACAATATCCAGTCTCTGAAACTTGAAGCTAGAGACATTCAGACTTGAAATAAGGTACAAATTTTTAACAGAGAGGGTAACTGACCGCTGGAACAATTTATCTAGGAATGGGTGGATTTTTTCCATCACTCAGTCTTTAAATCAAGAAAGGATTTCTTTCTGGAAGATATGTTGTAGCAAAGATTATGGGGTTGATGCAGGAATTACTGGGTGAAATTATATGGTCTGTGATATGCAGGAGGTCAGACTACACAATCTTCATAGTCCTTTTTTGGCTTTAAAATGTATTAATAGGAATAACTTTTTAATAATTGAAGTAGGGAATTCAACTCTTTCCTAAGGGCCTCAACCTGAACGCTGCTAAATAGACTTCTCTGAAGATATGCTTAGTGCTGCTGTTTCCATTGGGAACAGTTTCCCAGGTCTTAACAGACAGTCCTGAAACAAGAGTGACTGTTCAGAAATTATTATAGTTTATATAGGTAATTTTAAGGGGCAGGTACATGATACAATGTTATCAACACTGACAGTCAGAGAGAAAAGGTGCTGTTTAAGTTCCAACAAATATGTATTTTAAAAGCAATCATATTTATGATTTTAATGGGAATTCATATAATGCAATTACCTGCACCTTAAATCAACAAATGGTATATGTTAATGTCAGTAAACTGAATTTGAAGTTCATACTCTGTGCAGTATCAGAAAAAAATCAATATTACATTACCCAAAGGCACTGATGAATACATTACATTTGCTAGAGGTAGGTAAAAACAGATTTTACAAGGCAACATCTGTGCTTATTAGTTTACCTGATTGAATTGCTGGGCCTGATAACATGAGTCCATCCAATATGAGCTACCCAAAAACCCATGGGACAAAGCATGGAATGGATAAGAAAGTGAGCCAAAATACATTTTCAAAATTAAGATAATAAGGTCCTCAAATCTCAGATGATATAAAAGAAAACAGAAAGGGACTAAGACATCTTTCTCTTCATTCTAATATGCAATTATCTTGAATAGTTATAGGCAGTAAGTATACAACTAACCACTTCAAACTCTTTAGAATTAATACACACCTGCTATACCTAGGCAAATTTAGAATTGTAACACAATACAGCTAAAGGAAAGCACTTCAAGGATGTGTCAGCATTAACTCTTAAGTGAACCCATTGTGCACATGTGCATTTTGTGCATATTTTAACACGTGGCACATGAATAAAAAATGATAATGTTAAATATTAAAACAGGCTTGATGAGGATGCAGTTTTCATGAGCTATGAAAAGCTTATATTTGTTTTGTCATAACACTTGAATTTTCCCCCTAATTACAGAACATTTTGTATAGGTTAATTATATTCATTCTTTAACCTTAGTACTTTTTGATCATTTTATGTTCAGCATTTCTAAAGTGTCTGACAGTCTAATAGTCATGCTCTTAATTTATCTAGAGCACACTGAAAAATATAGACAAGCAAACATCTTGCTTGTAATCAGTTTATTTTTAATAAATATAAACATGTGGACGACAGAGGTTAATACTGTAATAAAAGAGAGCATATCACCAGCTCATTTTGGGGGAATCGCACAAGCAACATTCTATGTGAAAAGATATAAATCATTTAAAGTTTGCATTGAGTAGGAGAAATTTCAGCAATGGAGATATCAAATCTGTGTAAAGTATAAATCCACAGAAAATTTAGTAACAATTTCTTGGATTAATGGAGACTTGGCTTGATTAGGCAGATTCTAAAACTATTCTGTTCTGCAAATGAAATTGTCACTCTCTGGATGACTGTTAGAATTAAACTGGAAAAGCAAAAGACCTGAAATGAAGTGATCCATAGATTATAAAGGCAGAAGGAACCGCTGTGATTAATCTAGTCTGACCTTCTGGTATGACACAAACCATAGGATTTCCTTGAGTTAATTCCTATTTGAATGAAAGGATACCTTTTAGAAAAACATCCAATCTTGATATAAAAATTGCCAGTGATGGAGACTCTACCTTAACGCTTGGTAACTTGTTCCAGTGGTTAATCTCCCTTCCTGTTAATAAATAAATATTTTAAATTATTATTTTTAGTCTGTATTTGTCTAGGTGCAACTTCGAGCCATTGGATCTTGGTTATACCTTTGTATGCTGCACTGAAGAGTCCTCTGTTACCAGATTACTGTTTGCCATGTAGATAATTCTAGAATGTGACCAGGTTACCCCTTAACCTTCTCTTTGTTAAACTACATGGACCTGAGCTCTTTGAGTCTATCACTATAAGGCAAGTTTTCCAATCGTTTAATCATTTTCATCGCTGTTCTCTGAATGCTCTCTCTCTCTAATTTATCAACAAACTTCTTGAATTGTGGACATCAGAACTGGACTTAGTATTACAGTTCCAAATACAAAGATAATATAATCTTACATTTGACCCCACTGTAGTACTAGGAGCCTCATGTTCAGCTGCTTCTCCATCATGACCCCCAGGTCTTTTTTCAGGCTTAATGGAGAGGCCTCAAATGCATCCGACGAAGTGGGCATTCACCCACGAAAGCTCATGCTGCAAAACGTCTGTTAGTCTATAAGGTGCCACAGGATTCTTTGCTGCTTTTACAGAACCAGACTAACATGGCTACCTCTCTGATACTAAAACTTAATGGTAACTTATATACAAGTGATCATGACATGATCACATTTGTAACGTGCAAACAGAATAAAGTCCCTCTCAGTTGTATATATAGTTGGTGCTTTAAAATAGACAATATCACAAAACTGAAAAAAATTATGGTTAAGATCAGGTGGGAGGAAGACTTTAATCAGAAAAAATGCTTAACAATACCTTATTATGTATATATGTGTGTGTATGTTGTGACAAAGTTCTGTCTTTGACTCCGTGGATGCTGCGTTTCCTGGCAGATTTTGCTAGCCTCAGAGGCTCACTGTGACCCTCCACATAGCCGTTCTCTCTCTAGAGGCAGGGGTCACAGCTTACTGAGCCATTTTCATCATAAGTCAACAACAGAGGTGAGGAGAAGCAATCCTCCCTCGCACAGTCTCTGTTGTCTCCTAGGTCTGGTCTACACTACGGGGGGTGGGGGGTGTTGAACTAAGGTATGCGACTTCAGCTACGCGAATAGCTATTCGCGTAGCTGAAGTCGAACTGACTTACCCGTCCAGACGCGGCGGGGTCGAACTCCGCGGCTCCAAGGTAGACTCCGCCACTGCCGTTCGCGGTAGTGGAGTTCTGGAGTTGACCGGAGCACGTGGGGAGTTCGAACTATCGCGTCTTGATTAGACGCGATAGTTCGAACTCCGAGAAGTCGAACTCACCGCGTCGACCCGCGCGGTAAGTATGGACCTACCCCTAGTCTCAGTGATTAATCAGGGAGGGGAGAGGGGAGTCCAGGCCTGCTCTCTACTTCAGGCTCCAGCTCAGGGACCCTAAAATTAGCAGCTATAGTAGCTGCCTTTTTGGAAATAGGATGTGTACAATTCCCTGGGCCACTTCCCCACAGCGGCCCCACTCAATATCTTCTTCACCGTTAACTCAGGGCCTCCTTTCTTGCACCTGATATGGATTAGTACTGCTTTGTTCCTCCAACAGCACAGCTCCCTCCTATAGCTCCTGACACCCACACCTCATTGACTAACTGGGAGGCTTTTAACTAGTTCCAGCCAGCCCTTGATTGGCTTCACGTGTCCCAATCAATCTAGCTATCTCCACTACCTTTTAGAAGGATCTTAATTGGTCCCAGGTATCTTGATTAACCTGGAGCAACTGCCATTTGATTACCATGGTACCAGGGATTTGTTTAGCCTGGGGCTAAAATACCTCTTCCTCACTACTTTACTGTAGCCATCTGGCCTTGCCCCATCACAGTGTGCATACATACACACATAACAAATGAATCAAAGCAGAGGTTGATAGTAATTAATATAAATCAGTAGCTAGGAATTGTAGTAAATTAATAAGGGAAGCAAAGGGAGACAAAGAGAAACCTATGACCAGCAGAGTTAAGGTCAATCAAAAGGAGTTTTTAAAGTATATTAGGAACAAAAATAATCCTAACAATGTCATTGGTTTATTACTAGATGGAAATGGTAGAATTATAAATAATAATGCAGAAAAGGCAGAAATATTCAATAAATACTTCTGTTCTGTATTTGGGAAAAACAGATGATGTAGTCATATGATATGACAAAACTCTTCCATTCCCCTAATATCTCAAGATGATATTAAAAGGCAGCTACTGAAGTTAAACATTTTTAAATCATCAGGTTTGGATAACAACTGTCTGAGGAGCTCACTAAATAACTAATGCTGATTTTCAATAAGTCTTGAAACACCGAGAAATTCCAAAAGACAATAAGAAAGCTAATATTGTGCCAATATTTAAAATAGAATAGAATTACCTGGCTAGCTATAGCCCCATCAATCTAACATCAATCCTGGGAAAGATAATTGAACGGCTGATACAGGATTCGATTTATGAAGAATTCAAGGAGATTGATATAATTAATGCCAATCAGCATGAGTTTATGGAAAATAGATCCTGTCTAACTTTAGATCCAATCTTGAGAAGATTATAAGAATGGTTGATAAAGGTACTAGTGTTTGATGTAATAGACTTCTGTAAGGCTTTTGACTTGGGACTGCATGACATTTTGATTTAAAAAAATAGAAAGATATAAAATTAACATGGCACATTAAAAAAAGGCTAACTAATAGATCTCAAAATGTAATTGTAAACAGGGAATCATCATCATACAGGTGTGTTTCTAGGGGATCCTGTAGGGATCAGTTCTTGGACCCTATGCTATTTAACATTTTCACTAATATCCTGGAAAAATATAAAATCATATTGATGAATATTGCAGATGACACAACAATTAAACAATGAAGAGGACAGGTAAATAATGGTACATTTGGTAAATAACAAAGAGGACAGATGACTGATACAGAACCATCTGGATCACTTATTATGCTGGGTGCAATCCAATACGTAAGAAAATTAGTATGGCTAAATGTATACATCTAGGAACAGAGAATGAAGTTCATACTTACATGATGGTGGACTGTATCCTGGGAAGCAGTGACTCTGAAAAAGATTTGGAGTGTTGTGGTGGATGATCAGCAGAACATGAGCTCCCAGTGCAACACTATGGTAAAAAAGGGCTAATGCAATCCTTGGATGCATAAAAAAGGGAATCTTGAGTAGGAATAAAGAGGTTATTTTACCAGTGCCATTTATCAAATGAGGAAGAGTTGATGAGCACCTCATCTTCTTATACGAGTGCATTTTTATTCTGTGGCACGTTCAACAAGCAACTGCCATATTTGCCATAAGGATGTTATGGGATTATGAATGGAAGGGATGATCTCCACGCAATTATAAAGAGGCAGCCCGTGGGGCAAAGTTTCATAATGTCAATCCTATATATTTCAAATAAAGTTTCCTTTAACACTTTAAATAACTGTCTTATTTTTAATTTTGACTTTTGTCTATCTTATTTGTTTTCTATTTTATTTTTTAAAAAGAAAGCATTCAACCCTTCCAAAGTATGCAGTCAGGTATGACCAAAGCCTACGGGCCTGATCCAAAGCCTACTGAATTAAATGGACAGTATTCTATTAACTTCAAATCAGGTCCTTTTGTTCTAGTGATAAATGGAAAAGTCACATGTGAGCAGCAGTAAATCAGCTCTGCTTTAACAAAGACTTTCTCAGACCAATATGTGTGAATTATTTTGTATTACATTTTCTCTTCCTTTTTCTGAACTGTAGGTCTGACTTTTTTTATCATGCCTTCCCATTCCCACTGTCATATTTATGTCTCATTTCAAGAGATGAAAACAACATTCAGTACTTATCGTTAGTTACCAGTTAAATAACAATGACTTGACTTGATTTAATAAACCTTTGTCTTAGTCTTTAAATTCCATCAAAGCAGTAGATTGCTTACTCTAAATTCTATTGAAATAGCTAATTCAAATAGTTATTGCTTTACAGTCCTATTCAAATAATGTACTTTAGAAGGGTCTGGAGCCATTTCCTGTTCTGAGACCCATCTGAAAATCTCATTCAAATCATTATCTCCAGACTTGCCTCAGGTTACTCTTTAATGATTCATTCTTTACGAAGACCAGAGACTTGATCTATCTTTTAAAGTTTTTAACCCAAATTCATAATTAGAAATCTTGTACAACTCTCAGAGCTCTTCCATAGTATTATAGTAGTCATTATGTGCCTGAATGTCCACTGTTATACTGGCATAAAAACAGTGTGACTCTATTATCATCATCAAGGTAAAACTAGTGCAAGGGAGCGGAGGATAAAACTGTGCAGTGGAATATCTTGGGGTATTATGAGTAGGCCAGGCACGGCTAATGAATCTGTGCATTTTATGCCTGTAGCCTAAAAACCTTAGTGTGAGATGTAGTAGGAGATGCAAGACTAGAGTGGACTACATCAGTTTCTCCTCTCTGTGGGCTTTTCCCAACTCTCTAGGAAAACAGATTTTTTTTGCGCCGGGGGGCGGCGGCAGGTGACGATGCAGTTCTGGCAGGACCCAACTGAGGGAGCCAATTCAGGACAAATCACTTAAACAGGGCAGTTACAGCCCAAGGCTGGGGTTTTTCCACCTCTAAGGGAAACCAAACCAGCCAGACAAAGAGGACTTTGGTGTCACTCCACTGGCTAACAACAAGTCACATAAGCAATTCCCTTAGACACTCCAGTTTCCCAGTATCACCACCAGTGCCACTCGTCCTGGGGATGAATGGTTATGAAAACCAACACCCCAGTAAAAGAAAATGGTTCTCTCAATCACAAAGAATCAAGCCCCATACCCAGAGCAATATATAAATCAGATCTTACCCACAATTCACGCTGTTGCCAATCCTTTAGAATCTAAAATCTAAAGGTTTATTCATAAAAGGAAAAAGATATAGATGAGAGCTAGAATTGGTTACATGGAATTAATTACGTTCAGTAATGGCAAAGTTCTTAGTTCAGGCTTGTAGCAGTGATGGAGTAAACTGCAGGTTCAAATCAAGTCTCTGGAGTACATCCACAGCTGGGATGGGTCATCAGTTCTTTGTTCAGAGCTTCAGTTTGTAGCAAAGTCCCTCCAGAGGTAAGAAGCAGGACTGAAGACAAGATGGAGATGAGGCATCATCCTTTTATAGGCTTTTCCAGGTGTAAGAACACCTCTCTGTTCTTACTGTGGAAAATTACAGCAAAATAGACTCTGCAGTCACATGGGCAAGTTCCTGCATATTTTGCTGAGTTACAAGGTGTATCTGCCTTCTCTCAATGGGTCAATTGTGTAGCTGATGGTCCTTAATGGGCCATCAAGCAGGCTAGGCAGAGCTAACACCAACTTGTCTGGGATGTTTCCCAGAAGCACAGCACAAATTTGAAATACAGACAGTATAGATCCAATACTCATAACTTTAACTACAAAATGATACATACCTATAGACACTATAATTATAACCAGAAACCCATAACCTGGTCTTAGACACCTTATATGACCCCCTTTACATAAGATTTGGTGCCACTGCAGGACCTTGGTTGCAACCATGTTCTATATGGCCCCAGATTATATCAATAACGTCACAGGGGATGATGAGGTGAAAATGTGAATTATGTCAGCTTTCCCTTCAAATGTTTCAACAAAGTGGTTTTGACTAGTTCTACTTTTGTTTTTCTGACCAAAGAGGATGACATGTTAGAGATGAGCCAAGTTTGTGTTCACAATAATGTCTTCAATATAAGAAGGGGGGAAGCCTGTTGGCAGTGATTCTTTCAAAAAAGAAAAGATGTGCAAAGTATTGTCATCCCAAGTGACTTTCAATGACGCACCTAGAAATGTGGAGCACTACTGTTTTATTTCTTGTGCAATTGTCTCTATTATAAGAAACTACTTTAGAAATTATTCTTTTGAAATGCATAAACTGTACTGTAATGATTTACATTTTTTAGTTAAAGCAAGTGCATCATTTTAAATCTTTATCTTAGTTTCTAATATCTTTAGAAGACATGATAGTCACTGCATATCTGTTTAAGCTTAATTAATTTCTTTGTTGCAGTCAAGATATATGCATAAGATTCCTAAGTAAGTTCATTGTCATATTGTTCTTTCCTTCATCCTTCCCCTCTCCCATCCCTTCCTGTGTTATCCTCTCTTCTTCTTGTTCTCATCTTAATGTATGGGATATTGTCTTACAAATGCTTTCTGTTTGTCTTGGACCAGTTATAATGGTTGTCCCAGAGAGAAATCTTGACTCCAATTAGTTCAGTAGGAGCTTTACCATTGACTTCAATGGAACCAGGATTTCATGTAATAATGGGTATGTGCAAAGTACTATGGTGCTATTTTGAAAAGAATATAAAGCTCTTTGGGGCAGGGGCCAGTGGTACCTGAACCTGAAGCGGGATTTGGATGCTATCACAATACAAAGTATTAATAATAGACAGTGTCTGTCCTGCCATTAGTTCCTTTGGCAAATATTCTAATTTACAGTAATCCTTTTACAGGGCACGCTTTTAATCTTTCATTACAAAATTAGAATTGTAAATACCATAGTGGAACAGCAAAAAGTGATACTTGCAGCTTTCTTTATTGCTACAATTTCCAGAGGACAATCTTTGCTCTTTTAGACAGACTACCAACATATTGTATTAGTGAAAGGAAATCAAGTACCATGACTGCTTCTTCCTGTTAAGGTTGTGACACAGAAAGAAGGAAAGTCATACCCTAATTGGAAAAAATGGTACAGTTAAGGACAGTTTCAGTCTACATTTTGAATTTCATTGCTTTTGTTTGTATCACACAAAGCTTAGGGCTTGATTCTGATCTTGCTTACAATGGCTTAAATCAAAAGTAACTACAATGATGTAGGTCTGAGATAAAACAGTTGTGTGGTCAGAATTCAGTTAATAATGCTTTGTATGTATGCTAATTGAATTTGCTGTTTGGAACTTTTAAAATTAAATCTTTAGACAGTAGATAAATATATCCATGAGGCCAAAATAGTTCCTTTAGGTCATAAACTATCCAGGGGCATGGGCAAGAGGGAGAGGGGGGCAAGCAGGGGCAAGCCCCCCCCCAGTAATCAGTGCAGGATGCAGAACTCCTTCTACCCTGGGGCTGCAGATGGCAGAATGAGAGAGCTCCTCTCCCCTGGGGCTGTGGTGGGCAGAGTGGAACTCCTCCAGCCCTGGGGCTGCAGTGGGGAGAGTGCATCCCCCACCAGGGCCGAAGTGCAGGTGGAGCTCACTCTCTCCACTGCAGCCCCGGGGTGGGAGGAGTTCTGGGCCCCCTGCCTGAGCCCCGGGTCTGGAGGAGCTCTCTCCCCCACCCCCAGCTTTTCTACTATTTCCTCCTAGCATGCAGTGCTTACTTGGTTTGCACATGTTCCCCCCATAACATTAAGGAGCCTGTATTCGAGGTGGAGTAAAGGTACAGTTTCTTGAAATGGTGAGTGCACTGCTGTTTATTTCTTTACATATGAATATGTGCGTGTGTTGATATGGTTTAATGTGTATAATATGTGTGTGATTAATGTGCCCCCCCGCCCAAAGCAGTAACATTTAAATTCCTGGACATGCTCCTAAGACTATCCATAATGCCCCCAATCTCAAAAGATTCCCACATAGTTCCTGGCTCTGTTGGAGGCCCAAAGCCATCTGTGCAGATACTCTGTGACTCTCCACCTCTGTTCTAGGGCTTTCCCAAGCTCCTTGACACCGTGACTCCCCTTTGGCATCTCCTAAGAACTCCATTTAAGGGTGCATTACCCAGCATGTAGTACCTTTCCTGTGGAATTCTTGCAGGTTGGCTGAAGGGTGGTTGATGCAGATTATCCTCAATCCATCCCTGTACCTCCCTAGGACATGGGGCTAACTATCTCCTCTTTTCACACACTTAGATTCAGATCCACATATGGAAAGTCTTACTCTATGCACAGAACTAGGGGGCTCCATCTGGTCCAACATAACCATCATTATTGAAATGAGTAAAACTATTCAAAAGTACTATATTATTTGGCGTAGTTACTCCATAATCTACTAGTGCAGCCCTCCCGTGTCTTGGAGGGTGGGTGGATGGGTGGCAGAGAAAAGACAATCTCTGAGGTCCTAGGAGGAGGGGCAGACTTGGCTTCTCTGGAACCTTCCTCCTGCCCAGACTGCATGTGGAAATTATGCCTGCCCATAGACTGGGGCAGGGGAGTAGAGAGTTCTCTCCCTCTCCCTGATGCTGTTTGCAGCGGTGGGTGAGTTGACTGTCTCTTGCTCCCTCCCTTTCCTGTATGTGAAGCTCTCAGGGCATGCATGCTGCTGGAGTTTCTGCCCTGCCTATGATGGACATATTGTTTGAACTGTCTCTGAGATGCTGTGGATTTGACTGCCAGAGTTTGAGATCAGGAAGGAATTTTTCCCTCAAGACAAGATTGACAAGGAATCCAGTGGTTGGTGTGGTTTTTTGTTTGTTTTTTTTTGTTTGTTTTTTTGTCCCCCCCCCCCATCCTGGAAGTCTGTTGTAAGAGCGTGAAATAGGCAGCAGAGGGTTAAGGGTGACCTGCCTGTCACCGGTCTTAATTGGGGATTTAAGGAAAGATGTGTCCTCTTTCTAGGGCTGAGAGCAGCCTGCTTGGAGCAGGGGAATCACTGGTGTTACTTTGTGAGTTTTTGTGCTTTGAAAAGTAAAGCAGGCACTAAAGCAAGGACAGGAACAAATACAGGTTTAGTCCTGGTCCTTTCCTGGGCTGGTGAGAAAGCCATTCAGTCTACATCCAGTTTTAGGACAATAAGGAGGCAGGTCAAGTCTATAAGAGTTGGCTGGTAAATAGAAATTGGATTTTTTTGTCACCAAGTAGTGGCCAGTGCAGATGAGAGGCTCAAAAGGCCAGCTTCTGGGGTTAAACATGAGACCTAGGTAGTAACTGGTGGACCTTTTGCCTCAAAAGAGAGAGGAGACCTGAAATCTTCAGAGAATGAGTTACCCTTCTTGGTACCCTCAGACCTCCTCACAGGGGAAACAGCAAGAGCATTCAGAATTGGGCTGTATCCTAGGGGCTAGGCTGAAGAGGGTGGATCCCAAGTATTTGGTTGTATGGTTTGTGGCCATTAACCTGCACTGCACTCAATTAAATACCTGATGTGAGAGGGGGTAAGTTGATAATGCCCCTCCTTGGTTAAGTTAATAACATTTGGTGTCCACTAGCGAAAGTGAGAGACTCAAGGGGGCCAGGTTCCAACAGTAGATATGTGATAGGGAGATAACAGGTAGACCCCATTAGCCTGGAAGAAGATGGAGGCACTTTAAGACTATGCAGACTGCAGTGCCCTTCACATCTGTATCCTCATTATCCCTCACTGAGGGAGGGCTAGGGTTAGAATGAAGGAGCCAACCCAGACTATTGGTTTTGGTATGGAGACCATTTAACACCACACTGGAGACCTCCCCTCTTCCCACTCCCCCGCCCACATTAACATTAATTAAGCTATAGCCTTCGGCATCAAAATCCATATCTGTGTCAATGTCTCATTCTTCTGCATATCCTGGTCAATGACCATAAAGAAAAGTTGTAACACTATACTAAAAAAAAAGGCATAAGTGTCCTATTTTGGTTTAGATCAATTCCATATTTTACCAAATTATAAGACACTCCTTATTTTGGAGTAAGAGTATCTATGCAGATGTGTAGAAATAACAAAAAGGTGTGAATTAAAACCAATGTAGATATTTTGGTATAAGTTTGTGTCTACACCAGTCCTAACATAATTCTCTAGAGGCTTTCTGCCCAGAACAGCTGAACATAAGAAGGTGGATGTGCTTCCACCTTCACATCCAGTGATCACTCTCAGACAAACACAATAACACCGGAGAAGGGTAAGGGAGAAGGTGCTAAGTAGCTAATTGTGATTCTGATGAGGTTCTGGCACATTCAGTAGTGTATAAGCAAGTAAATGACTTTGTATTGTGTATTACAGCTTTTATCATCAGCATGCCAAAGAGACAGACAAATTGTCCAGCTGTCTCTGTCATATTCCCAAGTGTGCCTTTAGTAAAGGAAATTGTGTATGACTTTTTATTTGATTTGCTTCTAGCAGTCCTTAATTATACTCTCTATCATTTTCATTTAAAAATCCATGATCCAGAGCTCAAAAATGAACTACTGAAAAGTTAAATTTAGTTGCAGAGGGTGTAAAATTAAAACAGACAAAGTTTTTCTAGCTGAAACTCATTTCCTTTACAATTTTGGTTTATATACTAATTTCATGATTATTGGTGTTATAGAAGCTGAAAAGAGCATAGCTAGCCTGGCTCATAAATTGTTGATCAGATTCAAATGTGATCAATTAAAGTCACTAACCTGAAAATGCCCTCCTTTATTTCTGCAGAACATAGTATCAATGTTTAATTTTCTGTTGTTACATGCAATATACAGTAGCAGAGGAAATGAGCTGGAGGTTTGGAGGAAATTACTTTTTTTTCCATTGGAATTGTATCATTTGGTTTATCTTGAAACGTTAAAACCATTTCACAATACACTGGTGACCTTGAAACTACATTTTGGTATTTCTGCGCTATAAGTGGATAACAAGTAATGTGATCCTACAGCTTACCGGAAATAATGAGACACTGCAGTCAGAGACCCAACATGACATAAAGCTTGTACCTCATCTGCCAGCTTTGGGCCAGATTTCTCCTCTGTAAGGATGGCTTAAGCATCACACCTTCGTGCAAAGCTGCCATAGAAACAGCTCAAGAAGCTACAAGAGAATGGAATCTCTATATACTGGTTCCAGTTTGCACTGGGAGACTGAACAACCATAGAGCTGCACAGGGATCTCTAGCACAAGAGTTACCTCTTTGCACCTCTCTTTATCCAAATTGTCCCAAACACCCCTTGGCTGCAGCCGAGGTTATGAGCCTTTTGTGTTAATAAAATTTTAATTAGAGCAGAGAGAATAAATTGCAACAGATAATTTACTTGCCAAATTTAACCTTTCTTTTTTTCTCACAGAACTCATAGATGTTAAGGCCACTATGATCATCCTGTCTGACTTCCAGCATAACAGGCCCTAGAATTTCACCTGGGAATTCTTGCATAATGATTGCCTCAAATTTACTAGTTAATCGAAATACTCAGATTTCCTGCATTTTTTTTAAATATAGGATGAATGGATCATAAAGGGTGGATTGTACTTGAATGATATTTAAATTTTGAGCTCTATTGGTGTCTTGTGACAAATCACAAGCCACGAAGTATCTCATTTTTACTGGATGATCACTATCTAAACAGGAGTTGGGTTTGAGGAAGCTACTCAACCTTTGAATTACTTAGGGCAGTGCTTCCCCAAATGTGGGGAGTACCATGTTGAGGGTGCAAAGGATAACAAGGGAGGTCCGGATACAGTTCTCCACACTTTCAGCTTCACTTATTTCTTTATATATTTATTTTTAAAATATCTCGCTGTTATGATTGTGAATAAAACAGTTGAACCATGTAGCAAAAGTAGACACCTGCCTGTGTTTGTGTAGTACCTGGAACAATAGCTTTGAGGTGTGAACTGCTTCACTCACTTCAGTGGGTGCCAAATCAGATGCCAATGATGTTACAAACATCAATCATTTCATCAGTCATCAAACTGTGTACTAAAGGGGAAGAGGTATATTTATGGAGAATTACAGCTGCATTTCCTAAAGGGTTGGTTGCCCATGGTTGCTTTCGGGGTACAAATGTATACATTTAAGTTCTGGGGGCTTTTAACTCATGCTTGGGTTGTAGATTTTGGAGGGTGCAACTGGTTTCATTTTCAAATGAACACATGCTTAGCTTTCAAAAGTTTGGGAAATAGTGACCTAGGGAAAGATTGTAGTTATGAAGGGGAGAAACCTTTTCCTCCATAGCTCACTTATATGCCAACACTGTGTTCAGCACTATGCAAAATGGAGATGCTGTCGGCTGCAGAAAACCAATATATAAGGTCCCAGTACTAGAAGCTGCTTCACATGGGTGGATTTCTGAATCCACGTGTGTTCACGTCGACTTCACTATGGCTCACACAGGCACAGGGGGCTGCTTACATGGAACAGATGCAGCATGCATCTGGGGCTGAAAAAAAAATATTGATGGGTTGGGAAGACCAAAGCAACAGTTAACTATAAACACTGAAATATTCAAAATAAGCTATTCTTGTGAGCATCAGAAATTCAAATTTGCTTAAGCAGCAAAACACACACTATACTTGTGGAACTAACAAACTATCATTTATAGCAAATTGTTATATTTAGGTGACACCTGTGGAAAAAGTAGATATTTAAATCTTAGCACATTATATGGTCTTATTTGCCTACCTTTCAGGTTTCAGTCTCCTCCCTGGGATCTATAGGATTGGGAGTCCCTAACCTATACCTGCACCACAGACTCCTTAATCTCTCCTCCCTTGAAAGTTTATTTTCTCGGTAACCCTTATGTGGAGTTTGCCAGTTCCTGGGGCTCTGGACTGAGCCTCTAGGGAGTCCTACCCAAAGGATGATGGCTTCCAGGGACCCTGACCACATTTCCCAGCATTCTTGGCAGGGACAGAAGGACCTAGAAATCCCTTCTGGGCTAATAGGGAGGCTTCTGCATAGGGTAATCTGGACGAGCAGTCCTCTGGACCAATGAAAAACCAGGGTTGCACATCCCCAGATTGGGGATAGCCTGATTTTACACAAAAACATCCAGTATTATAGACGTGTTGTTTCTCCGTGCTCTTTCCTTAGGCCTCTCCTATGCTAGCAGCCAACCTGGACCTGTGCAATATGCTGCACATTAGAGTTTGTAGGCTGAGAGCCATAAGTAAATGCTATTTGAAGCAAAGCTCTGCTGGAACATTTGCCACTTAGCTGAGACAACAGTTCCTTTCCCTCCTAAACCAGAGTTCCAGGAGAGGGGCTTGAATTTGTTTCCTAGGAAAGGCAATGAGGTCATTAAGGGGTCACTCCACTTTCCATGCCCCACAGGAAAGATCCATTGGAGTCTCCTCCACTCACACTAGTGGTGGGGCATTTGGAGTCCTATTAAATCGAACACTATTACTTTTGGGGAACTGAAGGTGATTCAGAAGAGAAAAAAGTGTTCACTTTGGTAATATAACACTTCGGTCTCTGCCTCATTAAAAATATGCTTTCACCTTCTTGGTTACAACGATCACTGTTTGTACAAAGAGAAAAGTAGCTGTCTGAAGTTGCTTAATTAAAGGCAATTAGAGGACAAATGAGAGGGGATATGTAAGATGACAAGAAGGGAGGTGTTGATCATTGTGTGAATGTAAGCACAAAAGTTTCTCCCTGCATTTATTGATGCTCTGATATTAGATCTCATTTTCAGCTATGAGAGGAGTCACTATGCACGCAATGTTAGATGTGCAATTGGGCAGCGCATCTCATTTTCACTTCTGAAATGAATTTTACTTCTTTGGGGTTTACATATCACTGCCCCTAATTGTATGCTGAAAAACATACTGTAAAAATCTAGCCACATTACTGTAGCGAGACTTCATTCATTTTTAACTGGATTGCATTGCTGTGCAATGTATACTCCCAGCATGTGTTTGTGAATAAAATATACACTGTATACACATAACGTGTAATGTAAGTATCTCTTTCAAATGAAATGGCACATAGTGTCCTACATTGGAGAAATTGAAGGACTTTCTCTGAAGTCAGTTGCAAAACTCCCACTAACTTTAATGGTAGAAGATCAAGCCCTTAGAGGAGAAGAAAAGTATGGGTCAAGTATGTGTGCAGTAGAGTGTGAAATTGGTCCTCTGTTAAAGCAGCAAAGAGTCTTGTGGCACCTTATAGACTAACAGACGTTTGGGAGCATGAGCTTTCGTGGGTGAATACCCACTTTGTCGGATGCATGTAGTGGAAATTTCCAGGGGCAGGTATATATAAGCAAGCAAGAAGCAGGCTAGAGATAACGAGGTTAGTTCAATCAGGGAGGATGAGGCCCTCTTCTAGCAGCTGAAGTGTGAAAACCAAGAGAGGAGAAACTGGTTCTGTAGTTGGCAAGCCATTCACAGTCTTTGTTTAATCCTGAGCTGATGGTGTCAAATTTGCAGATGAACTGAAGCTCAGCAGTTTCTCTTTGAAGCCTGGTCCTGGTCCTCTGTTGTGACTCTTTTCTAATGTGCAATACCCGTTATTCTGTCAAGGGTTGACTTTTCTTTATCCTTAAACACAATGGGGGTAAGTTATGACTTGGTTTATGGCCCCCCACAATAGAACAAGAAGAGGTAAGAACCCCTCTTACACCCGCTCTCATGCATGGGCTTCCTGGACCTGGAGTTTGGGGGTGTAAGAGGTGGGGGACCATATGTCCCATTTCAGTCGATATAGTCCCTTTTTTAAGCCCTGTTCCATCCATCCCGACTTATATGGCAAAAATGGGCATTTGTCCCTGATCAAGTTGGCAAGAGCAAACATGCCAAATGCAGTGTGGGAGGCAGGTAGGGCTCGAATGAGCAGTGATACCAGTGTTGGCCCCATGCAGAGTGGGAGGCAGGACTTGGGCAGGGGGCTGGCAGAGATCAAGCAAGCAGTAACGCTGGTCCCACATGGGGAGGAGGGCTTGGGCAAGCAGCTTGGGCGAGCCCAGCGTGGGGAAGGGGCTTGGGCCAGTCCCACACATTGTCCCGTTTCCCTTTGGGAAATATGGTCACCCAGCTTGCCTTCCCCAAATTCTCTCCTTCACTACTGGGCAAGGATGGGCAGGGACTGGGCAGAATTCTGGCAGAGCCCCTTCTCTGTTGCTTTCACAGCTAAGCTGCCAAGAGGGTGTCATAACTTGCTGCTGGTAAAGGTCCACAGCAAATTAGTACACTCAACCCAAACCCACATAAAAAGAGGGATGCAGGGAAGAATTGTGACTCAGAGATATGTATATCAGAGTCACCATGCCTCCCAGGGCTTTACCTAGAGTGATGCAGTTTGCAAACCACCCCTTTCTCAGAGCTATGCTTAAAGTGCACATAAGGACTAGAGTGTGAATTTGTTGGTTGATATTCTGAGTTTTTCTTTAAACTTTGTTTGACACGTATGGAGCTGAGGCATTAAGACAAAAGAGCAATGGAGTCCAAGATTAATGTATAAGCTGAATGTATCTTGGAAATCTGTATTAGTCTGATTAGCTTGAAGTGTATTGATGTAGCTCCAGTAAAAAGCCACATTATGAAAAAGTGCCTTTTATAACAAGAGGCATAGTTGCAGATATGAAGTAAGTAAATCTCAGGTTATAATAAAACCGATATATTGGTAGCAAGGGTATGTAATAAGAAATGATGGAGCTTCTTTTTTTAATTTGACTACCAAATAGAGCTACAGTGAACTTATTGCTGAGTTTCTGCTCACTGTATCATGGAAGGAGCATTGGATCACGTTTAGGATTCTCATGTGTGGCAGGACTGGTAAGCTGATACTGCACCCTTTATGCATATCTAACTCTGATTGAAGTCAATGGAATTATTAGTATTAGTATTTTATTATTTTATTTATTTTAGTTTGTGTAAGTGAAGGCTCACTTTGGCCTCAGAACAAATAATAAAATGGAAAGAACATATATTTTAAAGGGAAAGTTTCAAAGGTTGCACATATCAGTATTTTTCACTGAAGTTTCAAATTCTTATTTGTTTTAGTGGACTGTTCAGCATAGGGTGACCAGGCATCCCAATATTATTGGGACTGTCCCAGTATTAGGGGCTTTGTCTTATATAGGCAACTATTACTACCTGCTGAAAAATAAAAGTGTCCTGATTTTTCATACTGGTCACCCTACTTCAGCAGTGGGTGAAAATCATCACTGTGTAGGGGAATAGCATGAGGCCTAGACATTACTAAGTCCCACTGAAGCCTTATGCATGTTAGCATAGGTGCCTCTAAGGGCACAGGACTGAATTTCACCCTAATTTATTGTTGATAAATGCACAGAGCCCCAGCCAATCATGCAAGGGCTTATTGGGAGCCAATCAAATGGAGGCTTGAAAGCAGCCAATCAGGGCCAGGCTGGACCCTATAAGAAGACTGGAGGGCAGAGAGGAGTGCAGTCCCTCCCTGGAGGGCAAAGGAAGAAGAAGTGGCTCTTAGAGAGAGAAGCACGTAAGACAGAGCAGGTCGGGTCGGGTCAGGGTCAGCGTCAGCGTCAGGGTCAGCGTCCGGAGAGGCTGGGAGAGCTCTAGGCTGATGACTGCCAGACTGGGGCCCTGACACAAAGGGGCAGAGAAGGTGGTAAGGCTATGGGGAAGAGGCCCAGGGAAGCAGGCAGGAAAGGAGAGTCGGAGGAGGGCACTAAGTGGCTGCTGCTAGAGAGTCACTGGGTCAGGGCCTAGAGTAGTGGGCAGGCCTCCCTCATCCCATTCCCCCTGCTCCCCACTTGCCAGTGATGAGTGCTTAAGCCAGACTGCAGTTTCCCCTTGGAGGAAGGGGCTAGACTGAGGACTTCAGTGAGCCACTGAGGCGAGTGATAGAACCAGAAGCTGCCAGCCCCCCGGAAAGGGGGAAGAGCCGGCGGAGCAGGCACAGCTGGAGGGCAGTGTCCAGAAGTGGAGGCTGCGGTCCAGGATTCACGTGGATCCGACTGTGAGGACGGGGGAGACCGAGAAAGTAATGGTGGGCGAGACACCACTAGTGATGGTGCGCTGCTGAAAGAGCTAATTCCCAATGAACCAACCGGAGGCACCTCTGTGGTGAGCCCGACACCATTACATATAGAAATGTATTCCCCTAAAAATGATCTTCCTGTTTCTGTTACACTCTGTCGTTTACAACAGAAATTATTGAAATACAAATGCGTTTGCACCAATTTAGTTTTAAGATATTCATTGATCCAGCCAGGGCTTGAAGTGGGATGGCTCTCAACAGTTTGCCAAGCCAGTACCCTTTCTGAAGCTGCCATCATCTGTTCTTTAATTCTCAGTTTTCATTTTTTTTAAACTAGTCTCTACCCTTTATGATTGAAGAAAACCTTAGAAAAGTTAACTGACCATAGCAATAATATCTGCTTCAGGGTTCAGAGAGCCTAAAACAGAAAGGTTGAGTGGTGTGAATGGTCTGTTCATCTCCATAGTATGTTAAAGCTGATAAATTAAAATGGCAACATTGTTAACTGTTTCAGTGCTGATCAAAACAGACAGAAGAATAGAGGGAGAAACTTATGAAAATCTTCACTATTTATTGAAAAAACAGAATACTTGTGACACCTGATAGACTAACAAATGTATTTGGGCATAAGCTTTCATGGGCTAAAACCCACTTCATCAGATGCATAGAATGGAAAATACAGTAGGAAGATATATATAGGAGTACATGAAAAGATGGGAGTTGCCTTACCCAATGGAGGGGCCGAAACAAATCAATTAAAGTGGGCTATTATCAACAGGATGAAAAATCACTTTTGTATTGGTGATCAGAGTGGCTCATTTCAAACAGTTAACAAGAAGATGTGAGTAACAGTAGGGGCAAATTAGCATGGGGAAATTAGGGTTTTTTTTAGTTTTTGTAGTGACTCATCTCTCCCAATCATTATTTAGGCCTAATTTGATGGTGTCCAGTTTGCAAATTAATTCCAGTTCTGCAGTTTCTTGTTGGAGTCTGTTTTTGATGTTTTTTGTTGAAGAATTGTGACTTTTAAATCTGTTATTGAGTGCCCAGGGAGGCTGAAGTGTTCTCCAATTGGTTTTTGAATCTTATAATTCTTGACGTCTGATTTGTGTCCATTTATTCTTTTGCATAGAGACTGTCCGGTTTAAATGATTTCTGGGTTTGGCATCAGAATGGCAGTTGGGAGATGATCAACTTCTCCTCTCCTCCGCCTGCCCCACTTAACCTCCTCCCAATCTGACCCATTGAGCCAATCAGCCATGAAGACAGAGTGGAGCAGAGCTTGAAAATATGTCTGAAATCCAAGGTCCCACCTGCTGCTCACTTCTCTCTTCCTGCATACACGCTTTTTGCTCCTTTCTGCCCCTTCCCCTTCCTCCCTGTGCGAGCGGCAGGTGGTCTGGGTGCCAGGCCCACAAAAGGTTGATCCGGCCCTGGTGGAGTCTAGTTCCTACCTTTGAGTGCATGCAGGATTATATTTTGGAACATCTGCACAATCTACTAGGTGTCTCTATTTGTCTCAGATGCATAGAAGATTAACATGGCTTTTTCCCTGCATGATTTAATTCCTGAACTTGGTATTCCTAACAGTCTTACTTTTGTCTTTCTAAAAGTATAGTTTTAAGACATTTTAGCTAACATCCATGAAGTAACCTGTTAAAACTACAAATGCCTTCTCTACAATAGGATTGCAGCATTTTAACTAATGTGTTAAAAATACACCTTTTATTTGCTGTATAGATGTGGTTTTAGAGAATTAAACATCATACACCAAGTTGGGTCAGTAAAGAAAACGTACTTGTTAATGTCATCCCTACCCACAGCTGCTGCCACTTGCTTCTTCTTAATCTGCTTCATCAACTAACAAAATCATTTAGAAGCTCAATTCACATTTTGCCATTTTGAATTCACTTTCACATTGGAACAAGTGTTCAGCATGTGTACCATATGTGGGAATGAGGTGAAAATCAGGAGACGGAGACTAAAGAAAAAGTCAAAGGTTATGTTTCAGTGCTTCATTTAAGAGGATAAGCCTTTGACTGTGTCCTTCCCTAAAAATGGTCTTGCTGCAAAATTTGTGTTTATTTTAAACTTATAAATAACTGTGATGGCAATATTTTCTTATGTGAGTAACTATTACTGACATATTATTTACGCTCTCACTGAATCACTAAGACTTTTATCCTTCTATCTACAGAGCATGCTTATGAATAATAAAACTGGAATTGCATTGACTTTAAGTAGGAAGAGAAGTGTATATATAAGTAAGCCTTTTCTCTGCTGCCTGCGTAGTTGATGTGTCATAGGGAGAATGCTTATTTCAGGGTCCCTACCCCTTTCATTTGTAAGGCCTTTAAGCTCTAGCTTGTTTTAAGCTATATCACCATAGAGTTCACCTGGGAATTCTCAGTGAGTCAGATTTTCTTCCTGCTGTTGAATATTTGAGCCTCAGGTAAAACTCCTACATAGACTCACTCAGTGCTGGATTACCTCAGCTGTGGAATGAGAAGAAGCACACCAATTTGTTAATAATGAGTAGAGCACTTAGTTGTGATACAATGTGTAATCCTTCTACCAGGTGGTGTCAGCAGAAAATAGGGTCAGGTCCAATATCTAGGGGTTTCTCTTAACATTACAAAAGAGAACTGGCTTGAGCCCCCATCCAGAAATCTAGGATTTAGGCATTTTAGACAATAGGTAATATTTCACTGCTGGAAATGTAATTCAATCACTTTTGAAAAAATGACCTCAGGGGACCAGTTTTTGTTTACACAAATGTTTGAGGAGGAGGCTTTCTTTTCAAGATATAGTTATTTGTGAGTGAATGGGTCTAAGAATGCCAGAAGTTCTTAATGGTTCCCATATATGAATTCAATTCCCTGGTTTGAAAGTGATAAGATAGATTTTGAATGTATATGCATTTTTCTTTTATCCTCTCTCAACTTCAGGTGCTTAGGGCGTCCACCAGTTTTTTCCATTATTTAGGTCTTGTGCTGACCTGCTCAGGCTTCTGAGTGTCATGTTCATGAAGGTGGCTTCTTTGTCTATTATTCTGTAATATTTCTCTAGGTCACTCTGTTTCTCCTTCCAGTTGATGTCTACATTATCACTTGCTATGAAAGTTGTGTTGATGGCATCCTTAAACCATGTCCTAAATATGTCCATCATCCTCTTCTTACTATGTTTGATGCGTTAGATTGGTTTGTTCTATGTAGCATTTCTGATGTTGCAAGAAACTCTTTCCAATGGACTTGAAGAACTTCTGCAGACATTTATTTTGGAATGAATTGATCGTCTCATCAGTTTTGATTGTAGATCTCATGACTCTGCTCCATAAAGGAGGACAGGCCTGATTCTGGTGTTAAACATTCAGTGCTAATCATACTATTTTCCAAATCTTTCAAGTTTATGAAAGTTGTTTGCTGCTTTTGATATTCATTGCTTGACATATATCATTGTGTCACCATCATTGCACATCTCACTCCCTAGAAAGGTAAAATTACTTTTTCTAGTGTTTCTTCATCCGCTCAAGGGCTACCAATAAATCTGATTTATATCTTGCTCCCTCCTTCCATCAGGAAGCAACTAAGTATTTTTAAAATCTGGGGCTTGGGTACATTGACAAATACAATGTTCTTTTGTGAAAAAGAGATCAGGAAAATGTCTTATAATTTTTAGCTCTACTTATCTCCTGTTCTTTCTCCATAAAATCTTTCCCATTTTTTCCCAGAAAAATTCCACTCCCAATGATTTATTCAGACTCTAGACCCATTAACAAAGGTTAAATACCAATCAGGAGCAGAAATATAGCTGACCAGTCAGACAGCTCGAATACATGAGCAGGTCTGAGCACTCTACTTTTATTTAATGAGTCAATATGTTGCTAAAGAAGGTTATTAAAGCCAGGCATAAGATGAGATTTACTTTAGGCTAGGTCTACACTGGAGGGAGAGGGGTGTCAACCTAAGATACGCAACTTCAGCTATGCGAATAGCGTAGCTGAAGTCGGCGTATCTTAGGTCGATTTACCTGGCTGTGAGGATGGTGGTGAGTCGACCGCTGCTGCTTCCCCATCGACTCTGCTTCCTTCTCTCACCACGGTGGAGTTCTGGAGTCGACAGCAGAGTGATCGGGGATTGATTTTATCATGTCTACACTAGACATGATAAATCGATCTCCGATAGATCAATCACTACCTGCCGATTCGGCAGTAGTGTAGACGTACCCTAAGTGACATAAGGACTTCATGCATAGTCTTTAAGATGTTTCCTGTTATACAGTGAACTTTCCACTGAATGCCACCTTTTGTTCTAAATCATTGCAATCACAAGAGATTTCTCTGTCCATAAATTCTTGATTCTTGAAGAAAATAATTAAAATATAAATGTTTCAGAGTTTTTTACATCTCTTGTCTAATGCTCTTTTTGACCTTGATAATTTAAACTTGTTTAATTTCCATGAGGTCTTCTTTGGTTTCTGTGAGATGTGTAGGCTTTTTTTCATGGAGAGATGCCAGAAACCAATTAATGCTATCAAACAGGCTGTTTCAAATGTGAAACTTTTGCTGCCCCTTTACTGTGAAATTTCTCATTAATATAGTTATGTAGCTCGTTCAAATCAGTGTAAAATACAAGTCATTTTAAATTAAGGTGCTGGCAAAGAATTCATATTTTTCCCCATAAACAAGTTTGATTTGATGCCATCAGTATTGTTGGAATTGAGCTGTTATTCATTTGTCAGTGCTAGTTAGTTAAAAAATCTTCCAAAAAGAAAGCATATTTCTTGTTTGTTTTTTTAAATTGGATGAAATGTTCAAAAAAATGAAATGAAGTTCAAGTGTATTTTAGAATCTAATTAAAAGCTTTGATGCAGATTTGTTTGAAACATTAACTTATACATTTGTTTAAGTATTATGAAAAGCTTTTGTTTTTCTTGGGGAGGGGATTGTATATGGCAGGTATTTTATTCAGGTTATACAATTTTTAATATCTTGGGACATCATGATTTTTTGGTATGTTATTGGCAAGATTTTTAATACCTCTTTAGTTGTTTAAGGCAGGTCTAAATCTCTTTTTCTATTTACATGTGTTATATTATTGATCTTATGGCTTTATAATTCTAATGACAGATTTTAGAAGATTATGGATGTGACAGTGCCTAGCCTGCCTGAGATTAATTTTACCTACTGTGTAAATATTGTTGATTTAATATGCGGTATTTCGTATTTGTGCTTCTTTAAAATACTCTGATTCAAAAGTAGAAGTGTAAGCTAAATGAGACCTGTAAGAGTTATTTTATTCAAATAATATGAGTAAGTACTAGAATTCAGGATAAATCTCATTTTGCACATAGATGGCATAGTGAGGTGCAGTGGGAATGAATTGTAATTTGCTCTCTAAATACTTTACTGGTTATATATACCTCTGTGATAGCTGCAAAATACCAAAGCAAGACAATGTGTCAATGGAAGACTTAAATGGTTGTTGGCTGCAAATGATAACATACTCTAAAAATGTTGTACATGCACCACAATCTACCAGTGTTGTGGCCACTTTCATAAGAGGCACCCAACAGCTACAGCAAATTCATAGCACTTATGGAAAGGAGCTGTAATTGACCAGACCACAGTGATGCCATAGTGGGGAGTTCAGGAGAGACATTGATGATTTTGCTTGCCATTCAGACATGTATTTGTCTTTATGGGCGAAAACTACAACCTGAATTAATGGCTACTGAAGCAGACCTCCTAGTGATTCTGTAGTTAATTAAAATTGTATTCAGAGCTTCCCTTCTGATCTTACTACAAACCCACATAACTTTAAAAATACTAGAAAGATGAAATTAAAAAGAAAATAGGGGGATCTGTTTTCTGATAATGGTCAAAGCCAGACGTGATAAGTAGGAGGGACACGGGGGTCAAGTGCTCTGCCTCCCAGCCAGTTCTCTCAAGCAGAAGCGGCTCCGTCCCACTCCCCACCCGGCTGCCAGGGAAAGCAGCCAAATGTGTGGGGCAGGTGGGAGGTGCAGGGAGAGAAGGACAGAAAGCACCCCACCCCTCGCAGGTAATGTGGAGCGGGGAAAGAACTGCAGCCCCAGGCTGGTCACATGTCCTCTCCTTTAGCTTGTTCCTCCTCCCCTCCAGCATGGGGAGGCACCACTCGTCTGTGGTCAAAGCTGTTGCAATATGTCCCACTTTGGATATGCCTCTGGATTTGTTAATGCAGCCAACCTACAGTGCTGAAGCGTGCTTGCTGCCTTTTGGTCTTTTAGTAACTCTGGTGAATGTCCATGGGTACTACTTTGCTGCCAGTGTGAAAAAGCCACTTGAGCTATGGAATATGAACACCACTAGTAATGAGTCATGTAGTGCTGGGTAATAACATGAGAGAACTCCATTTTCATTAAAGTGGCTCATTATTAAAGCAACTATTTTAAGTACTATTCCAACTGTATGTAGTTCCTAGCTATCTGCACACAGATTGACTCCCTGCTGCCTCCTCCAAATTCTTCTCCCATGCAACCCAATCATCTCCCTCTATGCCCCATGTGGGAGGCTACAAATAGCAGACTTGGCAGCTTGTTACTACTTCCTCTTTATCCATTAGTTCTTCATTAAACAACCCAGAAGAGGTTTTGTAAAAATAAGGGGAATAATCCTCACCACATGGAACTTGGGCAAAACCACTGACTTCAAATGGGTCAAATTATAACTCAAGTATTCAAACTACTTGCAACTTGAGTTACAGGGGAGATTATTGGTAGCAATCTAAGCATGTCTGTCATAACATGAATTCCTTGCATCTATTCTCTCTCATACACTCATGCACAAAAACTTAGTTAAGTCTAAGATATGTAAGTAACTTACATATCAATAATTTAGGGATACAATTCCCTACAAGGACATTATAGTTGTTATTTTTAATAACAAGACCAGAAGGTATTCTAGAGCCAACAAAACCTTGTTATTGCAAGACCTTGGAGAAGCTGGAACTAGTGATATTCATTTCTCAGCGAGAGTTGTGCAAAATCTGCTGGTAGACAAAAAAGGCTAGGAGAGGGGATAGAGGGTTGAAGTGAAACACTTTGGCTGAAGCATTTTACACACAAGTGGCTTAATACAGGAGATAGGTTAAAATCAAAACCTTGGATTCAAACAATTACAAACACTGGAGGGATTCAGAATCCAAACCTGAATCTGAATCTTACAGCTGTCCCTGATCTTTCTAATAGACTGAATCAAAAATCCTGTTTTGAACACCCTTGAATATTGTATATAATTTATGGTGTTATAGGGAAGTCTGGCACCAAAACTGAAGTGTGCAATTTATTCCAATCCCCATTTACAAATGTGGGAAAAGTAAGCACTTAGGAACAGTTTCTGCCACTCTTACTCATGTTGAATAGCACCCTACTTCACCATTAGTCCCGTTGATTCTGATGGTCCTGCATAAAATAGTTCATGAGGATTTGGCTGTAATCAGGTATTATAGAATTACACCTACCAGCAAAATACTGCAGATAGTTAAAAACAAACAAAAAACCCACTTCAGAACAAAACTAGATTTTAACAAGTAGTGTGTAACCCATGTGCCAAGTGGAGTCGGCAGCAACAAGGGCCAGTTTCAAAAGCTATGGGCCCCTCTTAACAAGACAAATCAGAACCATTTTAAGGCCTCATCCAGTAATCTGGGAAAATTAAACATTACCCCTGGGCACTTCTAAGAGGCAATACTTTCCCCTTGAAAGCATTGAGTCTATGTATAAAAAAAGAAAACTTTTATTAAAAGGGAAAGGGAAGCCAGCATTAACTTGGAAAAACACCATAACCACCATTCAAAAGCATGTAATCATAAACAAACAAACACCCCAGAGTGCACTGGGTAGTGTGTTTGCCTCAGTTTCCCACTGTAAGGCATGAAAGTCTGATGAAAGAATGTCTCTTTAATATGCCACTCTCCTTTCCTTCCACTGCATCCCATGCAGTTGGTTGTCCTTGGGCAGAGAAGACCTAGAGTTCACAGGTACATTCACATGGGTTCACCTCCCCCCTCGAAGAGGGTAGGGGAGCAGTGGCTCTACTGCTGCCACCACCTCTGCAACTGGCTTGCTGCTGCTGCTGCTGCCTCTGCCATGGTTATGACTGCTGTTGCTTGCAGCATTCTGAGGTTTCACCACACAATCCAACTCTTAGTGATTTAACTTAGTAGCAGGGAACCCCACTGCTAGTGCAGTTTCTGTATTGTCTTTCACTGCACCACGGTCCCCACACCAAATCTAACCTCTTGACCTGCTCACCAGTGGTTATAGCTCTAGTATTCACTGGACAGGAACAAGTATTTTCAATTGAGTCTAAGCAGCTCTGTCTTTAAACCTGGGTGGGAGTGTGTGAAGAGGCACGGGAAGAGTCGAACAGTGTTGAGGATGCTTTAGGAAGAGCCTACACAAATAGATAGAAACACTCATCTCCTCCTCCTGTCTCTTTCAGTGGGATTTGGCATCCCTACCCAGGGCCGCCCAGAGGATTCTGGGGGCCCGGGGTCTTCGGCAGCGGGGGGCCTTTCCGTTCCAGGACCCGCCGCCAAAGTGCCCCGAAGACCCGCGGCGGGAGCCCCCCGCCGCCGAATTACCGCCGAAGCGGGACCCGCCGCCTAAGCGCAGCCCAGTCTTCGGCGGTAATTCAGTGGCGGGGGGGTCCCCGCCGCGGGTCTTCGGGGCACTTCGGCAGTGGGTCCCGGAACAGAAGGGGCCCCCCGCCGCCAAAGACCGGGCTGTGCTTCAGCGGCGACGGCGGCGGGTCCCGCTTCCCGCCCCGGCCTCGGCCTCGGCCTCAGCCTCTTACCCGTCTCCGGCGGGGCCTGAGCTCCGTCCCGCTCAGAGCCGCGTGGTGAGGGGGCGGGGCTGTGAGCTCCACGCCGAGCGGAGGCAGCTGCCCCGCCCCCTCCCCACGCCGCTCTGAGCGGGGCGGGGCTCAGGCCCAGTTGGAGCTCCCAGCACCGCCCCCTCACCACGCGGCTCTGAGTGGGGCGGGGCTCAGGGGCCCCGGCGGAGACTCGGCGCTTGATGCGCTGAGGCTCCAGGAGAGGGGCGGAGGCGGGAGCCTCCGCTCTTCTCTTGGAGGCCCCTGCAGAGCCCGGGGCCCGGGGCAAATTGCCCCCTTTGCCCCCCCCCTCTGGGCAGCCCTGTCCCTACCCCCTGCTTAGTAAATCAGGTACAGATTAGGTTGACACCCTCAATCAGGGCATGCTAAGTACAGTTCTGCTGCCCTTCATTCATACAATTAGAATAACATTTCATTACCCCCGCATTCAAAAAGTGATTTGTAACCCCAAAGCAGCCAAAATTGATTACTTTCGCAAAGCAGTTCTGTCTGTTGTACACCCCCATAGAGGTGTATCTATGCAAATATGATCTCCTCATGAAGTTCCCTCCCCCATTTTGTCACTAGATGTCAGAGGAAAGCTCATCCAGACCCTTGTCTCATGTATTATACTAGAGAGCATCTATCATCATTTTTGTTATATACCACATGAGAATTTGTGCTGTGCAGTCTTCTAATTGTATTGGAATGTACCAACTTCCTAAAAAAAGTAGGGGGGGGCTTAACTGATCTTCTAACTGATTTAAAACTATTGTTTTCCTGTCTTCATTAAATGACCTGTCTCAGTACACTCTCCACTGACAACGTTCAATTCTGAAATTTGATAGTCTTCAAAGTAGAGATGTCAGTCACCCATTATTCATTGTCTGCATTGAACTATCCACACAAACAGTAGAGTGATAGCAATCCAGCTCATCTCTAAGCTATTGCAAAGCCCACTTACATGTTCTGTGAAGGACTGCAGATTGAAAAGAAGCAGTCCCCTCAAAGGACAGTATTGATGATTTAGAAAAAAAAAACCCACTTTTTTTTTGTTACCACCCACTCAGTAATAAAGAAGAATTTGTAACACGGTGCAGAATTTAACTTCGCTTGCAGCTGGAGAAGCTTTTTGTGTCTATGCCAAATATTTTCCCGCATGTTCTTAGAGGAGTAGTCTGCACCATTCGTATCTTCCTCTTGAAAAAGAAACATACTTTCTAGATTATACAAGGTTGATTTAGACTAATTTATGGTTTATCCCAATCAAAGTAACTAGAGTTTAGGCTTCATCCCTTCCTTTTTAATTTCACTGGGGATCTTATTTAATTGAACATATTAAATGTGCAATATTCTGCAGCCTGAAAATCAGCAGTGGTATGTTAAGGGCATGTGGGTGAGTTAAGGCTTCTTGTTTAAGCTTTGAGGGGAAAAGAGGAAGAAAAATATATAAAAGGATTTAGTCCCTTTTTTGCTATCATAAGGGAGCCCCATAGTACCACAGGCAAACCTGCTCCAGCTACAACCTGTCATTTCCTGTCCTTTCCACACTTGCTACTTGTACTTTTAGTAAGAGCCTTGTGACTGCTAGAAAGCTTCCTATTTCTGGGTCTCCAAGTGGTCTATATATGCCATAAGCTGATAGTAACATGAAGTTAGATCTCAATTGTGACAGGCTGGGATAGGGACAGAATAGCAAATGTAGGGGTCATCATAATATTAAGAAGACAGAAAAAAACTAATCTGAATTATGCTGCATGTGCCCATCTCCCATTTAACAGAGTGAAAACTAAGCATTTAAGGAATTGCATTCAATAGCAGAATACTGCAGTTGTTTAAAAATAATTAAACAAAAAGATTTAAATAGTTTATTAGAAAGCTACCATACTGCTTTTTTCCCTTATTCATTTGGGAACTCAAATATTATGGTAATTTGTGGCAGCTCAGATATTATGGTAATTTGTAATATGTAAGTAGTTCAGATAATTAGATAGAGTTGTTGTAAAAAGAGGATAGAAAACAGAAAAAGACCTGCTATGCTGAGTTGCATAGCCATTTTCTACTCCTAAAATATTATATGTTTTTATGTATTGCATACATGAAACTACATACATTTGTAAGTAATAGTGTAATTAATCCTTTTTTATTTTGTTCTTGGTTATGTTAGCTTTTTATTAGAAGTATTACATTATTTTATAGTAAGGTCAGTGGTTCTTTGTGTTTGGCAATGTAAAAATGCTTCTTTGTGCCCTTAACTATTCAATCGCATGCTCTGGAAGCAGAAAATTCAATTATTAGACAAAATCAGATTGAAGCTTTATTTTGCATTTGCCCAATACATGGCAGAAACTAGATCTGTTTGAAGATCTTGTAGAACAAAACATGAGCTTGCTTTGCAAGAGGAATTTTTTAGAACTATTATCTCTTATACTTTCATATCAAGCACAGGTATAATTAATTCTCTAGAAAAGATTCTGAAATGTCTTTTAGTTCTAAGGGATTTTGTAATCTTGATTCTGCTCCAATGTTATAAATATTTTTTGACACTAAATAAAGGGTTTTTTTCCCTTTTACTTACAACTAGTTTTCTGTTTCAAATAAATTTTTAGATCATATTTTAAGCTCTGAATTCAGTTTTGTTTTCCTCTAAGTGAGAGGCTTTTTAATTTTGGTATTTTTTCCTTTTCTTTTTTTTTTCTGAAGGAGAAAGTTGTCCCATCTGATGTATTGCCTGAAATGGAAAAGAGTGCAAATAAATAAATAAAATAAATAAATAAATAAAAATTCCATAGCAGCACCATTCCCTTCTTAAATGCCTGCCAGCAATATGGCAACTGATAGCTAAAGATGAAACTAGGGCTGGCCAGATTAGCTTGTGTAAAATGAAATCTCCCTCATCTCTCCAAACCAAATATTTTTAATCTGGAAAGGTTCAGTTCACATTCTTTTTCCTGCATTTATTTTAGTTTTTGCTCACATCTGTCTTTCCAAGTTGGACCAGAACTAGAGGTTCTGAAACAACACAAGTTCTTGTAATATTTTTGACCCTTCTGGACGTAGAAATACTATGTTTACTCAGAAAGGCTCTTCTTACAAGTCTCCCTGAATTTTCAAATTGAAGAGGCTGCATTATTTAGCCTTAACATCCACATGTGGGAGCTTAGTTAAACTTAGCTTGAACTCTTAACCTAGAGAGTTTTGTCCATCACCAATACTAAACTTCCTTTTCTTTTCCAGATCTACATTAAAATACATGGAGAGGAAGACATTCAGTAGTGAATAAGAGCTGAGCAGCAGCCAAGAGACTTTAGTTCACTAATGGCTTTATGAAAAAGACACTGTAGTCAGAATCTTTCAATTGATTCAGTGGGTTTGGGATTGGGCCCTGATTAGCAAGAACAGCCCTCAAAGAGGGATATGGCACCGGACAATAGTATACCACACCATTTGAACCTAATTTGGAGCTCTCTTCACTAGGTTGGTAAGTCAGTACATGAAGATGATCTTCCCCTTCTTGGTCAGGTAGAGCCTGTCTTTTCTGTCTTCCTGGAACAATATCCTATGGTTGAGAAAGCCAAAGCCCTCCTGTCAAAACCAACTGCACAGCCATGTGTTCAGGATGCACATGTCCCTGCCTGGGCCCTTACCCACTCCAGGGGCGGCAGGTTATATGGGCTCGTGGTGCCTGAGCACCAGGAATATTCAAGGCTGGGGGCTGTGCTCCACCAATATTTGGAGCTGGGTTTCTTCCCCCGCCCCATCTCGGAGCTTCCCTGCTTGAAAAAAAAACAGTCGGTGCCTCTCTCCCTTGCTTGTGTTGCCGGCTGCCTGCCGCTGCTTCTGCCTAAGGCTATAGAGAGCAGAGGCGGGCAGACTGTTGGAGCACCTCAGGAGGGGGAGGGGGAGAGGGAGAGAGGAGGGAGGAGGAGGCACACACATGCTTGGGAGCCCTTTCTCCCGTCCCCCGCACCCACCAGGAGGAGACACCAAGGGGACTTCTGGCCAGGAGATGGACATCTGGAGTGGACCTCACTCACCTGAGCAGCTGCTCAGGCTTTGGTGAGGTTTGACCCTGTGATTCATCCCCTCCCCTCCGCAGCCCCCACTCCTGCCCAATGCTGGGCAAGGGGCAGCCCCATCCCCAGTGAGGCTGGGGTGAGGGGCAGCAGGCTGCAGCAGGGGAGGAAGGAAGCCACCTGTGATGGCAATTCCCCCCCCTGCCCAGCACCCACCCACCCATCCACCACAGGGGAGATGGGGGAGGGGGGGTTTCCTAGACCTGAGCAGCTGGGACTTGGGTGAATTTTGTGACACCCTACCCCACCCCCAGCCTCCACCCTGCAGTTCCCACGCCTGCCCCATGCTGGGCAAGGGACAGCCCCATCCCCTATCCCCAGTGAGGCTAGGGCGAGGGACAGCAGCAGGGGAGGCCACACGTGATGGCAACCCCCCCCCCATAGGGGAGGCGAGTGGGCTTTCTGGACCTGAGAGAGGCCCTAGGAGCATGGGCAGTGACTGTGGTGCAGAGTGAGTGTGCTGCCGGAGGGGGGGGGGAAGAGGAGGGGTCCCTCCCCTGAAGCTTGTTGCTGCCAGTGGGGGGGGGGGGAGGGAGTCCTCTCTGGCCCGAGCCCTGTCAGTGCCTGTGCGGACTTCCGGGAAGTGCATGGTGTGGAAGGGGATGCTGGGATGCTTTGGAACTACTCCATACAAAGCCAGTCAGGACTCTGGGGGAGCCTCCTCTCTCTGAGCATACTGTCTCCAGAGCAAGAAGCTTACACCTTCCTGGGTCTGACCCCGGAGCATTCAGCATGCCCTTCCACATCATGCACTTTCCACAGCGAGTCTGCCCAGGCAGGTCCTGGGGCAACCAGAGGTCCCTGCACCCCAATTCTGCAGTCAGACGTGACTCTCAGCCAGCCAGTAAAACAGAAGGTTTATTAGATGACAGGAACACAGTCTAAAACAGAGCTTGTAGGTACAGAAAACAGGACCCCTCAGTCAGGTCCATCTTCGGGGGTGGGGAGCACATACCCAAGTTCTGGGCCTCTCCCCATTTCCCCAGCCAGCTCCAAACTGACACTCCCTCCTCTGGCCTTTGTGTCTCTTCTGGACAAGGAGGCCACCTGATCTCTTTGTCTCCAACACCTTCAGTTGGCACCTTGCAGGGGAAACTGAAGCACCCACACAGTATTCAGAGAAAACATTCCCACTTTGTCACAACAGGTGCAACAAAATATAATATCGTATATTGAAGCAGGCAAGTGCTGCTTCTGACTTTCCACTTTTAATTGACCCTTGTAATCTTGTGGTGCCGACATGTTGTAGCTTCATTTTATATCGGCTTACAAGGCAGGAGCAGGGGCGGGGAGGCACCACCATTTTGGGCAGCACCAAAAATTATACAAACCTGCCACCTATACTACCAGAAGGATGAACAAGAACACCACTCGTGACCCCGGCTCCTTCACTCACTCCCAGAACTGTGTAGACACTACTGATTTGCTCAGGGTCATGCCTGGCAGTATCATTAGTGCCCACATGGATGAGCAGCATGGGGTAGTGGTCAGAGAGATGGATGATCTTCAGCAACCTTTCCGTAATGTCTCAGAGGCAGATTCCAGGCAGGCAGCACACATTTGGGGACATTGTGTCAGGTTGATACATGGATTCCTCAGTCCCCTCAGAAGGGAGACCCTGACCATCAGCACCCTATACCTCCTCCTCTTTGGTGCGGGTGGCCAGGAGCCTCCCAGCCTTGGGACCAGCTGGCTCCTCATTCTCAGCCATTAGGGCCTTCTGGTTTTTGCTTTCAGAATGCTGCACATAGTATGTATTTCTCTGTGGCTGTGTGTCTTCCACTGCCAGAAGCAGAATGCTATTGTTAATGACCCAGCAGTTTGCTCCAGAATGACAATCCCTATATGAAATCCCTGTTATGAAACAACAAATAATTCTATATACACCATACATAATACTAATCCACTGTAACCAAAAGCTAATACTAGAAAGTTCACGTTGAAAAATTTTTGAGTTCTTAGAGTTTTGGTAGACACATCAATTTTCTGAAGCTAGCACAAAAGTAGTTAAAATAAGCAGGAACTGGCATTTGCCTGCTAAGTCTGTTTACGTTTGCTAGTAAACATCTTAAAGTTGATTTGAAACCACAGAGTGTTTGCAGCCACTGTTATAGATAAGGGGAAACATTTGGAAGAGAAACTCTAGGGTTCCCGCTTTAATTAAAACAACCATAATCATAACTGAACATATTGAAACATATATATTTCAGTTTCTAGAATAAACAAATTCTTGTCTTGAAGAGCCTGTCAGACATCAATACTAATATCACATCTCATCTGTTTTGCTCCCCATACTCTTTGCAATCTTTGATGTTCCTTTAACAAAATATTCCCTGCAGTGGAAATTTGTAAGTTTAAATAGCAGTGTTACACTTGCTAGCTTGTAGAATATTGGATTCAATTTAGATATTGCTAGTTTCAATTAATGGGAGCAAATGTGGTATTTAAAATTTGTCTGACTAATTGCATGTTTTGAAATCAAAGTGTGATAGACTTTTTTTGTGGGTTTTTTTTTATTGTGAAATTGCTTTTTTAGGTGCTAAACTGAACTAACTACACAATGAATAATTACTGTCTATATGAATGTAAATTTGTTAACCAACCTAGAGGTCAAAGCCCAAGCTAGACAACCAGCCCAGAGTGACTACATTTACTTGCTACACTGTATAGCTAGCCCAGCAGCTCTCCGTGGGTGATGGTTATTGAGTCTGGTGGAATCAGCATGGATGTTGGTCCTTTGCCCATGACGACAAGGAAGTTGTCATTAGAATGATTAGTGCTCCCTGATGTATTTGGGTTTGAACCAGGCAGACCTGTGACAGTTGTTGCCTCAATCATGCCCTTATCATACATTAAACAGCCATGGCATGGTACATGTAAAAGGATTTGTACCTATTTTGGGGTGGGGGTAGGAGAGGAGGCAGAGGAGAGGGAACTGTTTATATGAACTAGGCTTCAATCAGATAACTATCCATTTGCCCAGGTTTAAATTATTTTTTTTTTATCAAGTCAGTGTATAGCTAAGCTGCTCGGATTAAACTTGATTAGAAGCTATATTGGTAGAAGAATGTTTCTATGATGAAAGGCCTATATAGGTGTCAAGAAGGCCTTGTAGTGTATTAGAAACTGAATAGTTAGATGTGTCTAACTCTGGCATCACCTGTAATTTTCCATCCTATTTTGCTTTCCATCCAGCATGTATTTAAAGCACATTGTCAGTGCTGCTGATGACATTTTTGTACAAAGAGGGTCTATGCATATTACAACAAATTTTGAAATGTATATTTCTCACTGACTAAGACAGCAATCTGTAAGATTTCCTGAAATATACATGCACCCCTCTAGCCAGGGAATGCAACTAAATGTATTCTCAAGGGGTGTGATTCTCTCTCTCTCTCTCTCTCTCTCTCTCTCTCTCCCTCTCCGACTGAAACACTTTTAGGCAATCCCTCTGAAAACTTGGCTGCTGACTGGTTTGATAGCAAATACAATCTGCCACATTATTGTGCTAGTTATGCACAGCTGTGTACGTAGGCTTCTGCAGAATTCCTTATGCTAATTGCTTGAATCAGAGTAAGCTAGATGGGAAGATGTATTAGAGAAAGAAAGACAATAAAAGGGTGTTTAAGCAGCATTTTTGTTCTTTTCTCTATTCTCCGCTTGCTATCTTCTCTTGCGTTTCTCTGATATAGTGCGTCATGCCTACAAGATTAAATATGTGAAACTGGAAGCAGTAATCCCTTTGAAGCCAATACCACTTCAGGGTGTCCATGTGAGCACTATGGTAAACCAGCCCCCTCTAGACATCTGATACCATATTGTGTAGGTGCTCCAAATACTAGCATCTCCAGGCCCGAGCCCTCAGTGGATACGTCTACATTGGAACACAAGACTCCTGGCATGACCACAGCTGGCCTGGGTCAGCTGACTTGAGCTTGCAGGCCTCAGGCTGTGGGGCTAAAAATTGCAGTGTAGACATTTAGGCTTGGCCAGGATCCCAGGCTCTGGTACCCTCTTTCTCACCAGGTCCCAGAGCCCGGGCTCCAGCCTGAGACCGAATGTCTAAACAACAATTTTACAGCCCTGCAGCCTGAGCCTTCAGACTGCAAGTCAGCTGACCCTGACCCAACCATGGGTGTTTAATTGCTGTGTAGATGTATCCAGTGGGTCCCTATTAACACTCATATACTGAGGAAGTATCAGAGGGGTTTCCGAGACTACCAGAAAATAAAAATGCAATTACTCTGTGCACAATTTCTTAGCAGTTACAATAATTCTCAGTCAACAGTTTATAATGCAGCTCCTCTGGAGGAAGACCAATATAAGGATAATCATGTCTGCTTGGGACTGCTCCACACTAGAGGTGGGCAAATAATGGATTTTTCAGTTGCCAGTTTTTAAAAGTGAGGGGGGAAATTGTTTTGGTTCAAATCAAAACTAATTTATTTCTAGTTGAAATAAAAAACTTTTAAAAAAATGTTTTGGGTTGAACATTACATTTTGTTTGACCTGCAGGTTTTTTGTTTATTTGTTTGTTTATTTGTTTGTTTGGTTTTTATTTTTCATTTCATTTTCTGGTGTTTATACCCTTCCTTTGTGGGGTTGGGGAGTGGGGAGGGGAATGTTAAAATAAATATGGCTAAATTTTGAAATGAAATGTCATTTTAAAATGACAAGTCAAAACACTTCATTTAGAAATGGTTGAAAAAAACATTTTGATTGTTTCACAAAAAGTTTTCATTTTTTTCCGTCTGAAAGTATTTCATGAACTCAACATGAATTCACAAATTGTTTTGGTGCTTCCCAAAATATATTTTTGGGAAAATTTACTATTCACTGAAACAAAAAATCATGATAATCTCTACTGCTACTCTGCCCGTTCAGTTTTCAGTCCCAGTTCTCCGCTACCCGGACTTTCCCCTGCAGCCAGCTACCAACCTGCTGTCTCCGGTAGCCCATACAATGGGTAATTTCCCTAGGAAACAACCATCCAATCCAAACTTTTTAATTGATCAGTAGCATTTCATTACCAGAACTACCTGATCATTCCTGGATATATTTGATGCATTGATGAAAAGTTCCAAAAAAAGGGGAGGATTGAGTGGGGGTGGGGAGGGAGAGTGCTTGAATGAGATGACATGACTGAACTGACAGAAACAGAGGTAAATGAGCTATCTGAGAAGAACACTGATGAGAGGCTTGGAGAGCTGTCGGTAGCAAAATCAATTAATGAAACATAGGAGATGGGCACCTTTGAAAAAGAGTTTCAGTCCAGAAGAAAATAGGCAGAAAAGACTGAACAGCTAAAGGAAGCTTTACTGGTCCAGATTTACCATTACAAGCTATGGTTTAGTGAACTGTAATATTAGACTATCTGATTCATATACTATTTACAGCAGGACCTGTACAATGTGACACATATCAAAACCAGTAATGAGCTTATTACCATGACAGGCGGCAATCTTTTCCAAGAATCCCCTTGCACAATGGGGCCTTGTGGAAATATTAATAATTTTTTAAATGTGAATAAATTCACAGTAAACTTCATTTACTAGCAGAGTAGGTACATTAACTATTAATGCAAGTAGGTAATGATGAAGTTTATCCAATTCTTTGTTCCTGTTCAATAATGCAGTAATTCAAAAAACATACTTATTATAGAATCATTATAGCTCATTATAGAATCAGTTAACCGGTTATAAGTACAACAATATTAGAAAATTAAGGGACACACAGGCAAGCAGGCAACTACTTTCATTATCTTAAGGGCAATATTTAAACCAGTAATATTTGGGTAAAGTAAACTTTTAAGGGACTCATTTTTAAATTAGCCTTTAACCTTTTGTATGTGTTTTTTGCATTCTCACCCAGTTTACAAATAGTTACATGCACAGTTAACCAGTTGTATTCACAATTGTTTTCACATGCAAAGAGATATATTTGTAAATGTTCTAGTTGTATTTGTATGGATGCCAGCTCAAAGCATGTGTAACCCCTTTGTCAGTGGGTGATATAAGACTATCTCTGTGCTGATCTGTATTGAATTGTTACAGTCTCATAGGACATGTCTACACTGGCAGAATTTTTTTCGCTGAAAGTTTTGTCAATGATCAAAAAGCGCTGAAAGAAAACTGTTGTTGCATATTCACACTGTCTTCCTCTGTTGGCATAGCATGTCCACACTTGGGGCAGTAGCATCAACAGTGAGAGTAATGCACTGTGGGTAACTATCCCACAATTCATCTCTCCACCTTCTGCCTCTAAATCTTGAGGGAAGGCGGAGTGCATGGCAGCACATCATGGGTCCACGCGTAATGACCCATGATGCATTGCTTTCCATCCCAGCATTCCATGTGCTTCCATCTTTGGTTCATGGCATTATTCAATGTCCCTTGTTTTCTGCTCACCTCGCCATCTGTATCTCAAAGAATGGATCCCGCACTGCCCTCCAATGCTCTGCTACCTGTCAGTAGCACATCATGAATGGCAGTGCAGTTAATTGTGAAGTTCCGAACTCAACAGGATTCACAGTTGCCTGATGTACTGTCTGACATTGATCAGCGTAACTTAAGATAACTTTTGGCATTCACAGAACAGCTGAACATAGTGGACTTTCGCTTTTGGGTTAGGGAAACTAGCACTGAGTGGTGAGATTGCATTGTTATGCAAGTCTGTTACGCTGAACAGTGGCTGCAGAACTTTTGGATGAGGAAAGCCACCTTCCTGGTACTGTGTGCTGAGCTCACCCCAGTCCTGTGATGAAGGGACACCCAAATAAGAAGTGCCCTCTCAATGGAGAAGAGTGTGGCAATTGCAGTGTGGAAGACTGCTAACAGGAAGTGGACCATTGGGGTGGCGTTAACACAAGTGTGCAGGGCCATTAATCACATCCTGCTATGAAGGACTGTCATTCTTGGCAATGTGCATGAAATAGTGGATGGCTTTGTAGAAATGGGTTTCCCTAACTGTGAAGGGGTGATAGATGGCACACATATTTCAATTTTGGCACTGGATCATCTTGTGATGGAGGACATCAATAGGAAGGGCTATTTCTCCATGGTGTTGCAGGCACTTCTAGATCACTGTAGGCATTTCACTGACATCAATGTGGGGTGATCTGGAAATGTGCATGATGAATGTATCTTTAGGAACACTGGCCTGTGCAGAAAGTTGCAAGACCAGAAGTTACAGTAGGGGATGTTGAAATGTCGATAGTGATCCTGGGAGACCCGGAGTACCCCTTAATGCCATGGCTCATGAAGCCTTGCATGGGAAACCTAGATAGCAGTAAAGAGTGGTTCAACAATAGGCTGAGTAGGTGCAGGATGACCGTGCATTTGGCAGACTATAAAGGTGGGCTGGTGATGCCTTTATGGCACGTTAGACCTCAGTGAGGATAATATTCCCATGATCATAGCCGCGTGTTGCATGTTGCACAATATTTGTGGAGGAAAGGGTGAAAACTTTGCTCAGGGGTGGACTGCTAAGGCAGAATGCCTGGCTGCTGCTTTTGAGCAGCCAAATACCAGGTCTATTATGGGGGCACAATGGGGCAATTCAAATCAGGGAAGCTTTGAGGCAACACTTTGAAGAAGAGAACCAGTTATGTATGTTGCTATGCTTTGGACTAGAATGCTTAATGAAATCGTTTTGCAAGTAAGCAATTGTGATTTTTTTGTGGCCCAGGATTCAATATAAGCAAGTGATTTAACTGCTTATTTATTTGTTGCTGCCATCTGCTATCACAATTTGCAGGAAACAAATGAAGAGTTCTTATCATTCAACAAACTTTGCTTTTATTGCACAAAAAACTACATCATCCCACGCAGACACACACACGCAGACACAGTTGCTGGGGGTGAGAGGAGGTATATGGGGCAGGTCAGCTTTCAGAGCTGTGCATAAGTCCAGCTATCATTTGAAAAGGTGTCCATGGGGGTGGAGTGAACTGGAAAGTGAGAAGTCCCAGACAACGGAAGGGAATTCACGGGTGGAGTTTGGGGAGGGCATGGAAAAGAGTTCTGAACGTGGCTGAAGAGGAAGGAGGGCATGCATAAGCTCAGTCTGGAGGGTTATGAGGGACTGTAGCATCTCAGTTTACTTCTCCATAACTTTCATCATCCTCTCTGTTGCATCCTAGCATAGGCCTCATTTTCTTTTCTGTCCTGCCTTTCAGTTTCCCTCCACTGCCTGTGTTCCCTGTTTTCTGAATCTGAGCAATGCATCACTTCCCGGAATATGTCTTTCTTGCTTCTTATCGGGCACTTTCTTATCTGGCAGAGGTACTCAGCCTATGTGTAGGGGGTGCCTCTGAAGGCCACATCTTCAGAAGCACAAGGAACAATACACAAGCATGATTGTTAAGTATACGCACAGCAGTGAAACAATATAGTAAAATACACCTCTTGTAACATATCAATCACTTTCTCACTGACTCTTGACAAGCACACATGCCAGCCAACACCCCAAGCATGGTGAGTTTGCCCTGGGGTGGGGGACATTGTACATGGGGGTGGGAGGAATCAATATGAAAGAGTCATTGTGCAGTTGACTAGGGACAATATTCTAAATTTTCCACCCTTTTCCACAGGCGGGGCTTATTGTACCGGATATCTCACTCCCAAAGGTAAGCAGGGAAGAAAGGGAGGATCAACTATATGCTTGCAGCTTCCACCCCAGTTCCTGTCTTTCTCGCCTGTGTGCTGCTTTGGTCCCTATGCGAGTGATTGTAGAATGGCACAGGAAAGTTTCCTTCAATGGGAAAAGGAAAAAAGCAGCTCTGCCAAGGAACCTTTGGCAGAGGATTGCTGAGTAACTCCAGGTATGTTTCCTAAAGAGCTCCCTGGAGGATTCCCGTGAAATCTCAGTGTGCATAAACCATACTGCTTATCTGCACAGAGAAATATCCAGGACACAGAAACACAGCCAGCCTTGTGCATTTCTATGCCCTCAACCCACCTCCGCACTTCACAAAGCAAAACCACTTACCAGAGATGTCCTCTCCAGCTTCTTGCACACCACAGTACAATGGCGAAGACTGGCTAGACACCTCCGGATTGGAGAACAGCTCCTGCCTGGATACGCTACTGGACGACCCTGCCGTGGGGTCTACATAGTCATCTGTCTCCACCTCTTTGTCAGTTACTTCATCCTCTGGGTTTGGTCCACTTTCCACCAGGTCCAGCCCTGCTAAAGTATCCACAGGGCTCCTTGTGGTGGTGGTGTGGTCACCACTGACAATAGCATCCAACTTCTTATAAAAACAGCAGGTCTGGGCTGCAGCACCGGAGCGACGGTTTGTCTCCCTTGCTTTCTGATATACATGCCTCTCAGGTCCTTGATCTTTTCTCTGCATGGTAGTGTATCCCGATCATAGCCCTTTTCGCACAAGCTTCAATAAATCTGCTTGTAGGTATTGAAATTTCTACGGCTGGAGCGTAGCTGGGGCTGCACAGCCTCCTCTCCCGAAATACTCAGCAGATCCAGCAGATCCTTATTGGTCTAAGTGGGAGAGCATTTGCCGTGTGGAGCTGCCATGGTCAACTGGGAAGATGCAATGTGAGCTCTCCACACTGATAAAACAGGAAGTGGAATTTAAAAAAATCCTGGGGCTTTAAAGGAGGGGCCGATGGTTGTTCACCTGGCTGCAGGGCAGAGGAGTTGTAACTGCTGACCAGAGTGGTCAGAATGGGCATTGTGGGACACCTTCTGGAAGCCAATTACAGTGATAAAATCAAGTGCGGTGCCTACACTGGCAGTTTGGTGACAAAACATTTGCTATGACTCTTGTCGAGGTGGTTTTATTTTGTTGCCAGAATTGAGGAGTGTGATGGGTTCCCCCTGGGGTGCTACCTGGAACTGGGGTACCACTGAGTCCCCCTGACACACCCTCCTGGGCTCCCTGTACTGCTGTGACCAGTCTGCCAAGCCCTCTCCCAGGCTCCAGCCTGCACTTTTACCTGCACACATACAGGTAGGGACACACCCAGCTGCAGTTACGTACAGATACTGTGATCAGCTCTGCATGGGGAGACTTCAGCTAAGGCACTTCCCAGTTACTCAGGTACATCCCCCCCAGGGTATAAACCCAAAATGTTACCATCTTGTGCTGCACAGAGAACTGTACAGCACCCCCCTCCCTCAATGTGGAGAGGGAATATACAACAGCTTTCTGCCTCAGGTTATGGTTTCACAAACACTGGTTTTAAACAAAGCAACAAGTTCATTAACGACAAAAGATAAATCACTTAAAAATCTAAGGGACAGCAAACAGATCAAAGCAGATTTCCTAGAAAATAAACAAAACACACAAACTAAGCTTAATATACTAGAGATTGGATATGAATAACAATTTCTCACCCTAAATCATGATACAAGCAGGCTGCAGGCTCTTAAGGGGCAAGCTGCATTGGCTTACAGCTTAGAAACCCCAGTTGTTCCATTAGCAGGCTAAAAATCCCTTTAGCCGGGGTCCAGCACTTTCCCCCAGCTCAGTCTTTGTTCCTCAGGAGTTTCCAGAAGTCTTCATTGGCAGGGATTCAGTGAAGAACCACAATGATGTCACTCCTTTGCCTTAAATAGCTTTCACATATGGTGGGTACCCTTTGTCTCAAAGCTTGTTTCCCATGCCAGTCAGTGGAAATCACTGGTATCCCAATATGCAGTCCAGCACCAGGTAACCTGGTCTCATGTCCGTGTAGTGTTGTAGCAGCCATAACTCGGAGGCTGTTTGTAGTGTCCTCAGGAAGGCCCCGGGTGGGAAATAAGCTTTTTCTAAGGCCCATTATTCTCCCTAATGGTTCATTAACTTGAATGGCCCCTTCCAAGCCAACCATCTAAGCTGAGAGCCTTTTGCCTAATGGGCGTTCCCATGTGTAAACACATTTGTAACACAGATACGGAGTCAATATTCCTGACTTCAGATACAAAAATGATACATGCATACAAACAGGATAATCCTGTTCAGCAACTCATAACCTTTCCAATGATCTCACATGACTGATCGTGCATAAAACACATTATAATTATGCCATAATCATATCGTAATATCACGGTGAAGAATATGGGGTGCAGTGTCACAAGGAGTTTTGTCACAGAAAGCAGCATTGCGGTTTGTACACCTCCACTGTTTTTTAGCCAAAAGCAGCCTTTTGGCAAAAAAACTCCACAGTGTAGACAGGGCCTTACTGTAGCAGCATGTCTCTTTAGCTCAAGCTGTAGAAGCTCATGCCTTGAGCTCTGCTTGTCTCTGGTGTGTTGCCTGAGAGAGGAGCCATTACTCATGGTCTTTGGCTTTAAAATGTACAAACAAGATTGTGTTGTGACTTCAGATCTGTGAAATGTTACTATTCCAGAAAATGTATTCTCACAAATTACATGAATCCTAGTAGCTTAGAGATTCAGATAGGATATTTTTGCTTTGTAGAATTAGGGGCTTGATTCTTCATTCACTGAAGTCCATTGACTTTAATAATGCAAAGTCAGGGCTTAGGACAGTCTAGAGAATGAAAATAAAGACTGATTATAGATAGATATGAGAAAATAAGGAAAAATGTTGTTCGCAGCTGAGGTAAACACTAGAGATTCAAAATGGGTAATGTTTAGATAGTCAATATTTGTAAAATAAAAATACAATGGTGCTGTATAAATAATTATCCTCTTCTGATATGACTAGGGGGAAATTTTGCAGTGTAAATGTTTTTGTTTAGTGCATCTATATTTTGCCTAATGGTAGATATCTAACAATCATGCAATAAAACAAATGTAATATATATATTTTTAAAAATCAATTCAAATATACAGCAAACCTGAACCAAAGGGCCTAGGGCACAGTATACCTCAGCTGGCAAACCTAATACTCCTCCAGGCATTCACTCCCACAGGGCTAGTTCCCACTTAGTACAAAAAAAACAGGGATGAAAAGCAAAAGGAGGAATCTAGATTCCTGATCCAAAGCCCACTGAAGTCAATGGAAAATCTCCCATTGATTTAATAGCATTTGCATCAGATTCTATGGAAAGAAAGTGCTACAATTAGCTAAGTATGGTAAAAGGATTGAATTACATTAAATGTAAATGACTGTGTATCTGGGTTGTTCCTGCTCCCCCTGTTTCTGGTGGTTTATAAGGCTGACATTGGCAGGATTATGCAGGGAAAGATTTTTTATTTCACTCTATTAACTGCTAAATGGAAAAACCTCAAGACTGGGACTTCAGAGTTGGTTAGGCATCCAAAAGTTAGATATTACTTCCCCAAATCTTATCAATTATTCTGGGATCTGCAATCAAGCTCTGAAATCTTTCAAGAATGTATTATTTTCAGCTCTTCTACTTTTGGTAAAAGACAGATACAACAATAGCAGCTTTTCCAGTGTTTCTCTAGTTCTCGTACCACTAGCTAAATGGGAATGGGGAAAAAAGCAGAGTTTAATTTGTGCCAGGGCTTGCTGAAGCTCTGGCCTGGCACCTCTTTTGTGCCCCAACACCTTCTGTCATGGCATATTTCATGCACTGTGCATATGAGTGTGATGTTATTGACATGAACTGTAACCATATAGATCATTGTTGCAACCAGGGTCCTATGGTTGCACCAGGTCTTGAACAGAGGAGGTCAAGTCAGGTGTCTATGGAAAGGTTGTAGTTTGCTGGTTATGATTATACTGTCTGTATGTGTGTATCACTTTTGTATTTGAAGTTATAAATATTGGCTATGTACTTGTATCTCAATGTGTTTCATTTTAAGTAACCTCAGTAAAGCATTTGGTCAGCTTCTTGAGAAAGGACTATTCTCAGTAAGTGCCCAATCAAGAAACACTTAACTGACACTGGACTTTGGGAGACGCGAATCCACATCTGAGCTTTCCTGGGAATGTTCAAACTAACATGTAAACAATGGCATCAGCCTGCAAAAATCTGAATCATTCATGGACTTGTGACTTGCCGAGGTGGCTACAAACTCCAACTTGTTGCTGTGATTTTGCCCAAGAGAACAAAGGGGTTTCCACCCACAAGAGAGAGAATTATAAAAGGCCCTGGAAACCCCTTCATTTTGTCTTCAGCTGGCTTAAGAGATGGTATCTCCACCCCAAAGCGATGCCTGAAAGAAACTGGAACAAAGGACAGTAACTATGGGGGTGTGAGTGATTGGTGGACCCAGACTGGGAATGAAGCCAGTCTGTGAAAGAATCTTATTAGAACATCTCAGGGGCTGAGATTCTGTATTCAGTTTCCTACTGTATTAGGCTTAGACTTGCGTGTTTTTGTTTAATTTTGCTTAGTAACTTACTTTATTCTGTCTGTTATTGCTTGGAACCACTTAAATCCATTTTTTTTAACTTAATAAAATTACTTTTGCTTATTAATTAACCCAGAGTAAATAAGTAATTTCTGGGGGGTGGAGGGGGCAAACAGTTGTGCATATCTCTCTATCGGTGTTATAGAGCACGGACAATTTATGAGTTTACCCTGTATAAGCTTTATACAGAGTAAAACGGATTTATTTGGGGTTTGGATCCCATTGGGAGCTGGGTGTTTGGGTGCTAGAGACAGGAGCACTTCTTAAGTTGTTTTCAATTAAGTCTGCAGCTTTTGGGGGACGTGGTTCAGACCTGGGTCTGTGTTTGCAGCAGGCTAGTGTGTCTGGCTCAACAAGGCAGGGTTATGAAGTCCCAAGCTGGCAGGGAAAACAGGCTCAGAGGTAGTCTCAGCACATCAGGGAGCAGTCCCAAGGGGATCTCTGTGACCAAACCCGTCACAATGAGATCCTGGATGGTGGAGCAGCACAGCTCTGGAAAATGGCATCCTCCATATGGTGCATGCTCTTTGAGCCTCAGCATTTCTTTCTTTACAAATTAAGCACTGGATAAAAGGTATTTATTTTCAGAGTCATTTAGAAAAAAAAACCTATTGATTCTTCTCAAGTTCAGTATTTGAAATGGGAAAATGTGTGTGTAGGAGACTAGAATGGGAAGGAGTGTCTTTTTAACTCCAAACCAGTTTGTCAATCCCTACCTCTGGTTTGCCTGATACTTTAAAAGTGATACTTAAGCTAAACATAGTCTCTTAAAGAAAGTTTGGAAGTGACATTTTTCAGTGCTTGGCACATCTCTGTTTTTTTTTTAATGGATTTCTTATGTAAATGAGTATCAAAGAGACTAGACCTTTGATGTCCAAATCTCAAGAGAACTCATTAAACTGAGACTGTTTTTAATTTTGTCCTTGAAGCTAATGCACAAGTATCATTTTGTCAGTGTTCTATCACAGTATTCCTCTGTCACACTATGCACAGGTGGCCAGACTGTAAAGAATGCATACAGCATTAGCCATAGTAAAAGAAAAGAAACATATGTTCTAGAATTAAAACCCAGGTTTTCATCACAGCCAGTACAGTGACACTGGGAGTACTAAAATTGAATTGGCTTTTCTGTTATAGGCAGTGTTTTTTAAGGTTTACTATTTTGGCTATATGAAAATGGCATAGAGATGAAGCTTGGAGCTAAGGCATGGGTGGATAATTTGTATAAATCAAAAAGTGATCTCAATGTATTGAGTTATTTCTTTTTATCCTTCAAGCAAGTAACCCACCCAACCTCAAATCCCGAGTTCTGACCCAGCTGTTGACATTTTGTTGCCAGGTTGTAAACCAACATCAGTTTGTTTTAACTGTTGTCATAAAATTCTCAATGCACTGTCATCTCAAATCGGAGGATGATGTTAAGATGTCAAGCTAGCCAAGTGGTGTTCATGCAAATTTATGACAACATTGCTCTGATACCATGTGAAAATTGAAAAAAATAATGTCACTATATGTCAATGGAGAAGAAGTCATCACAAAGATGTTTGCTGCAAGAATTGTTTGTAAGCCATATTTTACTCTAATTCCAATTCTTTCAGAAAATTGTGGTACAGTTTGCTGGTGTCATTTGAGTGTTTTGCTGTAGTTCTACAGCAATCGGTCCCCTTCTTAACGTTTCCCAATCCCTTCCATCTATTCTCAAAGTCTCTTTGGTCCTGTTGTTTCATCTCCTCTACTATCTAGCTCACCACACCCCAGCTGCCCTAATAAATTAAAACAACAAAACACTTAGAAACAATGATTTTTTGACAACCCTCACCGTAATGAGTTTGTTTGCATGTTGTATCCTTTTCCCTTCTGACATTTTTCCTTTTTTTTTCTTTTAGTCTAAGGTTACACTGCCCCACAGTTTGGACTGTGGGGGTGTGAATAGCAGTGAGCACCAAAATGTTGTGCTGTAACTCCCCCATGTGGACTCTGTGGGTGCAAACTAAAAGGTTCCTAGTTTACATTAACGTATTCCTATTTGAACAGGACTATGTTAACATGATCTAGAAGCCTTGTAGTTCACACCCACGGGGTCCATATAAGGGAGTTACAGAGCAGCACTTTGATGTACATTGGAGTTCACACCTCTGTACTCTGAACCATGGTCAGAATAGCCATAAACAGACCCTGAGCAAGTTGGGTCAGGGGCTCTTGCTTTGCTATGTGAATGTAAAACTCCTAGCACAACAGGGATTGTTGGAGCCTAGGAATTGCCATTCTGGATCAGACCCAACACCTAGTTAGCCCACAGTCCTGTCTCTGACAGTGGCCAGTACCAGAAGCTTCAGAGGAAGGTGTAAGAACTCCACATTAGGCAGATGGGGGAGGGGGTAATCTGCCCCCAAAGTAGGTCTCATCCTGACCTCTAATAGTTAGAGATCAGTTTAAGTTCTGAAGCATTAGGTTTGATAGAACTTCCTCAACATTTTTGTTATTAATTACAATATCTCTGAATATATAATATCCATATAAATATCAAATCTCTTTTGAATCTTCTTAATTCTTGGCCTCAGTGACTTCCCATGGCAAGGAGCTCCACAGTTTAATTCACATTATGTGAAAAAGTATTTTTTTTATTAGTTTTGAATTTCCCATTTTTAATTTAACTGAATGTACCTTTGCTCTTGAATTTATGAAACAGGGAAAACAGATGTATCTGACTTACTTTCTCTAGACTATTCATTATTGAATAGATTTATATCATGTTCCCTCTAATTTGTCACCTTTGTTCAGTAAACAACTCCGGTCTTTTCAATCTCTCTTTATATCAGTGTATTTCCAGGACCTTGATCATTCTTTTTGCCCTTCTATTATCCCTCTCCAGTTATGTAATATCTTTTCTGAGATGGAGTGGCTCAGTATGCTGGAAGAGGCTGATTTATATGAAGGCATTAGAATATTATATATATTCTCGATCTCATTTCTCTATCTCATTCCTCTTCCTCGCAACCTAACCACTTGCTTACTTTCCTGACTAAAGCTGCACATTGAGAAGAGATCTTCTTTGAACTGTCTACAAGGATGCTCAGGTTCCTTTCTTTAATTTATACAGTTAAGTTAGAATCTTGTAAGGAGTACAATTCACTTGTATTTTCCCTTCCAATATGCATTATTTTGCATTTATGGACACTGAATTTCATTCCCATCACTCTGAAGTTACTCATAGTATGCTCTGCTCCTGATTAATCTTAACTTTGTGTCATCTGCAAAATTTGCTTCTTCAATACCCACTCTGCTTTCCAGATCATTAATAAATATATTAAACAAAATGTTCCCTAATATAGAATCTTAGTTATGAGTAGGTAACTCATTTCCATGATGAAAAACGGCCATTTAATCTAAATCTTTGCTTTCAGTCTCCAAACCAGTTTTTGGTCCATGACAATATTTTGCCTCTCACCCTGGTGACTACTTAAATTATTTAGGAGCCTCTTGTGGAGAATCTTATTGACAGTCTTTTAAGATGTGTCTACACTGCAATTAAATTCCAATAACTGGCCCGTGCTAGCTGACTTGGGCTCACGGGACTCAGAATCATGGGGCTGTTTAATTTCATTGTACACATTCAGGCTTGGGTTAGAGTCTGGGCTCTAGAATCCTGCAAAATGAGAGGCTCCCAGAGCTCAGAATGGTGCCAGAATGTTTTTTAAAAGGAACAGGGTTACTATGGTGCACATGGGAACTTCTGAAATGAGCTTTGTTTCATCAGAATTGCTTCATATTACACACCAACAACTGAGATGTGTTTTTCAGTTTCAGTCAGGGGCTCTGAAACTACTGTACAATAGCTCATGCTCCAATACGTTTGTTAGTCTATAAGGTGCCACAGAACTCTTTGCCGTTTTTACAGATCCAGACTAACACAGCTGCCCCTCTGATACTGTACAATAGCAGCTTTGGATCTGAATCTTCAGATCAAACCCTTAATACAGCAGGAAAACAAACACCAGGAAAACTGAAGACTTATGGCAGTGTAATTTCTCCTAAAAAAATTTCTGCTACTTTTATGTCGCCTTTGTGACACAAAAGTCACCTTTGTCCGTCTTGTCCCTCCATGAACTCAAGTCAATGCCACACCATTCTATTTTGTTGTGAGCATGTTCTTTCCATTTCTGGCCAAAGAGTTTTTTGCCATGGGATTGACCCACGTGTTTTCCATCTGTGGTTGCTTGTGGTCTCTGGGGATCCAGTCACTGATGCAGGTTAGAATAATAGAATATCAGGGTTGGAAGGGACCTCTAGTCCAGCCCCCTGCTCAAAGCAGGACCAAGCCCCAGCTAAAATCATCCCAGCCAGGGCTTTGTCAATCCTCACCTTAAAAACTTACCTCCTCCCTAGGTAACCCATTCCCGTGCTTCACCACCCTCCTAATGAAAAAGTTTTTCCTAATATCCAACCTAAATCTCCACCACTGCAACTTGAGACCGTTACACTTGTTCTGTCATCTGGTACCACTGAGAACAGCCTAGAGCCATCCTCTTTGGAACCCCCTTTCAGGTAGTTGAAAGCAGCTATCAAATCCCCACCTCATTCTTCTCTTCTGCAGACTAAACAATCCCAGTTCCCTCAGCCTCTCCTCATAAGTTTTTTTTTTTGTTGAAACTTGCCCAACCTGCCTTTCACTTTTATGTGACCCCTTGAAAATCTGGTACTAGCCTATACTGGTCATATTTTGTTAATTTTTTACTCTGTTTGGTTTCTAGATATTCCTGTTTATAATAACCTATCTTTGTGAGTCTTCTCATGATAGGCACATGCATCGGGAATAATTTTAAAATTTCCAAACACCATGCTAGACAATCAGTATACAGTAAATCAAATGTCTTAAAGGAAATGCAGGAAAGAATTACTAGTTTATGTTGGGTTAAGGGGAGAGACTGCCTTTTGCTGTAACCAATACTAATCTGAGAAAATTATTATCCATAGTAATACATGTTAAATGGATGTAAAAATGTGTCCATTTTTTTAAAAAGGTGTACCTAACATCAGGCTTTTAAGAGCTGATTAGCACTATAGAAATTATAGTATTATAGCAGAGCAGTAGATTGGCTACACTTAAAGTTAAGACCAGCTTTCTGTTTAAAGGTCAACTGCTTTACAATCTGAACAGTTTCTTGGATTGCCTTGAAATTTGGTGTGCCTCATGGCAATTTATTGTAGGGTCAGTGATCCATATTTGGGGATATTTGGCCCAGGGGTTCCCAAGCTATAGTCCATGGAAAATATAGTTTTTATTAAAGTTGATCTATTCTTGCAATGCTTGTTTGCACACAGATATCTAACCAAAGTTCAAATTATCACACCAGGATCTCCAATGTTCAAGAGTTATCCCAACAGCGTGCCTGGCATCCACTAACCCTTTGGGGGAAATCAGATTAAAGTAGTATTTGAAAAAAGTTTGCTTCTCCAGTTATGTGTCTGCCAAGCAGTTCTAAGGATCGTGTGCCGAATGAACAGGTATGGATAAAGGCGTTAACTGGACTATTAGTCTTCAAAGTTTCACACCAGCTGGGTAGCTCAAGGGGTAAGCAGTAGTTCTTTAAACCTGACCAACCGACTGTTAGCTTGAGTCCATGTTGGGCAGGTAGCTCCTTTTGTTTACAGTGAAAAGGCAAACTGCAAGTATGTGTAGTATGAATGTTTTGGGGCATCACTCAAAGAGGGCAGAGTGAAGTTTACATGGGCATGTACCTTAACTCTGTATTTCCTAGTTTCCCAATGTTTGAGGTTTTCTGAATTCAATGCTCTGGAAGGGCAGGAGGTATCACTGGGCAACATTAATTCTGCATTAAGGACATTTTTGCCTTTGAGTAATCATTTATATTTGTGAAGGATGAGTGAGAAAGTGGCTACAAATGACTACTATTCTGCTATGGTGGAACCTTAGCCCCACTTGTACACACTTTGCACTGGTGCAAATGAATGGACAAAATGCAAGGCAGTGGAGAATCAAGGCCCTAAATCCTTATGTAGGTTTGTAAATAGATGCAGCTCACAGGTTGCTTTAAATTGTGCTGGGGTCCACTTGAGCCCCAAGTTGTGCTAAGGTCATGGATAGGCGAGTATAAACCACCTTTTCCTCACAACCACCCCCATATCCTCCACCAGGTACAGCTCCTACATCCAGAGATCTAATCCCTCATATCAACACACTAATTCTATCATGCAAGGACATTGTAAGGATTTGAGACATTTATTAGAAAGGTTTGTACTTTTAAACTAATGAATTAATTTTAGTAATGCACCTGTACAGTTGGCATTATTAGGACAGATACAATATGAATAACCATTTTATATTTCATAATGTAATTTGTTACACCAAAATTATATATTGCTACCCTTCCATTTTCTTCCTTCTCCCAAATACCTGCAAGCTCTAAGCACAACCATGTCCTCACATTTTAAGAGCAATGTATTTCTACTTTGAACACTTCCTTGAAAAAAGAGAATTTAGCCCATTGTAATGCAAACAATGCATATACTTGCAATGTGACAACATTCTGCTGAGATTAGTTTGAGAAATTAGTAGCAAAAAGCAAGGAAACAATATTAATTACTAATAGTATCATAGCATAACTTGATTGACAATCCAAGGCATATTAATGAATATATTACACGGCAACTCATCATTCAAAAGACTGCAGAAATACAGCAATCTCAGAACCACATTTTTAACATTTTAAAAAGAAGAGCTCAAAACATATATCTGGAACTTACCTGGAACAATACAGAAATTGTACAAATTATACAAATCTACATTAGAATTACGCTTACTGTACAAGTAAACATCCACATTACAATTACTCTTATTATACAAATAAACACAACATTCTTGTAAATAAAATAATCTATCTACTAACAATTAAAATTATAATTTAGTCCATCTTTCTAATTTATTGTAATATGCCCCATACATAACTGATTAAGTTTTTCTTCCCAGTAGCAAAGATCAAGGTTACTGTAGATAAAAACAGAAGAAAGTAACGGAATCTAACTATATCAACAGCATTATATATAGCCAAAATGATTGTACACCTGCAGATGGTGCTGTTCTACAACATTTTCCTCATAAAATCAGATTAAAATGCACCAGTTTGTCTAACCTTTGAACTTCTATTATATATAGTCATAGGGTATATGCAAGCCTTTAAAAATATAATGTGAATGTGGGTTAAGCCCAAACTAAGTAAAAAAGATACACAAAAATGTTTTCATATTACAAATAGGAGATATTCCACACACACACACCACCACCACCACCACCACCACCACCTCTGCACTGTGCTAGCAGCTAGCCAGACATTATTATATTTCTTTTTATATAAAAGAACATGTTACACCACTGTCTGTGGAGTAAGAATTCCTGAGCACAGAAGCAGGTTACATTTTTATTGCTTTTGCATTTAGAACTTGCTATTGCATATAGCTGTTTGTTAAGAAATTTCTGGTACCTGGAATTATTATGTATGAGCTGCTGATAAAGAATTATATCATACTAACTCTGACTCTGAGGGCAATAGGAATAAAATATTGCTCCATAAAGAGAGAAACTTCCAAAGACTGAAGACTGAGGGTAATATGCACTGTCTAGGGAATTATTTCATCCCTTTAGGTTATAAATTTAGTACTATTATCCTTGGAACCAGTTGGTATTTGTTTTATTATCCCTCTAAGGGTTTTATTTTATCATGAATGAAGAAATCTTTTTTAATCATGATTCATTGTCCTGTATGCAATGTTTTATTTACTGAGGGCTAAATTCTGCTCTCTACTCCAAGGGTGCAATACCCTTTAAATTAGTGAAACTGCATCTGTGGAAATGAGATGAGAAACTGGTACCATTTTGCGAATGATGATAAATGAGTAGAATTCTTTTGTTTTTTATACAAGTTTAGGATATTTGGGGGGGGGGGGGATAGAAGTTAGAGCATTTATTTAAAGTATAGAAAATGTAACATTTCAGAAATGTGTTTAGAGAATATTAATAGAGATTGCAGCATATTCTGTAATTATTTCTTCAGTGATTTCTGTAATTTTTAGCAACTGTCACAGAGAATAAAAGCATGATAGTATTTTTTAAAGAAAAATAGTAAGTAGTTTTGTATAAAACTGCACATATCCATTAACGATTTCTGCAATATAAAGAAAATGCATATTAAACTTTTTACAACAGGAACATTTTTGCATAAATACTGACACATTTATAGTGAAGATTTCAACATTTCAAAAACTTATTTTTGTTAAAGGTATAAGATAGGGGAATAAGGGAGGTTTTTAGGTTGAAATAATGTATGTTAATAACTCTATTCTCAATGCTATGGTTGACATCCTCAACCAGTGCAGTCAATGGGAATTTTGCCATAACTTCAATAGACTTCATGCATGGTATATTTCTAGCACAAACAAAACTCTCCTTAAAGTCAATGGGAGTTTTGCCTGTTGGTAATTATGGTGTGAGTTATTTTTAGGGATTAAATTGCACCCTCTTACAGAAAAACAAATACCTGTGTGAGAGGACAGAGGGGGAGCTGTAATTAGATTGGATTTGGGAGTGAAGCTGTCCCTTTCTTTCTGTCTGTGGATGCGGTTCTTCTGACACTGGTGAAAATTCTCAACAGATGTAAATGGGCAAAATGTACAGTGCTTGTCTCCAAGTGTTCTGGTGGGATGGGGGGAGGAAAAGGTAGAAAAATATGTCCATCTCGTTTGCTTTTGTTTTCAGAAGTTTATTGGTATTTGTCATTCAATGTGAATTCTTCCTACCTTCCATTTGTGCTTGCATTTAGGGTTTTGCTTGTGTCTACCTGTGTTCTTCTGGGTTACTTCCTGGTTGCCCGAACTAGCAATGGTACCCGAGATAACAGGATTCTCACTCAGTGGCTGGCTGACTTGGCAATGTATGATGGTTTTGGTAAGCTGAGAGAAAGGTAAACATTTTGTGTGGAAGAGTTATGCTTTGTATTACCATACCACCTAGACACCCTAGTCACAGAGCAGAACCCACTAGGTGTTTTACAAATACAGGACAAAAAGAGTGTATAATCTCAGTGGAGGACATGAGACAACAGATGGATATAGACAGACAGGGAGCACAAGTAAACAATGAGAAAAATTAGTCAGCATGACTCAAAATAAATTAATCCATCATATCTACATGGTGATTTTAGGTAGTGCAGCTCTCAGGAGGCATCCATGCTGGGAAACAAAATGTGTTCCTACCTCATGTTAGCTAACATGAGGTAACTAATATCAGGTAAAATCCTGCTGAAGACAAGGCAGTTTGTGGTGTTCACACATTAGCAGGCTGAGTTAAATATTAGGGATTGGGGATTAGGGAACCTAGTATTTCCTTGAAATGCCAGCACTTATTAATACTACAACTTCCTTCTCTTCCCTGAGTTTTTACCTCATGTTAATTACCACCTCTTAGCCAACATGAGGTAAGAACCTGCTTTTTTTCCTGGTGAAGACAATGCCATAGTGGCTATTGGGAGGGTGGAGACTGATACAGACCTGATAACCTCAGATGTGCAAAATAGTTATTTGTCCCTGGTGCACAGCATATTCCCTCAGGTATCTGTTACAGGGGCTCTTAGTACATTTTACTTTTTCATCATGTGTTCTGTTTTTAACCAGTCTCATTTCTTATAAAAAGTCAGGTGATATATAATTTTCTTCTTCATGGGGAGGGAGCATGAGTGGAACAAAACAGGTTCTCATTTTATGTTTAAAACAGGGCACCAGGAAAGAAAATGAGATGACATTTGTAGAAAATGATGCCATACATCAAACAAGAATACATTTCAGTTCAGTTAGGTGAAATGCCAGAGCAGGTTTCTGTTTATGTTGTGCAAATGACAGCCTGCTCTGTCCTGACAAAATGCCACTCTATCAGTGTGTTTATGTATTAAATGTGCTGTACAGGTGACTTTTGATCACTTAAGACTGTGT